>NC_089279.1:3033037-3633037 GCF_963678975.1 Dysidea avara
TGTCCCCACCTCGATAGAGGGGTTTATAGCGGATTTGATTTACCTATTATATATCATAATTTTTGGTTCAGCAAACTGCCACTGTCAAAAGTCTTAAAGGTGGGGCAAGATGTAGATGTTAAATCCCCAGTAAGTATACAGGGACCCCCAAGGGTGGGGGTGGGGCTTGACATTGATAGGTGCACCCTACAATATGTGCATTATTGTGTACTTTTATCCTTCCATATACTATGATAGCGGCCATAGCACAGCACGGCTTCAATATTCTACATGTGAATGCATCAAGTAAAAATCAGGTCTTCAGATCACTCAACTAAAATTGCTTTTTTAATTGTAATTAACTTACATATTCATGGTCTATTCACTGTAAAAATTTTATACAAATTGAATGTACCATGACAATGTATCAAGTAAATTTGTACCGCTGTTCATTTTCAATTATACCACTATATAGCATGCATCCAGTGAAAATGTCTTGATATAAAACAGTTTATGTCACTAAAATGGTTTGTGCGTGAAGGCCTGGTTTTTACTTGATGCGTTCACACATAGATTTATATTTAATGCATGGAATCAAAACTATAATTAAGGTAGGCATGGAAACAAGCACATTTGAGAGTCTATATCATGCCACAGAAATAGAGTTGATAATGCAGGTTGAGTAATTCAGTTGGATGTTGAATTAAAGCTAAACTGGTTGGACTGACATTGTCTTACCTGTGATAACTATAACTAGGGACCTGTCAGATGGTAAAAGCCTTTATACACTGGGAGTCAGAACCCTCCAATTAGCTTTGTAAATAGCTAAAGGAACTCCAGATCAGTAGTACAACCAGACCATCAGTGATAGGTGAGCATAGACTTCACCCCATGTAATTAACTAACAAGCAGTCCTTAGACACAATGATTTGTTGTTTTAAAAATGCATAAACGTATCTAGCTACTTAGCTAATCATTCACTGCACTGCTGTTTTCTGCAGTTTGTATTATTTTGCTATCCTAAAACTACTGTATAATTTTAAAACTGACTTATTACACCTCCTTATCAGCCATTTCTTGATTTAATATTTCTTGCATTTGATTAGCACTGAACTTTTAAAATGGTTGCTCTATGCTACCATCTCTACTAGTGAGATTACTTGGATAGCCAAGTGGGTTCAAATTGAGATTCACCACTTACATAACTTTGTATATTAAAATTTGTACACCAATTTCTCTACCAAACATGGCGGCATTAAGGTGTTTGAACTTTTGCAGTATAGAAAAAGATTTAGTGCACTGTTGTGTGGATAACTGCTTACCAGTGATGGTTTATGTCTTGGCTGATGGTCTAATGTCTTTTGGCTATCACAACTTTGTTTTGACTACAAGCAAACAATAAACTCAAATATGGTACTAGTAAACATATTACTGTGTAGCCTACCTTGACCACAGAGAACAGTTGATGCCGCACTGCACTTGCAGACAGCCAAAACAGGATCAACAAGGATATAGGGTTTACATATATCGGCCATTCCACATTGTGATGAGTGAGAAGCTTGTCTGTCTGGTTCACACTACAGTCTGTTCTCACAATCCCAGTTAACCCAAAAATCCTGTTAGACAAGACATGCATCTCAAAGAAGGTTGGTCATTAACCACTTGCTCTGACACACACACACACACACACACACACACACACACACACACACACACACACACACACACACACACATGTGCACACACACACACACACACACACATGTGCACACACACACGCACACATGTGCACACACACATGTGCACACATACACACACACACACACACACACACACACACACACACACACACACACACACACACACACACACACAAACACACACACACACATCAAAAGCTATAGAGTATAGACCGAATCATTATCATACAGTGTGACAGTGTTGTATATTAGGGAAAGGTTGGGGCTTTTCTGGCCAACAATATCACCCTAAAACCAACCTCATTGTCCCTTCATAACAACTTACCGGTATATGTTAGGTAAAATCGAACCCAAAAATTCCTGCAGACTGATTCAAACCCTTCCAACAAGTTTCTGAAAATATACTGCTTAACTGAATTTTCTGCTGAATGACTGACTAACTGGCTGATGTCTCCAGCCAAGCATACTCTAAGGTTACGTCCTTGATTTCTTCACTGTTCAATGTCACTTTGGCCAGAGACATGCCTTTTCACCATGCCAACTTTAGTACCAACAGTGCATGCATCATAGACTTGCCTTTGCAGGGGCGGATTTAGGATTTTTTGAAATGGGGAGGGGACATAGGTAACTAGCCAGACATTCAAGCCTTCTCACAAGGCCCTATAGTGGTAAGATTTATATAGTATCCATGGTCAAATTAGCTATTTGGAATAAATTGAATCCTGTTTTTGGAAGAACTCTTCAGGCATACTCTCCCTGGAACAGAGTTGAACAATAGGTATAGTTACATAGACATTATTTGTGTTGGTAGTGCGATAGTTCTTTTGATACACATAGAAGATTTTTATGGTTTTATTGGCCACGCACTAACTTAGGAAGGAAAGGGGGGTTACAGCCCCCTTAGCCCACCCTAAATCTGCACTTGAAATATAGACTGGTGCATTAGGTAAGGTGCACTGGGTGTACTAGGTGTAACGCTGCCGCTGGTGCACTAGGTAAGACTAGGGGCACTTGCTACTTGCTAGATATATGGCCTCATATGAGCAATGCAGAACAAACACAGGTACAATAGGCTGGACAAATATACAAACACACCTTGCCATCAAACTAGACTTGGGTACAAGCTCCTGAGCTGACTGGAGTTGATACAAGTATAACAGGATGAGATGAACAGCTGAATACAGAGACACTACAACAACAATGACTCTCTGAGTGACCACAAATATTCTAATCTGGTTCAGATGTAAGGCCCAACAGAGACCAAGGAAGATAGAGCAAATGAAATGGACATAGTTAAGCACAGATGCTACACACACTCCAGTAAACCACAAAAACACTATGAATAATGATTTCCACAAAATGGATCGCAATAATGCGATGGGCAGCTTAGGAAAGAAGTCAAGTTTTAGTTTCTGTTGTCTCCACTGCATTGTTTCACCAATGTTATTTTCAAACTCTGTGACAGAGTTGGGTACATCTGCAAGAGACAACTCTGTGGAGTTCTGCTGATAAGTAAAACTAGTGTCTAAAGTAGCTGGAACTTCAGATGAAATTAAGAGAGCATTAGTGGCTGCTTCAGGTTTAACACTATGAGAAATGCTGCTATCTCTACAAGGCTGCTCTAAAATTGTTTCTTCTGACTTCATTTGCATTGCTTTCTTCTCCAAAATTCTAATCAATAGTAAGAAAACTCCAGAAATTAAGCTAAGCACAAATACAATAACTTCTGGAAATAAGTGACGAACTACATTTTTTGGCTCAACGTTATTAAACCTGCAAGGGACAAAAAGATAGCAAGCAGTAATATAATTATTTATATCACTAACGTTATAAATCCACATTGCCGCCAAATGCTTTCTTCATGAGAACCTACCACAACAATATAATGACAATGAAACAACATAATACCAAGCAATGAAGCTCTATAAGGGACACTGAATATCTACTAAGGCAGGGGTAGTGACAGAGTGGTGTTGCTCTGCTCTACTCTACTTTGCTCAAATTCTTTTGATGCGGTAAAAAGGATGTATGTAATTAAGAAATTTTACTTTGATGTTAGTATCAAATTGACAGCCTACTTTATTTTGCTAGGAAAAACCCTGTAGAGCGTAGAGCTTAGCAGTGGTATTGATTTCTAGGCCAAAACAGCTAAAACTGTAACCTCTAAAAAGCCAGGGTGCAAAAGTTGTGAAATCAAGTGACAGCCAAGTTAATGCCAATATTTTAATGATGACAGTGTAATCATTAAAGGTGGATCTGGGGTTTGGCAAGGGGGTGCACCACCTGTGCATCAGGGGGTCTGAGTTTGTTTCAGGGGTGAAATTAGTATTTGATGTAGAGCAGTGTTATGTGCAAATATCTAAATAATGTATAGTAGCTATAACTACGTAATGATAAACTATGCTTTCTAAGTGGTCTGCACTGATGAAGAGTTGCAGGGATCAGTGACAGTCATTGGTATATAGTTCAGTTGTGAGTCAATTGTCTTATAGAATGATATACAAAGGACCATGTGTATTTATGTACTAGCAGGATATACCTAAATATCCCCCATGGGATGGTGATACAGATGCCAGTTTTCATATATACTATATATATAAGCACCATGGTGTTATATATTGTGACTGCTCTATTAGAGTACCTTGATCTATTTGAAAGTTTTATTTGTATTTTGGGGGGGGGGGGATTTTCCCCCTTGGATCCACCACTATTTATATCATTGTAGCCATTTCTTAGCTGCCACCTTTTATTTCACAAGATTTTTGGCATCCACACACTTTTTCTTTTGCTTAGCTGTCTTGGTATATAGATATCTGTTTATGTGTAAAGCCAGAAAGCTGGCCACAGGCTTGGTTTACCTGTCTTGTTTTCTTTTCTACAGGAATAACAAAGTGGGATAGAAGAAAGACATTTGTTGTATTTAGAATGCTCATTTTATACTTAATGTTAACTTTTATTATGTAATACACATTTTATTAGGGTGATTGTTCTAGGGTTACACTAGTTTAATTTTTGCACTCCATATATAGCTGATACCAGGGGTGGAGAACAGTACTCAAAAGTGGGGGGAAAGCCATGTGGGGTGGCTGTAAGTTACAAAGTGTTTTAAAATCATTAACTGTGCCTTGTGAAGCATGCCAATACTAGGGGGGTCTGGGGGCATGCCCCCACAAGAAAATTTTGAAATATGAATGCTTTGGGATTGAATCTGAGAGCATTTTCAGTGGTACATGTGTACTTGAATAGGATACTCCTATAATATTAAGATACTGTGCAATTAGATACATCAGTGAATTAATTGCAGGACCAAGTTACATGATTCCGCTGAATGTTCTATTAGAGTAGTTAAGTGACTGCTCTATTAGAGTATATTGATCTTGTGCACTCCCAGCACTGATTCATGCAATATTCCATTCTTGCATAACCTTTAGCACAAATCCCAAGGCAAAGAAAGTTTGCTAATGACTACAATAGTTTCCTTACTTTGGCAACTGGGCATTGCAAAAAGTGAGGGGGCACTGCCCCTCCACTTTTAAAAGTGTGTGTGTGTGTGTGTGTGTGTGTGGGGGGGGAGGGAGTCCCCCAATTTCTTCGCCCCTGGCTTAATTTGATTTCTACCAATCTACAAAAGATTTGAAGTTTGATGGTTAAGCTATTCACACACTAGCTAACTTTCAGCTTCTTCCTGTAAGCAGTTTATCCTGTAGGTGTAGCAACATATTGTAAACAAGTACATGATTTACTTTTAAACCCTGCCTGGCTTATTTTTGTCAAATTTCAAGGCAATTAAATTATGCACTTGCATTTTATAGCTTTTGTAAGTGTCCTAAAAAGAAAAAAACTGAAGAAATTAAGCCAATTTGAAAAACTTGTGTCTTGGGGATACCTTGAACAATTATGCTCAAATTTGGTATGTGAATACCAATGGTGAAAAGCATTTTGAGATCATTTTGTATATGAGGACCATTTTTAATGTCAATATACCCTCAGTGTGGCACACCCACTTCTTGCGCCATGTCATGTCTCTCGATAGTGCAATCAATTATTGTGCAATATTGGTGGTGTTTTTGTTGTGGCTATTAAGATTTTAGCTAAAATTACATATCAGTTGCTACAATACTTAATATAGCCCTCGCATGGCTTAAGGTTGTCATCATATCCAGTGGCCAGACTAATCTGGAACAATAGTTGTGCCAGCATCATAAGTGACGATATCAAACCTAGGAATACTGTCAGCACTATACTGGGAGCTAAAGGAGGTAACAACACACAAGGAAGAGAACAACTTGCATATACAAAGTTTTATGTATAACACATATCAAGAGCCCAGGCCATAACATAATAATATGATGAACCCTTGACTATACAGCAGAACCTGTTAATCAGAAATTAAGGGGCTGATCCAGAGGAGGTGGATTGGGTGGCTAGCCACCCATCATGCATGGCTTTGCAGTCACTCAGACATGCAATATTTTCTAAAATGATTCTGTAGTTAATCATGAATAACACTCTTTTGTTATGTTGTTGTTTGCATATTTTGTCATTATGAAATAAACCCCTGCATTGCATGTCATCAGATTCCAATGCTACCCAGTCTCTCTATCACCGTATAGTAGCTGGTAGAATCGTGCATAGCCATTAATGATTTAATTATCTATGAAAATGGGCTGTATTATATAATTAGCTACCACCAGACAAGGAGTTCTTGAAGAAAAATATCGGGTTTGCTTTAAGGCTTCGTTAATTTTACTTTTACAAGTATAAGAAAAAACATGACCCAGTCTGGGAAAACCAGTCTTATCGCCTATTTTAAAGTATTGAGAAATGCCAGTTTTAAGTATTTAGTGTGTTGTAGCTTGCCAATGGTTGAAGCTATTTGTACCAAATGTTCACACATTTTACACCAATTCCTTACCTTCCAGAGCATCTACTGTGCTAGTAGCCAACACTGCCATTTTAGATAATTTTCAAACCAAGGTTGACTGTATCAGGCAAGCTCCAAAAAGGGGAGGGAGGTGGGGCCTGGAAGGAGGGAAACAGGCTGTTGAAAATTTGAAAGGGAACACGTAGGGATGAATTATACCAAGTTATGGGGCATTCAGGTCTCAAAACTGGCTTAAATTCTCAGCACAGATCTTTATTCAATACCACGAAGCTGTACAGCCACATACAACCATCCCCAGGCTAACCAGAGCTCCATTAAGGCCCCCACCACACGTACGGTTCGCTACTGTGCTTGGGAAAAGCAGCCAGCAAAAGCAGAACTCAACTCTAGCTGATTGTGAAATTATTCATGCAGTATTGTCTTCTTGGTGAAAAATTGAACCTGCTGACATGGAAAATAAGACCAGTTTTCCCAGACTGGTCACAAATTAGGGATTTTATGTTCAATTAGGGACCATAGAAAAAAAGTAGGGAAACAAGGGAGGTCTCCTACACTTGCAGATATACTAGTGAACATTAAATCCTTACTTCAGTCTATACTTAAAATTCTTTATTTTCCCCTATACTTGTTTGTTTACTTTTTATAACATTATTATTATTGGAACCCGTGCATACCACCAGGGCCACCCAGAGAAATTAAGGGGCCCAGGGAAAAGAGTTAAAGTGGGACCCCAGGGGCAAGGAGGTTTCCATTTTCTGAATCACAACTTCACCCAAGCTGTAAGTTGAAAACCAAAAAAAAAAAGTCATTACATGCTGACAGTGACAATAGCTACCCCTCACCAACCATATCTCCTTATTTATAAGCTTGCTACACTGCTCCTCTGAAGAATACTGTGACTGCTCTATTAGAGTATTTAGATCTGACTGCTCTATTAGAGTATATCGATCTTTTAAACAGGCATTCAAGGGGCCCTTCGTGGGGCCTCCTGGGGCCCCTTTCAGGCTGGGGTCCAGGGAAAAATGCCCCAGTTGCCCCCCCCCCCCCCCACCCTGTGGGCGGCCCTGCATACCACATCAAAAGAAAGGATGGCACTAGAGTTAATGTTTTCACATAAATGTGCATCCCGAATATCAATTACTAACTCAAAAGTGAAATGGCAATTATGCTTCACTTTCAGCTATGTTCATCCCATTACACAGTGCTACAAAAAAAGAACAGCAGGAGAAGTGTCTCTGCAGTCACCACACAAAATACGAATGATTCCTACAAGCATAGAGAAGCCATGTATCGCGCTACCATGAATCAACACCTTGTGTTGTCAGCAAAAAGAAATGGGACACAAAGGAGGACAGAGATAAGTCCATGATGCATGCGTTGTACGTACATAAGGTACATCTCGGGACAAAGTGACGTCAAACAGTGAAAAAAATCAAGCCCGTAGCCTTAGTTATTATCGAGTTACGTTTACCTGAAGGCATCAGGTAGTTAGTCAGTAGAAAATTCCATTAATATTATATTGTAAAATTTTGTAATGATCTATTGGAAGCATTTAGGGTTGTACTGGAGGCACTTTTGGGCTTGGTTATACCATAACCAATACCTACAAGGTGCCAGGATGGTATTTTGAAGTCAGTTCTTGGGTAATATTTTTGGCCAGAAAAATCCAAGCTTCCCACCCTAGGGCTGTGCATAATGCAGCTGCATAAAAAATTATGGTAAAATTTAAATTTGGCTATTTAAAAGCAAGTAATGAAAAATGTACAGGGTATATTATAACTATAATCTTTAAGGAAATGGTTCTTCCTGTGGGGCATGTGATTAGTAGGAGATGATAGTCTTACATTTACTTCTTCAATGGAGCAAACCTAAACTATCATCTCCTACATATCACATACAACAGAGGAATGTGTAGCATGTGCACAGTGTTACAGGTTTATAGTGTGTAACTCATTATCAGCCTGTAATGGGATTACATAATACATGATATGTGTACAAGAGCTATCATGTTACTGTGTACTTCACTATACAAGCTAAACGATAACACCGTCAGCTCTTTCCTGATGTAAATACTAAGACATTCAGGACTCTCAACTTAAAAAGCCACTCACTTTGGTTTATTTCTGGATCAATATCTGGGCCTAAGGTAAGGGCAGATTTAAGGGGCGCATGGGGTGATGAAACACCCCCTCCAAAATTAACTATGTGCTAGCTAGAGAGCTACAATACACTGAATACAGTACAGATGTGATTGCATGACAATAACTAGGAATTAACAAGAGGGTATTATATTTTAGAGGCAAAAACTGCTAAAAATCAAAATATTGTGATTGACCAGTCAACTATACTCTAATATAGCATTACAACTCTTCTAAACTATAAGGAACAAAGACCAATGTGTGACCTGAAATTGAACCTCTTCTTCTTGACTTGTGCACTGATATATCATTATTGTGTGAAACATCCTGCCAAACTAATTGTTTAAAATTCTATACATTTTATGTATCATGAATCACATGACATCACTGAAGTTTTCTTGAATGGCTATATTCTAAGAAAAACTTCTTTTCGTTGAATATTTAGTTAGGTAATTTCATATGTAGCTAAAAACTTGATACTTGGGTTGAAGTATTTCCTTTTTACAACTAAAACATTGATTCTAAGTATCTATTGTACATATACCGCTCAAATGCAATGCTGTCTCGCGAGAATGCGAGCAACTACAAAATTCACTAATTAAAGGGTGTCGCACCCATTTCTCTCACAAAAATTCATCCAATCTTGATTTGGTAAATACTAGCAAGTGAAATGGGTGCCATGCCCTTTAATTAGCAAGCTTTTAAATTGCTCGTGAGACGACATTGATTTTGAGTGGTACATATAAAGTTGACAGAGCTATACAGCATCTGGGAATTGTGCCCTTACTTAGGGACCCGTCGATTATGCTGGCATAATAATGAGCATAATAGGTGCCTGAAAGCATTGAGCATAATGTTAGCATAATAGGCAGAACACTTGTGCATTACCATAAATTCTTGCTTATCAAAATACACATCACAGAAAAAGATCGATATACTCTAATAGAACAATCAAAAAATAATCAGACAGCTGACTGTTCTATTAGAGTATATTGATCTTTTCTGTGACATGCATTTTGACAAGCAAGGATTTAGAGTCTGTGCTTTAGTAACCTACTGTTTTCCCATAAAGTGCAATTTACTAGAAAAACATGGAACTGAGGTATAAATATTGAGCATAATAGGTAAAATAAAGAGCATAATCAGTGGGTTCCTACCCTTACTTGATCAAGCTCCACATTTTCCAAACAAAATGTGATCACTGTATATATCCCTTCTACTTGTATGTTTGCATTTGAAAATTAGAAGCAGCTGCAACATACTGAAAATAGTGGTTGCAGTTTCATCCTTTAGTGTTAGCTATTACTTAGCTATTAGCATCGATTTATAGGCTATAATAGAATTAAATATCTGGAGGTTGCACTGCTAAACCCCTTGAAATTCAACTTTAAACTCAAACCATTACGTAGCATGCCCTCTGTATGACAGCTATGTAGTGTTAGCTATATCACTGCCAGCTATAGCTATAGAAAATATTAAAGCCACTCAGAAAGGTATCAGCATATTTTTGCAGCACATGATTGTCCTGAATGTAACTTTGTTAATGTTTTTGTCGGTTGGTTGGTTTTTAATGTTTATGTGATGGTTTTGTATGGTTTATTTTTGTATTTTCCTTGTCATGTTTGTATATCTGTGCATTTTACACGTAGCTAGCTATTTGTATGTGTCCAAGGTAATTGAACCTAATGATGATTTTTTTCCTTTCACTTATATTAAGTGAAAGTGTCCTGGAAGCTTTATTAACTATTTATATGAGAAGCCCATGACATTCTGTTGTGTAAGATGATCACTAGGTAAGTGTGTTCAGTTTTTGTGTCTAATACATGTCCATTAAGTGAATAGTTAAAAGAGGTGATGGATGGTCCTTGCTGCATTTCATGACCACACATTTGCCAGGTTTCAGCCAATCGAGATAAACAGTCTAGATCTGATTGCAGTTGTTGTGCATCAGTTTCTGTGTGACTTATCCTGTATAGTAAACAGTCATCAGCAAAGAGATGTAATAGGGACGATACTTGTTCCGAAATGTCATTAACATAAATAAGAAACATCAATGGTCCTAAAACCGCTCCCTATGGGACACCCAACAAGACAGATGCAGGTAGGGAATGCTCACCATCCATTATTACTTCTTGTGTTCTCTGAGTCAGCCATGTTTCTATCCACTGATATATACAGTTATCAATTCCATATGATGAAATTTCTTGCATGAGTCTTTTATGAGGCACTCTATCAAAAGCCTTAGCAAAGTCTAATAATGTGACCAGGCCTGCGAAAATAGGGCATGTGGGCACATGATTTTTGCCTACTTTTTTAAACTTTCATCACTCATAACCTTTTGTATCATTATGCTATGGCAACGCAATTTTGAGCACCTGGTAAAAATTTAATTGGCTTTATGATGCAAGTAACACAATTCAGATATTCTGTTCCAGCACTGAGATATGACCTGTAGAGTGACACAGTGTAGTTTGTGCCCACATGCCCTGTTTTTGCAGGCCTGGTCACTAATATTAAATCAACCTGGAAATGATTGTCTATTGATGCAGGTGGTGACAGGAAACAAGAAATAAAATGCCTTATGTCTATTCAACAAATTATTACTAAATTCAAGCTTCCTGTAAGGGCATGCCCCTAGGCTCCGGAAGTCCACATGCTGAATGTGCTTTGTACACAACGTGTATATACTATGCTGGTTGTATCAACCAGCTGCCACTTTTCATAGCCCCACTATAATCATGCTAGTGCATTTGGCCAGCAGTCGATGGACAGCATATTCTCTTGCTGCCGCCAGCTAGCTATACATTTATTATAGCTAACGTAGTGGCTATTTGTCTGGTTCCAGACACCGACTTATACAGGCTATTCATCTGGCTCTCACTCATCATAATTAACACTAATTGTATGAAGGTAAGTTTTTGGTGAGTTCAAGGCGAGCTTCCAGGCGAAGCCAGGCAAACCTTAGCTTGCCTTAATTGAACTCACCAAAAACTTACCTTCATACAGGACATCATTATGCTTAACAGACAAACTTAAGGTTAGCTTTAGAGCTTTTGTTGGTTTCTTCTTCACCCAGTCTTCTTTATATACAGGTTACTGGTCTTCTTTATTGAATCACATTAGAAAAATAAGAGAGCTGGGTATAGCAGCAGTAGCACATGTAGTTGGTACCACACTGGCCTTTCACACCAGTCAAGCCCTCAGGACGTTTTGGTGCTTTTTTGTTTTGCCAACCTTAAGTTTTTTATTAGCTACACACAGTAGTAGCTACCCTTTCCTTTTTATAATGGAAATTGCCCATCATTTCCATAGAGACTAAATTATTTGTAACGCTGTGTAGCGGGCTGAAAATGAAGTAGCTAGCTATTTATTTATCAACTTTACCACTTAGCTAGCTTAGGTACTGCAGGATCAAGGGCAAACTGACACAGAAGGCAGCAAGAAAGGCAGAGCTTGTGCGAGGTGTAATGGTCACTCCATTTTTTAGTAATTGAGGCGCATTAGACATAAAATCAATGCAAGCGAAATACTTGACACCATCATACACATGTTATCCAACAAAAGACTTTCGTACAAAAAGAATGTATCCTATTATACTGTATGCGTCATTTACAGGTCCTTGTGTTAATAGTTCACTATGTACTAAATTACTTCTTACAAAACTAAATAGCTATAATCTGTCCATAAACAACCTATATTACATCACTTTTATGCTCTCAGAGTATCCCTGGCACCCGTTGGTGCCATTCTTTCTTTTGAAGCGGTATGCGAAGGTTCACCAGTCATAATTATACAAAGAGGTAACAAACAAGTAGCTATCGCAGTTTTCCAAGTTCTTGAGATTATAAGCATCATGCTCTGAGTACTGCAGTTGTTTAGGCCACTCCAATTAATTCTCTGTTTCCTGTCCTGGACTCAGGTACATTTGTATGCAGGCAGGCAGTCCATTTCCATTATTCCATTATAAGATTAGCAGCTTTTCAAGCAATTATTTGCTTGGCAGAACCCTAGAAAGCTGCATAAAAAACATGCTTAAGCTTGTACTCATTTGTAAGTTGCAAACGTGAATCACTGCTGACACAGTACATGAGCTGACACCGTTACAAATTGGCTTTTACTGAGCCTGTCAGAATGTAAGAATAACTGGAAAATAATGGAAGAATATGGAATAATGGGATATTCAAAGCTGACAGTACCCAGATGCAGGCGGTGGACGGAAACAGAGAATTTATTTGGAGTGCAGTGGACAGAACATAATCTTATAAGAACATTCAACTAGCTAAACACTAGATCACTTCCTATACTTTATAAATCTCTAGTAAGATCTGTGATGCAATGTTGTCTGGGGACCTAATTATATTGGCGACTGTCAGATGTTGGAAAGGGTACAAAGAAGAGCTACAAAATACATTCCAGAACTTTTTAGGATGATCGTCTAAGTGCTCTAAATCTTCCTTCACTATCTTACCGAAGACATCGTACAGATATGATGATGGTGTACAATATTTTACATGGCAATGTCAGTTTACAGTCTGTAGTGTTTTTTCATCAACAATTGTCTGAGGACACAGTCTCAAAATTTTCAAGCCGCATGCACAAAGATCTGCTCAAAGTAATTTCTTCTCTATAAGATCAATAAGTGCTTGGAATAATCTACCTAATGAAGTAGTAATAACTTCAAGATTCTATTTGACAATTATTATCTCTAATGATTTAGTTTTGTTTTGTACATGAGCAGGACTTACAGGTTTACGCATTTTGTTTCCCTGTAATAATAATAAATGTAGAGCCTAACCTTTCCAGCAATGCATTCAGTAGATAACAGGTGATACCAGCCTAACTGGTGTTGGTACTAGAGGTAGGGATGTCAAGCGGATTTCATATTTTAGCTATAGTATCTTATAGAGTTCAAAAAATGCTGCAGTTTGATATATGTGACCCTAATTTTAGAAAACCGTCGATATCCGCACAATTTTCAAAATGCATTTTATTTGCCCTTTGTTTTCTACAGGGACAGAGGAATGGACTAGCTAAGTTTCAGCTTGATAAGTTAAGTAGCGTTGGAAATACAGCACTAGACATCCGGACGAGCAAATAAATTGATATGTACATGTTCTATACCATATGCGTATTTTGTACCGTACGCGTACGGTACGATTTTCCGTACCATACGCGTACGGTATAGGCATACGCGTATGGTACGTACGTACCATAGGCGGCGGAAAGGGGGGGGCTAGGGGGCTAAAGCCCCCCCTCAGCATGATATCACACCGAAATTATCTTTCTTGGAGTGGGGCTGAAAACCGTGATAAAGATCGAGATACTCTAATAGAGCAGTCACTCTAATAAAGTAGTCAGTGTGTAGCGAGCTATGAAAGGATTTTTATGTAGTTTATCAGCTAGAAATGGTAGCTGGTGAGGTGGAAAGCTCTTGTCAGTTGGTTGCGACCTTTTTTTTTTTTTTTTTTTTTTTTTTTTTGGTCTCACCTTACCAAACTATAGAAATAAGTCTGGGTCAGCCCAGCCCCCCCTCATATCAACTACTTCCTCCGCCGCTGGTACGTACCATATGCGTATTATGCCTTTTCTCAGTGTCTTCTAGCCTTGCCATCACCTAGCTACAATGGGCTATCTTTACAAGCATTTCTAGCTGAGTAAACTTAGAACACAACATAATAATCTGCTTAGCTGTAATTATAAAATTGTTCATCAGCACACACACATGCATTCATTTTCGGCCTTGCCATGCCCATGCATTTCCCACTATAGTCCTACTGATGTACCTAAATCTTATGTACATGATCTCACGTTGTCTGCAGAACTTCACATGAATGGTACTGTGTATGCTACTTTATAGCTAACAGAAGCATGCAAATGGTCTTATTATATAAGTGTGGATAACTGAAAATTTACAACACAATTGGGTAAATAAGCAAGGAGAGCAATTACAATGTCACCGTGCATGGTAGCTAGTAAGTTCTAACTGAATTATACATATACTGCTTGTGCAAAGCTAACAACTTGAAAAAAGAACTTTGTAAGTGTTATCAGTTGTGCAACATCAGTGGCCCCTCACTGTCTTTGCATCTTTATCTACTATATATACACTCTTCTTCTTTTGAGGATCCAATTTCCTGTTTGTGTACTTTTCTTGTTTATACATACTGTAAATAGTACCACCACTTACATTCATCACACTGGACCTACAGCACAAATTAATGTGGACGTTGTTAACTTTATTATACATTCAGATAAGAGTATAGCTAAACACATTGTCCCATCCACAGTAAGTATAGTGAGTGGCTACAACACACTTAACAATTAAACAATGCTAGATAATATACATTCGTTACTGAAATATTCATTAGAACTCATAAACTCACCATAAAATCTCTGCCATGTTATGTTTTCCTCTTCATCTCAGTAGGCAATATGCATGCCTCATTCAATAGCAAAGATTCAGTTTAAAAAGAATTTATTGCACATGCCTGCAATTAATTATGCTAATAATGCTACGCTACAGCCAGATTTACATTAATTTGCAAACTGGAATATTGCTTTCTCTACAGTTAAATCTCTTTGCTACCTCCCTCAATGTCATTGTATCAGCATTCTCCAGGTCTTCCTCTGTTTGAGCAATCATTACATTGTACTTCTCGAGCTCATCTGATTAAAATTGTCTGCTCAACACTCCTTTAGTGCATGCAATCAGGCATAAATATCCATTTTTAAGTGGAAGCTAGTGTACTAACAAATTAAAGCTAAACAATAGATTATGTAGCAACAATAGAATAAAATATTTAATGAAGTAATATACATATACAGTATGTGACTGAAAAAAATTGGCTCGATTTTCCAATGGATACAAATTAATTAATATGGCTGCTATAACATATGTGTGGGTATATTGTTCTATAATTGTAGGGAAGTCGGCTCTTGGGCAAATCTTTTATAAGCAGAACAGACCACTGTATATAATATTATTAATCAATAATTGAAAGCACACAATAACAACTAACTCTTACAACTACAGTACACAATATTAATTGGATTCATGATCCATTGTTTAATTGATACACTGAAAATTCAAAAATCAGGCCATTATTACATAATGCTACTCCTCCTTCATACCTGTAATAGAGTTTATAATGATGTGACATGATGGAATAATTCATTATGCATAGAAACTTTTGGTTTTTGGTCACCATTTGCGCTTCAGATTCTTCGTACCATCGCTGAACGCACCACAGCCAGAAGTGGTGTATCAACCAAACAGGCTTGTAAACATTTGTTACAACAACTTTCAGTTTCTTTATGGACGAACAATGCCCATAAGCACTGTAAATTCAAATGGGTACAAATGACCCAAATTTTTGGCTTGTTTTACCTGCAATTCAAATGACCAATTTTTTGGTAGTAATGACCCAAGGATGTACTTGGTTATTTTAACTTTGTAAGATATAGTTATATTACCCAGATGCCCTAAAGTCTCTTCAACCTCTAGCCAAGTGTTTGAAATAACCTTACCATCATGGTTATTTTAACCATCTGTGGTAAAATTAACTCACGTCACAAAATATTTGTTTATTTGTTTGTTTACATTAATTAACAAGTCAGTCATCATTAGTAATAATATACATTAATCTATGTGTGACACATATTCACAATAGTTGTTACATACTGCACAGGGGCGGATCCAGAGTTTCGAAAGAGGGGGGCACCTTTCTGAAAAACAGTTGAAGACCAAAAAAAACTTGCTGAAAACCAGTTGAAGACCAAAAAAAAAAAAAAAAAAAAAAAAAGGTCACAACAATAATAGCTAGTTATCCTTACCAACTATATCACGTCTGTTATGTAAAATAAAATTCTATTTGTAGCTTCATAGGTAAGCTACACTGCCTCATGAACATTGTGACTGCTTTATTAGAGTAATTGACTGCTCTATTAGAGTATCTCGATCTTGTATGCAATTTCTTGAAGGGGGGGGGGGGGGGGGCATTTGCCCCAAATGCCCCATCCTGGATCCGCCACTGCTGCATTTGAATACTTTAAACATACCTGATCTTATAGAAGTTTCAAATTGTATATAAAACCTATGTTCTCCATGTTCACTTTTGATTGTGGGTTGTAACACAAATGTTATAACGGCTAGTGTACTGTAAATTTAACCATGTAGGTGGTCATCTAATCTGTGCCATAGTAGACTTGACCATACACACTGAAATTACCCAAATATGTTATTTCAACATCCTAAGTGAACAGTTATATTGACCTACCCTAGTTATTTTGACCAATTTAATCCAAAAGCCTACCCTAGTTATAACCACTTTTAAATGGTCATTTTAATAAAAAAATTTGTAGGTTAAATTTACCCATGGAGGTTGAATTGATCCATTTGAATTTACTGTGAAGAAGTAATATATGTGTAGCAATTGCAGCCACAATGTACTGCATGGAAGAAACAAAAATTAAAATTTACAATACGTTTTCAGTGTATGTGGTTGCTATGCAATAGCTAGATAATTATCTCGACTATTCTAAAGAACATACAGTACTATAGTATACCAGCTTGTGTACTTTCAAAGTAATAGCATTTCCACTGTGGAGATAAAAAGCACTTGTGCATTCCGGAGTGGAAGGATAGAATCTAACAGCTTTATTATCAAAGTCAACCACTCATCATAGTATTATTGTGAAATATTACATCATCTGCAGTTTCACAATTGGTGTAACATTCCTGGAATGTCAACAATCTAGAATGTCAACAATCTACAAACAGTACATAACACTATCAGTCAGTCAGCATGCAACTTACCGCTTTCAAATCTATACTTAAACATTGTTTCAAAATGTATATAAACTTATATCATCAAGCCTGGAGTTTGATTGTGGATTTAATTTCACTCAACTGAGGCTACCTTAAGATATGTACGGGCCCCCACTGATCATCTTTTTCATCTCTCTACTGTTGACTGGATTAATCTAATGGAAATTCTATGAGTTAATGTTAATCAAGAGTAAATTTACTCTTGGTTAATGCAAATTGGTTACTTTATTGATACAACCATACCAGCTTGTTCACCGACTTGAACTGTCACTACAATAAAATGTGTTTTTGTGCATATCACACACACACACACACACACACACACACACACACACACACACACACACACACACACACACACACACACACACACACACACACACACACACACACACACACACACACACACACACACACACACACACACACACACACACACACACACACACACACACACACACACACACACACACACACACACACACACACACACACACACACACACACACACACACACACACACACACACACACACACACACACACACACACACACACACACACACACACACACACACACACACACACACACACACACACACACACACACACACACACACACACACACACACACACACACACACACACACACACACACACACACACACACACACACACACACACACACACACACACACACACACACACACACACACACACACACACACACACACACACACACACACACACACACACACACACACACACACACACACACACACACACACACACACACACACACACACACACACACACACACACACACACACACACACACACACACACACACACACACACACACACACACACACACACACACACACACACACACACACACACACACACACACACACACACACACACACACACACACACACACACACACACACACACACACACACACACACACACACACACACACACACACACACACACACACACACACACACACACACACACACACACACACACACACACACACACACACACACACAATCACATACTTCAGCAGAGTATGTGATGTGTAGGAGATGATGGTTCACATTAGTTAACTAATGGACAAATGGGTTCACATTTGCTAACTAATGGACAAATGTGGACAATCATCTCCTACATAAATTATGTACAAATACACACTTTATTGTAGTGTGTCTGTGTAATGGTTTAGCACAAAATAAGTTTATTTAGCTATAGCACATATAAATTCAATAAAATTGATGCTTTTCTATACATCCTACTACCTCTAAATAATAAAGGATGCCATGTACACCAATATACGGTCACACTGCTTGTCTTGTGTGCTTCACACACTATATCCTGAAAGTGTGCCTGCACCCCAAGGGTGTGCTGCTGGTTAAGTGTGCTATGACCACCTCAGTATTAACAGTGTAGGTTTGCATCATGCAGTAAAGCAAATTATATCTTAATTACACTAAAGTAAAATGAATCTCAGCAACTAATCAGACCAAAATATGATTGCTCTATAGAGGTATATACCTAGCTAGCTCGATCTTCACTGAACAGAAACCGCTAAGCGAGACTATAGCCCCTTCCCCCTCCCTAGCTCTTCCCCGAAAAGAAATGAAAACAGAGTGCCATCCGGCATAGTCAATAGGTACGGCAGTGCAAAAACCTTCTGCTTGATATTATACGCAAAGCAGGTTAGCTATAGCCTATACTCAGATGGTACAATTTTCCGTACCATACGCGTATGGTTGTACCGTACGCGTATACGCACATGGTATGTACCATACGCGTATGGTACAAAATACGCATATGGTATAGAACATACAGATTCTGAAGCTATCGAGAAAAGAATCTACAGGCACTTACATAAACCATCATAACTTACTGATATAATGGCGTACGGAATTGAATCTTCGCTCATTGTGTTCGCCATGAATTTTTGCATCTACTATATATAAGTAGGCATTCCAGTATCCGAGATTTTTTAATAAAAAAATTCTCCGTATATTCCCCAATAGAACCCTGGCACAAAATGACAACTCGTGTTTAACTTGGGATTGCTCCGTCATCTGAGCTCCAATGAGGGTGAAAATCGCTGTGGGGTTTGTCCACACGCTGATCATCATGAAAATCTTAGTTTTATCGTGCGCGTTACATATAAGTAAGTTTTGTGTTGTTTTGTAATCTTTTCAAGCCTTGTAATGTATGTAGAATACTTTAAAACTTTAAAAAACGTACGGTCGGGTGGAAGGTAGTCACTGGTGCTTACTTTAAAGTGCGTAGTTACTTCGCTCGGGTTAGCGATTTTCAGCTCCAGAGCAATTTTCTGATGGTTGTGTCATCAGCTCAGAAGTATAAACCACTTCAAAGTCGGCATAACAATGCCATAATTGAAACCACAACTCCACCTTAGGTATTGTTGCATCATTGTGGCACCTCCACTTTAGTTGTTTACCTTTATAAGTTGTTAACTTGATGTTTTTACCAACTTGAGATAGCCACTTGCCTATGGGCATACACCATTGTATGAGAAGTGTGCAGTAGGTGAAACATATTTGCTCACCACAAAGAATACAAAGTTCGCTAAGATCCAATAAGACCTGAAGTTACTCTCATTACATGTACAAACTTGCAGCTAGAAGCAACTGCAGTTTCAAGATAGTCCAGATTGCTAGATGGCTTCCTGATTCAATTGTGCCATTTTCCTCTGTAAAATGTATGGGGAGCCCTGGAGAAAAAATGTACCTTTTTTCAGTTTTTAAGCACTGTGCATGCCAAAGTAGCTAATTCCAACCCAACAAACTATATATTTCTGAGATCAGCAATCAATACTCTATCTATTGAGCATATAAAAAGCCAGTTTTTCCAAAATTTTAAGATCAGTCTGGAATGCCTAATATAAGGTAGGGTCCGCAATCCGAAAAATCAACTTTCACAAATCGATCCCCCTACCATTGTGGGATGTTCATTGTAGTATCCCATTGCTAGATCCACCATGAAACCGGAGGCACGGTTGTTGTCTTCAAAGAACTATCGATTTTAGTATTTCGTGAGATGCAAAAATTATTTTTTTAATTTCAGGCTCCACACAAAGAACAGGATAGAACTTGCTGCTTAGCTAGATATCATCTAGAGTTAATGTAGTTAAAAAGTACGCACAGTAATAAGCAAATGATTCACTGGGTTCCCGGCACAGGGTTGCTTTCTCTCAAAAAGCAGAAAACGAAACACGAATTTTCGAATTCAAACTGCCCTATACCAGCCAAGACAAGAAAAGCCAACTCTTCCTCATAGTGATGTGATAAGGTTGGATGCATAGTCTGTCTATGCTGTTAGTTTGGAAAGGATCTGAGACTTCTCACCATCTGGGTGAAAGCGTCAAAATTTTCGTGCGTCATTTCAAGGGATTCTCTCAATGGTACCAAAGTGCTTTCCGGTACTTCTGATGCCACACTGGTCACTTAATTTTGTTTAGAATGATGATAAATGATGGTTCAAAACGTTTGGCAGCAGTAGTAGTTGGTGTTTCTGTGATTTCATATGATGCAGCAGGGGCGGATCCAGAGTTTGGAAAGAGAGGGGGCACCTTGCTGAAAAAAGTTGAAGAAAAACAAAAAGGTCATGACAATACGAATAGCTATTTACCAAATATATTATATCACGTATGTTATGTAAAATCCTATTTATAACTTCATAGGTAAGCTACACTGCCTCATGAACATTGTGACTGCTTTATTAGAGTAATTGACTGCTCTATTAGAGTATCTCGATCTTGTATGCAATTTCTTGAAGGGGGGGGGGGGGGGGCATTTGTCCCAAATGCCCCATCCTGGATCCGCCATTGTGCAGTATAGCTACCAGCAGCTCACCAGGAGCTCCACCCAGCTCGAATATAAAATGAAAGATTTTGTACATTTTTCGGTTTGTTTTGGGATGTTTTGCAGCATAATGGTGATGTAGGGTGATCTAGTGAAGATTTGAAGCTGCTGTAGAGCGTTAGAGGTGAAGTCAAATTTGGACGATTTTGCTGCCTCCCTTGATGCATAGCTTAGAGCGAGGCGTGGAAGCTGTGGATGAAATAATAATTGACAACCGCTGTTACAAAACGTTCAGGGACATCTTTTGCCATAGTTTTAGTCTATAATTGATGATTGTTGTGGCTGCAGAAGCGCTGGAAATGGGTAGAATTCGCAACACAATTCTTTGATGCTGCAAAAAAATTTGACACTCGTCACCCAGATGGTGAGAAGTCTCAGATCTTTTCCAAACTAACAGCATAGACAGACTATACACCCAACCGTATCGAAACACTATGAGGAAGAGTTGGCTTCTCTTGCCCTGGGTGGTAGGGCAGTTTGAATTCGAAACTTCGTATTTCTTTGTCTGTTTTTTCAAAGAAAGCAACCCTGTGCCGGGCACCCAGCAAACCATTTACTTATTTCTGTGCGTAGTTTTCAACTACAACAACTCTGGATACGATTTGGCTAAGTAGCAAGTTTCATCCGGTCCTTTGTGTTGAGCAAGAAATTTTAAAAATAAATCTTGCATCTTGTGAGATACTGAAAATGATAGCTATTTCTGTGAAGACAACAATCGTGTCTCCGGTTTCATGGTAGATCAAGCAATGGGATACTACAATGAACATCCCACAATGATAGGGGGATTGATTTGTAGAAGTTGATTTTTCGGATTGCGGACCCTAACTAAGGTATAGTTTTTTTCCACAGGCATGCTTCTGTGTTCGAGAAGGAAGGCAAATTCACTGAAAAACGATCGTCGGTAAATTCTTTCGTTACCGCAACGTACATAAACGTCTGTAACTTTGACATCCTTTCGTGCATGAAGATGAAACAAAGATTTTTGTACTCCCTATGAATAGGCGAACACGACGATGCCCCGGATGTATCGATTGGATGCTTAGTTCACCCACAACTGAGGCGATAAATACTTGCGTAATTTTTTTTTTCTGGAGCTTGCGTTTTTTACCCATAGTTTTTAAATGCGTTTTATTACAAAAGTACTATTGTGCGTATATCGACAGTTTTCCAAAATTTGGTCATATAAGTTTTGCTATAATTTTGTCTTTGTTATTGCTAGTAAATAAACCAAATGGATGGTTCTCCAGACTGATGTCTCTTTTAGCCATGGCACAAGTGACATGGGTAATTACATTACTTTGTTTTACCAATTGTATAGTGTTGCTAGGAAACCATGCAATGCAGGCATTTAAGTTGCATCTTGCACTGTCTGAAAACCACCCTGTCAACAAATTAATAGCACAACTATATAATCTGTTCATGTTCATCTGAGCCCTCATTTATTGTTAATAACTCTTGTTACATGGGCCAACTGCCCACACAGCAACACTGTGAAACTCTTTAAATTTTGGAACTTTTTATCAAAAGGCACTTTGATATGGATATGCAAGAACAAGTGAGTTATGAAGCTTTCTAAAATAAACAGAAGTATACGTTACGCAGGGGACACACTCCAAAAAGGGAACCTGTCTATAGACAATTCAGGCATGCGAATGTGTTAACAACATGAAATATGCTTGTACTGCATGGTATAAAACCATTGGGAGTGAACACATGTTCACCTTATAGGCATTGTACTACAATGTAGTCAGTTCGTGTGAATATCAAAGTGGTGAACATGTGTTACTACCAATGGTTTTGAACTTGTTTTCATGTTGTAGCTAAACATTTTTGTGCACCTGAATCATCTCACATGTACAGGATATTTTAAAAGCTTCATAACTCACTTGTCTTGCAGCTATCAAAGTGCTTTGTTGATAAGCAGTTAAGCAGTTCAGTACATAATAAGGAGTATACTTATAATTATTATTGTTATTGTGTAAAACTTTGTTTAATGGAAACACTTGAAGGAGTATATTTTGTGGTTTGCTTGTAAAGGAGACACCTGAAGGAAGTTCGTTTATATTTTGAAGCTAGCCACAAAAGAAATGTTTTCTTAGAATAAGAAAGCTCCATTGAAATTTTGACCACTATCTCAACCTTGTACTTTTGTCGTGTCATGTAGGTGCGGGAACCTATGTATATGCTTAGAAAAACAAATGCTAAACTAACACCACAGTCTATTCAGCTGTAGGTGGATATTAGAATAAACTAGTAAAGTGCTTTCAGGATGAAATAACTTTCAATATGGTCTTGTACATACATAAGAATTCAATAATGGTATGAAGTCTTGCTAACTGCATTGTATTTAGCTAGCTGTACACATATACATACAACACTGTATGTACTTGAGTGAAAGACTTTTCAACATTAATTTTTGTGGCTACATAGTTTGGTTCATAGTTTGGCTATAATATTATGGCTTATTAATAATTCAATTGAGACTGAGTGTGGCGCAGAGTATTTACGATTTTCTTTTGGAATATGCAGTGTGAGAGCTTTACAAGAAGTTCGTTTATTTTTACATTGGAGAAACTGCACAGTAAAATAAATGCATAGCATGGTATGCTGCTGATAGTACTGCCATCATGGAAAGAATCCTATGTTGATACCTCTTTAGAGAGGTGTTTTAATTCTAAGGGTCTGTAGATACGCATACCAAGAGTTAAATGAGAGTCTAACTAGACAGATTCGGCAAAATCACTGTGTATAAACTGGTGACAATCATCTAGTGTTGTGATTGTTGAGTACAGGAGTACATCATCAGCGTAAAGTTTTATTCTGCTTTTAATGCCCTCTGTAGATCATTTATAAAACACAGGAACAATAGAGGACATTGAGGAGCTAGGACAGAGCCTTGAGGTACTCCTGAGGTGACATTGGTTGTAGAGCTGTAATGTCCTTCTATGGTAACACGTTGAGTTCTTTGAGTTAGAAAGTTTTCTAGCCAGGACAGAAGATTACCACGTATGCCATAATGATCAAGTTTTTGAAGTAAACAGAAATGATCTACTTTGTCAAAAGCCTTGGCAAAGTCTAAAAAAATTACATCAGTTTGCAGGTTATTGTCCAGATTTTTTTGCCAAGTCGTCAATGGTGAGGAGTAATTGAGTTTCGCATGATCTCCTCTGTCTAAAACCGTGTTGGTTATCACATAGTATTTGATGAGAGTTAAGGTGAGAGAAAATATGTGTATAAATGATGTGTTCAAGTAGCTTACAGCAGATGCTGGTTAGTAATATAGGTTGGTAATTACTAGGAGTGCTACGGTTGCCATTTTTATGAACAGGGACAATGTTTGCTGTTTTCCAATCTTTTGGCACTTGACATTACTGCAAAGAGGCTTGAAAAATAATTGTGAGGGCAGGGGAAAGCTCAGGGCTGAATTGTTTCAGCAGTTGTGTAGTATACTGTCCGGGCACAGGAATAACGCACCTTGATTGCGGACAACGTACCCAGGGAATTAGACACCGCATAGTGGGAGCAGGCGGTTGAGATACGGTTATCCACGTAGGCGTACGTGGACTACTGTTAGTACCCCGTTTACAGACCTGCCAAGTCACACGCATTGGGCGTGTGACACACGCATTTCAACCAATTCTCCAGCTCACACGCGTGCTGCCTCAAACCTCCAGTATTTCCCTAAACTTCCTTCAGAATAAACTAAAACCCACAATTAAATATTATAACTACCCACGCATTAATTGTGTGTTGAGAATCGTCACTTTCTCAAGCCATACGTGTGTATACAAACTATTAAGCCATCCAAGTATTAAAATAGTATTCATTTTCGAGCTATTTTGTGTAAATGAATTTGCTAATATTGTGTCACACTTGTCATTTTGTAGATATTTTAAATAATGATCACCAACACTTGTAATAAAGCACACCGGCACGTGATTATAGAGTTTAAAATACGTAGAAGAGAGGGAAGTTAAAGGTGTTACTGTGAATGTGTATCGTGTAATGCGGCAGCAAGCAAGTCAACAAACCAAGGTGGTGAATCTGTCTTCGCATTGAACCAGTACACAGCGATTGAAGCTCGTGTTAAATTTTACTCGTCCGCCCAGACAGTCCTTGTCGCTTGTGTTAGGAAATTGTAGACCCCCTGTAATGTATTGGCAGAGCCGAGAAGTGGAGTACACGACAGAAGTTGACTGAAAAGTGATAATCATGATGGACGATTCCTGGTTGTGGCGTCACTTGTCATGGTACCGCACAATTTGTATACTGTAGTGTCGATAGAGTAGTGGAATAAGCTGCACAAACAGCAGTATAGGTTAGATAGTTGTAGCTATCATCAAATACATACACTTTTTTAAAATGCTGTGTGTGTGTGTGCATGCCCAAATTAATTGGGCATTGTTTAGAACCCTCATGAATGTGGGTTCTGTGTTGAAGTGGCTGCGTGGTTAGGTGGCTTCTTAGTTAACCAGGTAGTGTCTCCAGCATTTTCAGGTGGTCCACTTGGCAGCTCTGCGTTTGGGACCACTTGTACGCGGACGTACGCGTCTCACCCGCGAAGAAATCCGTACGGTGCCATCAATAAACCGCCTAGTTCTCCGTAAGCACCTATCCGGTGTCCGCCAAAGGGTCACGCAGGATCCTACGCGCGGGCCGCTGTGTCCGATAATGAGTTCAGTTTTTGTCACGTGAGAGCATAATTCAAAATGCATAAAATTCCACAATAAAAATGTCTTGTTCATTCTTTTACACAACATTCTTAGCTCCATGCATTCCAACATTCCAGTTCTGTCAATAACAAAAGTAAGATGATGCAGCTACACACTACACATGTACCTTGAATAACTGTTCGAAGCAAAGCAAGTTCAACCTGAAGAAAAACATACATTACAGTGTATCACAAGCTGCACATTACTATACACTAACCTAGCACATGCCAAAGTACCAGATGTGAACACTACTTGTGTGAATAGTTCTTTGTTGCAAACACGACAACACCTGGAAAAAGCCTATACATAATGGAAAGAAAATAGTTACACATTATCAGCACGTACCATAGTCCTGTGTCCATCAGCTACCACTGTTTACAAGTTGACTTTGACGTTAGCAGAAAGTGGAATATCCATTAGAAGTTTCTGGGTAAGGTAAAGAGTTTGTTTTGTGGTTGATGTCTGCCATCACGTGCCAGAGGGGTCATCATACTGCTATGATCAGCTTGCAGGCTTCCAAAGACTGGCTTAATGCCATAGGATTCTGTTAACAGTCTCTGGTGTTTCAGTTATTGAGTACTTGACAGCTTACGTTGCAAGTAGTGGCAAGGAAATTCCATTGAGATGCTAATGCTGTAAAATATCTTGTAGGAAATCCTAAAAGATAAAGGCAAAATAATTTGATAGCACTGAACTACTGTTGGAAAGCTGGCTAGACAACTGGTACACAGAGAAACACATTAAATTATATCAAGCTACACTAAAACAAGTCTTACCATGAATTTGAATAGTAGGTAACTAAAATCCTTACGACAGCCAAACAGCCCATGGTACAATTGCATCCCAGCAACATAGCAGATATATTGGGTTGAAATCATCCACTAAGGGCACACGTGAACTTTGGTCCAAATAAACTGCGACTACACTACAAAACAGCCATGGCTTACACAACTATACTTATCTACCATCACACAGCTTAGTGTTCTAACAGAAGAAAGCAGACTAGGACGGTAGTTCTCTCAACCCGGAATGTCTTATAATACATAAAACAGTTATTAAAAACAATACGTATTTCATCGTATCGATTGGCGAAAACAATCTGAGGTGTTTGACACGATGATATCCTTCACATCTAGATCTGCTCAGTCAAGCGCCATTACGTCTCAGCTGCCAAGCACCCGAAAACCCCCCAAATTCCATGAAAGTATCGTCGCAATCATTGGTATTGAGTAGCGCCAATGTTGCGCCATGTTTAACCCTAGTTTTCTTCAACAATCCGGCTGCGTTAGACTGTTTAGCGTCAGTATCCAATCACTTCCGTCAAAAAGAAACCGCACGTGATTTTGATGATTAAAGATGGTTTGTTGTGCGCACGCCTCCACCAGTTAAAAGAACAATCTTTAGACCTCGTGTGGTACCTATCATTCTGCTACTGTATTGTGTTCAAGTATTGGACGATAAACGGAAGAAACAACCGTCTCTTCGTTACCGACGTACTGAGCTAGCGGCTAACATGTAGCTATCCTCAGAGTGACTGACACATCCGACGAGATATCCTGTTAGATAGTATACTCTCCGTACCCTCACTAGAACAAAAAAAATGGTGAGCCGACCTGTACTTAAGTCTTTGGTGAACTCAAGAGGTGTAAACCTAACCCACATCGTATTTCCATGTACGTATCTGTAAAGCAATGAAGAAAATAGGCCACTTCAAAGACGTTCTATGTTTGATAATCGCTGTCAATATACAAATTAACTTCAATACCAGAAATTTGAGGTCATGGGCCTACTGATTAAAAATTAAATTGACATACAGTGTTGGATTGGCAATACATCTCAAATAGCGGTGTACAATGTCCGCTCTGTAGTGAAGGTAATGAAATATGTATAATAGAGGCTAAATGACCCATTTGGTAGGATTGAAGTCCGTCTACATGTGGCAATACAGACTATGGTTCGGTAGGCCCAAATGTATGGGTTTAACATACAATAAACTCACTCACCCTACGAAGTCGGTTGAATCTGTATGTAACCAATCATTTTCACCTTATTATTAACGCGTAGGCTAAAACCTTCGCTAAATACAGCCATCTACTTGTGGTTCCAGGCCGTCCATAAATGTCCAGCGGTGCTCCAACAAATTAGAAACTGCTTCAGTCTATGACGTATTGCCTACATCATTCGTCATTAATAGGCAAATCCAGCACTGACCTTACTTAGAAAGCTCAATCCAACTAATTATAGGTGTTCTGTTTTCTCCAGCAAGTAAACTACGAAAGTAGTAGCTAGCTGAAACTGGCGCCAAATGAGATAGTCTACTTTTCAGGGTATATTAAAATCACGTACATCGAACTAGAAAATGCTTGTAATAAAATCAGCAGATTATGATGGGTGCTGTTTTAAAGTAAGGAGTTTTGAGCATATATGCACGTACACAGTGCAAAACCTAGAGCATGCTCTCGTCTAGGGGGGTCTGGGGGCATGCCCCCACAGAAGATTTTTTGAGAATTTACCCATCTAAGGTTAAATCTGGTGTAAATTTGGACCAAAAATTGCTCGACTAGTTATGCTAGCGATAACAACAAAGCAAAACGACTGAAGTATGATGTGATAGACCAGCTTCCTCCAGGACAAGACACTTATGGCGTACGCGTTGTGATACAGACTACATTATAGTCAATCAACTCAATTAATTTAAAAATGCAATAACATGCACACATGCATGCACATTAGAAACAATCATCAGTTTAGTCGGTGACTTGTGGCTTCCGGATGAATGGTTTTGTATAGACGAGCTGCAGGCTATAAAGGAACATGTACTTGTAAATTACAACAGAAATTGAAAAAAAATAAGAAACAAACAGTTTATATCTCACACAATGTTCCTTAACTGAGAAAGTTAAAGCACTCAAACAGTTATTTCGAGTATCCCTTTGATGTGGTTAACACTCTAATTTATGAGGTATAAATGTGCCATGATTAAACCATGCAGACACAGACACACACAGTATGGCTTTGAAGTGTACTAAGTGGAAGCAAATTTTGAGGTTAGTGCAAGATAATATTGTGGTTAGGGACTACATGGCTTCAAACCCTTTGGAATGTGTTGGTTTCAATCATTAGACATTTATTCCAACATATGCATAGCTTTAAAAACATCGCATTCAAAAGTGATTGTATTATATGAATATTTTACACAGGTTGTCTACACTAATGCACACGACCAAAAAATGTACTAAATTTCTGGTAATGTTGTACTCATGGTTTTTAGCTTTCAAGATATCTCATTTTATGTTATTACAATGCACAGTTTTATAAACTGCAAGCTTTAGCTCTGTACTCATGATTTTCAGCCATCAAGATGTCCCATCTTTTGTTGGCAAGTCCTGTCAAGATGTACCATCTTTAGACAGGAAAAATCAGTGGGTACGTAGCTGTTTATCAATATCAGTGTTATTACGGTGTTCGCAGTTTCAAAACCGTACAAGCTTTAGCTGTGTACTCATGATTTTCAGCCATCAAGATGTCCCATCTTTTGTTGGCAAGTCCTGTCAAGATGTCCCATCTTTAAGGAGGAAAAATCAGTGGGTACGTAGCTGTTTATCAATATCAATGTTATTACGATGTTTGCAGTTGCAAAACGGTACAAGCTATAGCTCTGTACTCATGATTTTCAGCCATCAAGATGTCCCATCTTTTGTTGGAAAGTCCTGTCAAGATGTCCCATCTTTAGTCAGGAAAAGTCAGTGGGTACGTTGCTGTTTATCAATATCAGTGTTATTACGGTGTTCACAGTTTCAAAGCCGTACAAGCTTTAGCTCTGTACTCATGATTTTCAGCCATCAAGATGTCCCATCTTTTGTTGGCAAGTCCTGTTAAGATGTCCCATCTTTTGTTGGCAAGTCCTGTCAAGATGTCCCATCTTTTGTTGGCAAGTCCTGTCAAGATGTCCCATCTTTAGGCAGGAAAAATCAGTGGGTACGTAACTGTTTATCAATATCAATGTTATTACGATGTTCGCAGTTGCAAAACGGTACAAGCTTTAGCTCTGTACTCATGATTTTCAGCCATCAAGATGTCCCATCTTTTGTTGGCATGTCCTGTCAAGATGTCCCATCTTTAGACAGGAAAAATCAGTGGGTACGCAGCTCACTGTTTGCAGCTTTGAAAACATGAAAGTTTTCAGAAATCTCAGCTATCAAGATTCTCATAACTATTTTGTTGGTGTTTCCTGCCATATTCCTGGTGTGTGGGTGTGCGTCTGTGTGTGTGTGTGTAAGTACTCAGCTGATTTACCAAACTGGATTAGCATAAGTGTGTATGAGATAGGGTGATTGATCTTTACTACCCTAAACCAGAGGAGCTCATGGTTCGCCGTGTGTCATAGCCCTACGACATTGCCTGCAGAACCAAACAGGGCACTGAAAATATCATCGTCCATATGGAGTCCTTTGACACTTTTAAGTGGGTATGCATAATGTTCGTAGCATTTGTTTATTAGTTATGAAAGCCAAACAAGTGTTGAGTAGGGTTCTGGGAACCATAATCTATGGTTCCCAGAGTCCTTTTAAAATAATTAAATTCAATAATTTTTAGCATCACAGTTGAATGGTTTGAACAATTTTGGAGACCATAAGATGTTTGATGTAGCATGACCAGCCTCCTCTGCAAGATGTTAATTATATATATCCACTTATATTGAAAATGAACAATTTCCTCTTTACTGTGCATTAATCAGATCAAATGCTTATAAGTATTCTTTAATGTTGTGACTGTGTAGCAAGATTTAAACTGCCCACTTGTCTGGCATGTGGAACTCCAAGCTTGTATTAGTGGCATAGTTAAAACTGTGAAATGGAGCTGAATTGTGGGATGGTATGCAGGGGTGCAGTAACTATATAAGATGCTAACTATTATTCATATGTACTACCTGCTGAAAGTAAAACAATTGTATAACAATGATTGTATTGTAAAGCCGTGTCCGCCACATCATTCCTTCCAGCATGTGATTTGTCCATTATGTGTTTTTCAGGTTTGATAATTAATGAATTGTACATATACAACACTTATACAGGTCCAACAGTGGTGCTTTGTGATACGCCGAGGATTTTGCTGAGTTGGACACATACGAGGATTTTGCTGAGTTGGACACATATGGCTATTGAAACTACTACATTTAAAAATGTATTGAGTTGTTTGTTTCTGTTTGCAGGCTAAATGAACTGTCACAGTGAAATTATCATCGTAATATATATGTCACCTGTCTATGCACATACTGGACGTGGTAAAGGTATGCAACTGGGCTAACAACTTTGCCATGTGATTGAAGCTAGCCTATAACCATGAGCTGCTGTCATCAAGTTGGACAGTACATACCATAAATGGGAAACACGAATGAAAGAAGTATAATAATTTATAATTGATTAATGCATGACAAACAATGTTCTGAGTGTCTTATTGAAGAAGGAGGATGTAGTATACTGTTACAAAGTTAGTTTAGTTACTTGGTCCATGAAGCCACACTTCCCATGATGTCATAACTCCAATTCAAGTATTTGTTAATATGACAGCTTTTATGGTGAGTTCTACCAAACTTCAATGCACTATTCATGTCCCACTCCAGGTAGGGTGGAGAATACAGCAGATTTGACAAGGTCTAGTGTCAAATTTCCCAGTACTGAGGCTAAAACCCCACTATATTCCCACCTCAAAAGGGGGTTTCTGAGGGGAATTAATTTATCAAAATGATTTTTGACTGCCACCATCAAAAGCCCCAGGATGTAGATGGTCAAATCCCCAGTAGGTGTATCGGGATTCCGGGGGTGGGGCTAGCTTAAAAAGTTGATGTAGGTATATTGTGCCATAATATGCCACAGAACTGCAGGTCTGGCACTCTTGCAGTTAATGGTAACCGCACCGGCGGTACTTGCCACTAAACACGAGTGCTGGGGTATAATCTGTGGCGAGGAGGGGTCTCATGCTAGCTGATGCATCATGTGCAAAGTGTTTCCAGCACCGAGACACAGTGGTCGCCTAGCTGCTTTCAAGTGCCCAGGCGTTTCACTATTAATACCTAAATAACTCCAAAGCATCGATACTCCCGATTTTTCTTATCAGTCGTTCATTGGCCTCTATGTGTCCAGGCTCGTGATAAGCACCTCGTACAGATTTTGCCTCCAATGTTCACCTTCCAGTACCTGACTGGTAAAGTGGACAGTAATGAGTGCAGACCTCAAGCTATAACGCGCATGGGCTATAATTCTGAATCTGTGGTTTTAGCCCTATGGATACATCATTGTGGGAGGCTGTAGCTACTATAATCAAGACACACGGTAGTGTGTCGTGCGGCCCAAGAAGCCGGCGCGCAACACCCGTGAGTATATTGACAGGAAGGAAGAAAACGCAATTTTCGCACCTCCGTAGCTCTGTGCTGCCTTGATGAACCAAAACGATTTTTACTGTGGACACTCCCTCCACCTTCAGCACTCCACATTCCAAATTTGAGCGAAATCGCTTCAAGCGTTCCCGAGATATGCGACTTCAAAAATTGGCTTAGTTTCTTAGTTTGTTTTTTTTCTTCTTATTTTTCTTCCTCTTTTCGCACACTTACAAAACCTGCTATAAAACGCGAACACCACCTCCGATTGCCTTGAAATTTGGCACACTGAAGGGGGGTATAAAGGCGCATCTCTGTACCAACATTGGCTAGGATACGATAAACAGGAAAAGAGTTATGATCGATTATTCACGAAAAATAACACCAATATGTTGTTACGCCTACAGGATAAACCGCGTATGGGAAGAAGCTGAAAATCGGTGGGTGAATAGGTTAACTATTGAACCTCAAACCTTTTGTGGTTTGAAAGAAATCGAGCTAAAAACCAGGAAAATACAACAAAAAACCAACAGTGTGTAACAATTACGCAATCGAGATTAGCTAATAAAAAAACGATTACTTGCCACGCCTACCAGATAATCCGCTTGGGGTAATGCTTTGAAAATCGCTGTATAGATAGAGCAATCATCTTAGAAAGGCTCTTCAATGGTGTACAAGAATCAGACTTAAAGCCACGGAGTTATAACACGAAATCCAACTTGGTGCAGCAAGTGCGAGATCGAGATACTCTAATAGAGCAGTCATCCTAATAGAGCAGTCACCCTGAAGAGAATTCAAGAGATCAGTTAGAAACAGGTAACCTGTATAGAGATCAGCTACAAACAATTCACCCTGTAGAGTGATCAGCTACAAACAATTCACCCTGTAGAGAGATCAGCTAGAAGAAGTTACCTTGTAGGGAGTTCATGCAACTATGGAAAGAGATAGTTCAGCTAGAAGAAATCACCTTGTAGAGTTCAGCTACAAAGAAACTACCATGTAGAGAGTTCAACTACAAACAAATCGCCCTGTAGAGAGATCAATAGAAGAAGTTACCTTGTAGATAGTTCAGCTACAAAGAAACCATCATGTAGAGAAATCAGCTGCAAAAAAATCACCTGTAGAGAGTTCAATTACAAACAAATCTCCCTGTAGAGAGATCAGCTAGAAGAAATTATCTTGTAGAGAGTTCATCTACAAACAAATCACCCTGTAGAAAGATCAGCTAGAAGGAGTCACCTTGTAGAGAGTTCAGTTACAAAGAAACCATCATGTAGAGAGTTCAGCTGCAAACAAATCTCCCTGTAGAGAGATCAGCTAGAAGAAGTTTCCTTGTAGAGAGTTCAGCTACAAACAAATCATCCTGTAGAAAGATCAGCTAGAAGAAGTTACCTTGTAGAGAGTTCAGCTACAAAGAAACCATCGTGTAGAGAGTTCAGCTGCAAACAAATCACCTGTAGAAAGATCAGCTAGAAGAAGTCACCTTGTAGAGAGTTCAGTTACAAAGAAACCACCACGTAGAGAGTTCAGCTACAAACTAGTGACCTTGTAGAGACATCAGTTACCTTGTAGAGAGTTAAGCTACAAAGAAACCATCATGTAGAGAGTTCAGCTGCAAACAAATCACCCTGTAGAAAGATCAGCTAGAAGGAGTCACCTTGTAGAGAGTTCAGCTGCAAACAAATCACCTGTAGAGAGTTCAGCTACAAACAAATCTCACTGTAGAGAGATCAGCTAGAATAAGTTTCCTTGTAGAGAGTTCAGCTACAAACAAATCACCCTGTAGAAAGATCAGCTAGAAGAAGTTACCTTGCGGAGAGTTCAGCTACAAAGAAACCATCATGTAGAGAGTTCAGCTGCAAACAAATCACCTGTAGAGAGTTCAGCTACAAACAAATCTCCCTGTAGAGAGATCAGCTAGAAGAAATTACCTTGTAGAGAGCTCAGTTACAAAGAAACCATCATGTAGAGAGTTCAGCTACAAACAAATCTCCCTGTAGAAAGATCAGCTAGAAGAAGTCACCTTGTAGAGAGTTCAGCTACTAAGAACCATCATGTAGAGAGATCAGCTGCAAAGAAATCACCTGTAGATAGTTCAGCTACAAACAAATCTCCCTGTAGAGAGATCAGCTAGAAGAAGTTTCCTTGTAGAGAGTTCAGCTACAAACAAATCACCCTGTAGAAAGATCAGCTAGAAGAAGTTACCTTGTAGAGAGTTCAGCTACAAAGAAACCATCATGTAGAGAGTTCAGCTGCAAACAAATCACCTGTAGAGAGTTCAGCTACAAACAAATCTCCCTGTAGAGAGATCAGCTAGAAGAAATTACCTTGTAGAGAGTTCAGTTACAAAGAAACCATCATGTAGAGAGTTCAGCTGCAAACAAATCACCTGTAGAGAGTTCAGCTACAAACAAATCTCCCTGTAGAGAGATCAGCTAGAAGAAATTACCTTGTAGAGAGTTCAGTTACAAAGAAACCACCATGTAGAGAGTTCAGCTGCAAAGAAATCACCCTGTAGAAAATTCAGCCACAAACAAATTGCCCTGTAGAAAGATCATTTAGAAGAAGTTACCTTGTAGAGAGTTCAGATACAAAGAAACCATTCTGTAAAGAGCTCAGCTGCAAACAAATCACCTGCACAGAATTCAGCTACAAACAAATCACCCTGTAGAGAGATCAGCTAAAAGAAGTTACCTTGTAGATAGTTCGGCTACAAACAAATCACCCTGTAGATAGATCTGCTAGAAGAAGTTACCTTGTAGATTATTCAGCTACAAACATTCACCCTGTAGAGAGAGCAGCAAGAAGAAGTCACCTTGTAGAGTGTTCAGTTACAAAGAAACCACCATGGAGAGTTCTATGATAAATATATGTATTATATATATAATTTGTACATTTACTGATAAAATCAGAAATATTTAAAGTACATCTGCTTCACCTTTTCTTCTCCCTGTAGTAAAGAAAAAAAGACATGTTAAAAAAGTCCCAAAGCTGGCCATAGGCCGGCTTTGGGGTATACAAATACAAAAAGAAATGAAATCTAATCCAAAACAGCCAAGCTGTAAAAAAACAGTGCGGCCCTCAAAAAGGCTATGGTGAAAAAAGATGTGAAATCCAAGGTGGCGGCCAAGAAATGGCTGTGATGGTAGGTTAATGGTAAAAATTTTAATAACGGCAATTTAGGTGATTTTTTAAATTCACTTGAATTGTCGTTATTAAAATTTTTACCATTAACCTACCATCACAGCCATTTCTTGGCCGCCACCTTGGATTTCACATCTTTTTTCACCATAGCCTTTTTGAGGGCCGCACTGTTTTTTTACAGCTTGGCTGTTTTGGATTAGATATTAATTATCTACCCGTTACTTCCGTCTTGTCCGCGTTGTAGAATAAGTTGCTTTGCGGGTATGGGCGTTTTATCCGCGTAGTGGAGGAAGCCATTGGGTGGGAACCGCACGGTTTTACACCCGTATACAGTCCGCCAAGTGAAATGAGGGTATCACTCTTTTCACTCTATTTCATAACCCTACAGAACTTAGACAAAAAACGATGAACCAAAAAGGCGAAAAAAAAAGTGCAGTATTGAAGGGGGATCGAGCCCAGGATCCCAGTGTGATGGTCCAGTGTGCTACCGATTATGCTACCGCTGCTAGCTCCCTTGATTCCCTTCTTTTGTATTTTATAAATGTGACTAACGAAATAAGCTGTATATAGTAAGAAGAACCTACTGTAACCCTAAAGGTGAAGAAGAAACCAAAGCTGAACTCTAACCCTAACCTAACGTTAACACTACTAGATGCTTCCCCTAAAGTCTACTACTCGTGGCAACTACTAGACGCTTCCCCTAAAGTCTACTACTCGCGGCAACTACTGGACGCATCCCCTAAAGTTGACTACTCGCGGCAACTACTAGATGCGTGCCCTAAAGTCAAAGAGAGAGAGCAACAACTACAGTAGAAAGTCTGGATGCTTTTGAGCTTAATATTACGTAAGGGTTATGAAAGGTGGTGAAAAGAGTAAAACCTGTGAAATGATTCGCGGACAGCGTCCATTCCGTATACAGTGCTAGTATCTCCTGTGGGGCCAGTGACTTTGTGAGAGTCTATAGGTTATCTAATAACCTCTTTACTTCATGCATAGCAATAGTGATTGGAGCAATATCTGAAGTAGTAGATTCTTCCAAGGTTGGTGGTGTTGTAGATTTTTGTCACTGAAAACAGATGAAAAATAATTGTTGAGGATTTCTGCTTTTTGATGTGGGTCTGTATGCACTGACCCATTTTGAGATAGTGGTGGAATACCGCTGTTATCCTTTCTTTGACTTTTAATATAAGACCATACTAGTTTTTTGTGATATGTCCACTCTCAACTAAGGATAGCACATAATCGTTATAAGCTGTACGACATGTGTTCGAGACCTCTTTCTTTAATTTGTAATAAGCTTGCCAGTGATGGGGGGATTGTGATAACTTTGCCAAGTTGTACAAATGCTGTTTTTTTTGCGGGATAGGCATTGGATGTGTTGAGATATCCAAGGTTTCTTTTTGCTATTTAAATTTATAGATTTGGATGGAACATAACTAAGACATTCTGAGCATACGTCTTTGAATTGTTCCCATAGCACATCAATTTTGGTAGATAAAGAATTATTTTCCAAGACAGCGTTGCAGAGATTTAAAGTGGCATTTTTCATGCCCTGAATATCTGTTTTAGACCATAAATGGTCGCCAGCACAGAACATCCTCAGGAAAACAGGAAGCTACTTCTGCAGAGTAGACAAAGACAGAGACATAAGAATGTGAGCCTTTGTTTTCATAGATTACTGTCGCAGTTATGTTTAAATGTACAGAAAACACATTAGCAGAGTGGCTAAGCAACACATTTTGATGAAATTGTTCACTTTGTGATAAAAGCACCAAAGTTTCTGTGGAAGTTGAGTAAGGTATACTAAATCATTTGAGATACAGTGCCACGTCAAAATCATTGCCTTAGTAGAAACTTTTAAACTAAGTTATAAACCCTTTTCTAGATAGTCAAGAAACCATACAAGTGCATTCAAAACTCTTCATTTTTGAAATAGCATGAATGTATCTCAAATTTACAGGTGTGATCAGAAAATCTTTCAAAATGTGTTAAAATAACTTGTTTTAAACACTTTTAATTAAGCCAATATTTCAGTGTTAAAAAGTACAGGTACAATCCAATAGAAATAATGTATTGCACATCTATGGCTTCATGAACCATGACCCTCCATGCTTCTTAACATGGCAAACTAATGACATGGGTGAGAACCTCCCTTGATCAGCTTTTGTATATGACCATCCCATGTCTATTCAGATGCAAAGTTTCAGTACAATTACTATCGAGCCAGCTCAGAGTACCTTTATGGCTTCCCCAATACATTTCTATTGGTATTACATTTCAGGTACTTTGAGCGTGATATGATTGGTAACTTTAATGGTACTGTATCTAGTATGAAATAGTATGAATTAAGCAAATGTTGTACCAAGTTTGACACTTTTATCAAAAAGTGAGCAATTATTTTGCTTAGCTGCTTTACTACATACTCATAAGAAGGCATTGCAAGAATCAACAGCATTGGATGAAGTTACAAAGAAACGGGTGGAGCCTTTGCTTACAGCAGCAGAATATATGATACTGCCATTGAAGATTCGGATGATGAGTTGGCAAGAAATGATTGTAGTGAGCACTCACGTGATCCAACAACAAAGAAAAAAAGCTTATTAAATATAGGCTTTCCTGGAGGAGTCAAGAAATGGAACAAATGATCAAGTTGCTGGACGGAAAGATTAACAAGCAGCATACTCCCAGAGGAAGGACAATATGTCTGGAAATGGAGGAGGGAAGAGTGTCAACTTGTCCCAAACCAGATAATATTTCAGAATGGGCAGCAGAGCTGTTTGATAATAACAATTAATAACTTTTTGTTTTTATGTAAGTAAAATGGACTTATATACATGTATATTTTATTCCACTTCATTGAATTCTTTCAGCGTAAACCTGAAAAAGAGATATCCATTTTATTGCACATCAATGTAACATTTGTGCTACATAATATTATGTACTTTTCACCTATGACTATAGTGTAAATACGACAATCAAAGTATATTCATTGTACCTCACATGTGATGCAAATCTGGCACATAAATAAATTTACTCTATGTCAAATGTGAACTATATATGGTATGCCTAGTAGTTCAAATATGAATAAAAGTTATTTACACATGATGTGTACTATATACACATTTAAGCAATATTTGCTGTACGTGTAAATACAAATTTTAGTGCGGTGCAAAGTGATGAAACCAGTGACCATCCTCCTTTGGAGCATGGGAGTCCACATGGTTATTTATATAGACATTCTGCTGATGGAAGAATCCACAGAGCAGGTGAAACTTCACCCAGAAGTACTGCTATATACCTGCTGACAGGTCTGGGCTTTATCATTAATATGCCCAAGTCAGTAACCTCCCCTACTCAGCACATAGAGCTCCTGGGTCTCCAGGTGCACTCTACCACCATTCAACTGACCCTCCCAGGAGAGAAGTTCCACCATATCAGACTGAAGACTTTGAGGAAAGGTCAACGTCAACTGGCTCAAATAATAGGGAAACTGCATGCTTGCAACATCCCAAGTAGTCCTCCCAGCTCCCGTGTTTTATAGGTCCCTACAAGGGATCCACAGAGAGTACTGAGCAGCAGCCAGCAATGGGGTTCATTGAAGGGATTTGCGAACCCGCCATGGTGCCTAGTGGCCCAAGTTCTCTCACAACTGAAGAGTCAACAAGCTCAAGTAATTCTTGTGGCTCTGCTGTGGAAAGGGCAACCGTGGTATCCAATCCTGCTGGGAATATTTTTCGACTACCCGAGACAGCTCCCATGCAATCAGGACACATCCCAGGGGCCATCCAACAGAATCCAGGTGGAGTTCCTGCCACAGCTGAGTCCTGCCACAGCTGGCTGTGTGGTCTATCTCCGGGAAAAGTTTGGAAATGCTAACCTTTCAAACAAAGTTAAAGAGCTGCTCTTTGCATCCTGGAGGAGCACAACATCATGATCTTATGACTCCCATTTCAAGAAATAGTTGGGCTAATGTACTGAACAGGGTTGTGATCCCATTTCAGGACCCACTTCAGATATAGCCAATTTCCTGGCTGAACTACACTTGCAGGGGTACCAGTCAAATTCTCTCAATGCCTACAGGTCAGCAATATCCAGTGTTCATGATAAGTGGATGACGTGGAAGTAGGTAAGTACCCTCTACTAGCTAGACTCCTTAAAGGGGCCTTTCATGCAAGGCCACCACTGCCGAAGTACACTGGTACATGGAATGTTCAGGTGGTACTTGACCATATTCTTCAATGGGATGGTATTTGCTACACTGTCACTAAAGCTATTAACATTCAAACTGGTAATGCTGATGTCGTTGGCCAGACCACCCCACTCTGTTGATTCAAACCAGAGGGTGTAATATTCTTGCCATCTACTCTGGCCAAACAGTCAAGACAGAGTAAGGCCTTGACTGATTATTATTTTGCCAGCTTCCCTGATAACAAACAACTGTGTCCAGTGGAAACTCTGTGTCAGTATAAACAGATGACAGCCCCTTTGAGAAAAGGAAATAGTCAACTGTTTCTAGGTATTGTCAAACCTCACAAACTTAACATCTAAGACATGAGGAAAGTACAGAGAACTTTTTGCATGAAGCATTTACACCAATGGACAACGAGGACCACAAGGAGCTTAGAAGTCAGTTCATAGCCCCAGACACGCTGTTCACCACTGTCAGGGAGCTGTGTTTCCTGTCCTCCTGTGGAGTGGGTACGCTTCAGGTTCTCTACTTCTGCACACATGGCCATCAGACGCTCGTCCATTCAGACTAGAGTTTGCTGCATAGAAATCAGCACTTCAGAGTTGTCTCCGGACATTACAATGATCAATCAAGTAACTAATAGATACACAAACGACCAACACTAGTGAGCTAGAAGAAAGGCCAAAGGTGTGAAAGCATGGCAATTTTTATATGGATGCCTTGCGCATGCGCAACAGCACACGTGCTTCGTATCCTAATATTTTAACGACTAATATGTGAGACTGAGCCTTCTGAAATATAATTAGTTCAAAGACTTCAAACAAAACCAAACACCAGACCAACACAGGAAGTCACAATACAAGGCTAATACATCAAGGACTGACAAGGACTGGTAAATCGGTCTGGAACGAATGAACACACATGCATGCTGCACTTGTCTAAATGAATGGTAAGCAGTACAACCGCTAGGCTGAGCCCAATATCTGTATACCACACATTCATTTGCCAATAAATTAAGCTAACCAAGGCTATGCCGCTATTATATCGCTGCACTACTCAACAATGAATATCAGACACTTCAGCTACATCCATCTAAATGATGCGGAAGCAGTACAATAGCTGGAGTGATTGGCATCGATGATGGCACCTCGAGCTTGTGTATAACAAATGCGCTACCAATGAATAAACGTAGCTAAAAATGAATTAACTAACCATCAAGACAGTAATAAGTAAGTAAAATCATTCCTTGTACACACCGCTCAGCGGTAGCCAATATTAGCCTTGCGTTCTTGTTCCTTCCGTTTTACAGATGGGCACCTTTGATCTGCGCATGCCCCATACCACAAATCAGTTAGAACACACCCACTCAGTTTGTATTTGATTTGTAAACACTCCACTCTCAGGCCTGCGACCCTTGGGTGTCGTGTTTACAAATCAGATAAAAAACTTCATGAGTATGTTACAACTATTACTTGTAGCTACGTAGCTGTGCCACAACAAAAAACTAAACATACTAGTATTTTTAAAAATTGTTAATTTAAAAATGAAGTGAAACAAGATATGAATGATGGTGTCACAGCATAGATCAGTGGGAAAGTCCCTACTTTGGCACATTAGCTATTATTATTTTGTTCAATGCAAAAGTAGGGACTTCCCACTGAGCTATGCTGTAACACCATCATTCACCTCTTGTTTTACTACTTCATATTGCATAGATCCCTACTTCATTGTAAATTAACAATTTTTTAAAACTTTACAGTGTCCAGCACTGAAGGTCTGACAGCAACATGTGCTGCAGCCTTTGGATTATCCTCACCTAAGAGGAACTGGAGACTTTTGTAATGATTACTTAACTTAGCAAACAATAAAGTGAAACAGAAAAGGGCCAAAGAAAGGAAAAAAAATCCCTTCTACCCCAGGATTCAAACTGCAGGCCACCCAATGTCTAATTGAGCACCACACTCAGTCTCCTCCAGGAAGGATGGATTTTCTTCCTTGTATTTGTGACCAGGCCTGCGAAAACAGGGCATGTGGGCACACAAAACCAGCCTATGGAATTTTCACCACTTATGAAACATTTAATGGGCTGTATGATGTAAGTTACAGAATACAATTAGTCTGTTTCAGTACTGAGATATGACCTGTTGTGTGACGGGGTGTAGTTTGTACCCACATGCCCTGTTTTTGCAGGCCCGGTCACATTTATTCTTATTAGCACTTTACAGTGTCCAGCACTGAAGGTCTGACAGCAACATGTGCTGCAGCCTTTGGATTATCCTAACCTAACAGGAACTGGAGACTTTTGTAATGATTACTAAACTTAGCTAACAATAAGGTGAAACAGAAAAGTTCCAAAGAAAAGGAAAAATCCCTCCTACCCCAGGATTCAAACTGCAGGCCAGTCAATGTTTTTTCACCCATTAAAATTAACTCATATCTATATTTAAAGCAGGCCATATGCAAGAATGCAGCAAATCATTATAATTATTGTGTCTGTATTGAATCTCAAGTGCATACAAAACTACACTGAGTATTATAGCTACCAGTTCCAAGAAAATTATATATAAATTTGTATCTACTTATATATATAGCTACAACTATAAACAAGTACAAAAATAAAACAAATGGCCTAATTGTCTTGCGATAACCATAACAACAGCATACCCAACATCTCTAATCAACATGTCATTGAGTTTCTGAGTATGGGTCTCTATGGTCTGTATACACTTCACCTGATGTGTAGCTCTCCCTTTCCATTTCAATACTTCTCTCATTTCTTGAGCGTGCATTTGCAGCGGCTGACGCATAGCCTGAGGTAGGAAGTACCTCATCAGAAGTCTAAAGGAATGAGAATTATCATTAAAATATGTATAATATAAAAGACACATGCATGGTAGTACATGTTGTACAGCCAAGGAAAGGGAATCAAATTTTCTCTCTCCCTCTGTCCCAGTCCCTGTAACAAGTGAATAACTCATGCATGCTTGATTCATTTTTGGAGGGTTATATGTTTAACCACATTAATTTAGTTACAATTATCAGATGCATTCAAGTAGGTGTGACCAGTGAGGCCAGAGCCTCACCACTTTTTGGCTGGAAAAAATTTATAAAAAGCTTTAATTGTATGAAGCCAAAACCAAAAGTAGTAAATATACAATAATAGCATTTATGCATGGCAACAATTGACAAAAACAACACTTATCCAACCTTTTTTTCATTCAGAACAGCTTAATGTTGACTTCGTCCGTGGTAAGCACCTCTAAAATAATTACTGGTTTTGGCTTTGTTTCTCTTTTTAGCTATTTTGGAAGCATTCCTTACAGTTTATCTCTTAATTAATAAACTCAACTGATAAGTTTATAAGAGATGAACAGCATTGTGGACCCTAATGGAGGTGCTTTTTGGTAGTGTCCAGTTATATCATTAAACACTTGTCAGGTAGTTCTATAGCAAACTAGCACCTTGCACACAGTGCTAGCTACAGCCCAAAGTTTGCTTCCAAATAGCATCTCAAAATGTTTAATTTCCTTGGGAAAAAGTTAGGGAGGCATTCCCCCAAACTGAGCTTTACTACTTTCACTTTTACTCTGAAACCCCTGATAATTATTATACAGACTGGACAAAGAACTAACAAGTAATGTGTAATAATGTGACGTCATGCACTGCTTCATTCTTTTACACTACATGTACAGTTACTATCAAGATACAAAATGAATCCTGGTATGTGCTGTTTTTTGATTTCACATGCATGTTAACTTTAAGTTTTGTAACTTTCATGTGCATACATGGTAGGTAAAAGTTGCATGTATTAACTACACTGTAAAAAAATGAAGGGTGTCCTGCACACCAAAATGTCACAATTTTCACACCAACATAGCATACTGTCACCAGCATACACACCATCATTAGCATATTGGTGTGTATTATATTGTGACATTTTGGTGTGCAGGACACACTTCATTTTTCAGTGTATCTACTTCCACATCTCCTCTAAAAATGGCGCATGCATATACAAGTACCTATAATCCAATGTAAAAAAAGCTCTGTTGTACAGAAAGACCCGATGAAAGTAAAAATATAACTGGTAACTTAAAGGCTGATATCTGGAATCAATCTTTACTTTAATTACCAACATTTTAATCCATGATGTTTAATATCAACTAATTGCAAATTTACAAAAGTTTAACCTGAACCTTAACGTTCAACTGTGGTCTACATCACTCTTGCTGCATCCTAAATTAATTTCTTTTAGCTCTAATTGGCTGACAATTTGGCCACCTTTTTACTAGTTAGCAAAAAAGGCAGCCAAATTACCAGCCAATTATAGTTAAAAGAAATTAAGTTAGGACATACCAAGAGTGTTAATATAGAACATGGCTGAATGATTAAGGTTCAGTGTTTGTGTATCAACATGGCCGCTTCAGATATCAGCTGTTTTGGCTGTCAGTTACTTTTACATAAATGATATACAGCCATAGATGGTAGTGGTATTATGATTGATTCTTGGCTTCTCTAGATATCAGCTCTATAAGTTATAGTGGCGAATCGGGGGGGGGGGGTACCTGTGTCCCCCCTTCAAAAAATTGCATACAAGATTGAGATACTTTAATAGAGCAGTCAATCACTCTAATAAAGCAGTCACAGTGTTCATGAGGAAGTGTAGCTTACCTATGAAACTGTAAAAAAGGATTTTATTTTACATATGTGAAATTATATATTTGGTAAAGGATAGCCATTATTTTTGTTTGTTTGCTTTTCAACTTTTCAGCAATGTGCCCCCCCCCCCCCTCCCCTTTCCAAACTCTGGATCAGCCCCTGAGTTACCACGATTTTTTTTACTTTTGGTCTTTCTCTATAACTGAGCTGTTTTTACATTAGGTTACAGGTGCTGGTAGTTTCTTGGGCGCACTTTTATTACAGTGATGGTGTTTTGGGGGATACATATCGCTCATTTTTGTCAGTGATAAACTTACTGGGAACAACAAATTGGTAAAAAAGTAATATTTAGATGATTTTTGGAAATAAGCAGTTAACCGCATCAAGACACATGGTAGTGTGTCGTGCAGCCCAAGAAGCCGGTGCACCACACCGTGAGTATATTTACAGGAAGAAAGAAAATGCAATTTTCACACCTTTGTAGCTCCGGCACACCACACCGTGAGTATATTTACAGGAAGAAAGAAAACGCAATTTTCACACATTTGTAGCTCCATGATCCCTTATCTGATTGGAATTAGTTTCACTACAGAGGTGCCCGCCAGGTAGGCCACATCACATACCAAATTTGAAGGAAATCTCCCTAGCCGTTTCTGAGATACGAGTGGCCAAAGTTTTGTTTAAATTTCTTCGTTTTTTTTTTCTTCGCCATAAGGAGGCTATGAGGGCTTTGATTTCTTTTTGCGCACTTTGTAAAAATTGCTATGAAACACAAACTTGTAACTCCATTGCATCGATATTTGGCACAAGTAAAGAGCGTATAAAGGTACATTCACGTGCCAAGTTTGCTATGAATCTGATAAATATCCAAGGAGTTATGAGCATTTATTCACGTAAAAAAAGATGAAACTTTTGTTATGGCTACAGGGTAAGCCGAGTAGAAGAATAACTTGAAAATTCGTGTGTACATAGGCTGATCATTGTAGGAGTGCCTTTTGGTGGTTAGAACAGCAACAGACTTACAGCTACAAAGTTATAAAGCAAAAACCGAGCAAGTGTAAAATCGCGGGATTGAGATACTCTAATAGAGCAGTCACTGGGGGCAAAAAAAAAGGTGCATAAAAAATGTCGGAAAAAAATTAACTAATCATGACCAGAGTTTGAACCAAGGACCTCCATACCTAATGCCTGCATCCTTAACCACTGAACCACTGCTATCTCGGCTGATTACTTCACTTAATTTCTACCTTATAAATGAAAATTCTAGCTTAAGTAAAACTGATCTACCAATAGAAAATCTAGATTGTTCTAGAACATTCTATGTGTGTTCTATTAGATGATTTCAGCGAAAGTAAAAACATGCGCTCTATTAGAGCATTAGCGCCATACTATTGTTGCAACACTTTGAGGCTCAATCTAGTAGCTATTTCATCAAATCAGAGCTATTTTCGTATCGATCAGTAGTATATTTGTAGTATTAACTTAGTTTCGCCCCCAGGCGGTCTGCGAGCAGACTAGTATGACCGACTCACGCCAATCATCATCATCATAATCATCATAATAAGTGCCATATGCTAGCAAAACTTGTGATACAACAGCCTGGAAACCATATCTCAGTAAAAAGGTGCAGGATTTAGTTTTTGAAAACACAAAAAGAAGTGAAATCCACTCAAAAACAGCCAAGCTGTAAAAAAAAGAGTGCGGCCCTCAAAAGCCTGGGTGAAAAAAGTTGTGAAATCAAAGGTGGCGGCCAAGAAATGGCTGCAATGATATTAATGCTAAAAAAATTTAATAATGGCTGAAATGGCTGCAATTTAGTGCAACAAGCACTAAATATTCTGTTCACTAATGTAGAAAAGATTTAATGCTTGCAGCATCAAATGCACTAAATGATTAAGGTACTATGTAGAAAATTGGCTGGCTACAACCAAGCCTATATGTCATCAGTCTTGCTCTGACTAATGAACAAATTGTAACATTGACCCATGTTCTCCATTTAGTCTTGCTGCATTCAAGTGTAATTCAGAGTTGAAATCAGGTCAGGTCATCTGGGTCACCAGGTCGTGCGGAATAAATTACACGTGAAATACATTAGTAATATTATTAGTTTGACAATGTTAAAGTATACTAATTCATCACAGTTCAGTCATGTTGCTGTTCAGCTTCATGAACCTTGCCCAGTGGCGTAGCCAAGGGTGGGCCAGGGTAGGCACGTGCCCACCCAAATTTCCCTAAGAGAGCGGCGCCCACTCGCTTTTGTTAGTATGAACAAGAGACAAATAGTGCATACCTTGGTAGCATGATATTTTCGTTGCAAAAAAAGCAGTTGATATTAATAATATAAGTTCAATAATTACATCACGTGATCCGGGTAGTTTTAGTGTTTCCTATTTAATGCACATTATCACATGATCCAAATTTTAGGTGGGGAAGAGAGGAACACGAGGAAGGAGGAATCCTGTCTATTTTTTCGCATCTGGAATATTGAATTGTGAGCAACAGCACAGGTGTTCTTTTGTTGGTGGGGTGAAGTGACCTAAAGTGATTGACAAAAATGGTGTAAAGTTGGTTGGAGGCGAATAGTTGCAATCAGTGGCCAAGAGTCAGACTGGAGTATAAAGAGTTGTGTACAAGTACAGATGAGTTAAAAGAGACCAGACAAGGAGGTGTAATAAGTTACTTTCAATTTCTAGCTTCTATATCATTCATGCAGTAGCATTAGACTAGTGAAATAAGCTGCAGGAACAGAAGTGTAGCATATTATTAGCTAGCTAGATACACTTATGCACTTTTGAAACAGCTTTTAAACCAAATGTATATAGAGTCCACTAAGGATGGACTCACATTTTGTGCTAGTTAGTTGCATGGGGTGAAATGTGTGGGTGAGTGTGCCCACCCATTCATGGAGGCCTAGCTATGCCACTGGCCTTGCCCACTTTTCAGGATTATATGTTACTGTCTGGAACTGTAGGCATATGTGGAGCCACATTCCTTAATCATTGCTTAATGTTGGACTGCACGAGTCCATGTGAGTTGCTGTCTTCAAGTTTATGTAAAGCCATGCTCAATAATAGATTGTACAAGTCATGATCTAATCTTGAAGCAGGCCAGCTTCTTTCATGAGCTATGTCCATTTAAGGGATGAAATGTAACAGCTCAATTGTGAAGCTACAAAAGAATTGCAAAGCCTGATTATGATTGATGAAAGAAGTTGGTTTGCAGAAGAAATTGCCAAGAAGACAAAGCAGAATGTCAACCAAATTGCAGCAAGCAGAACGGAGTTGTCTAGTCTACACAGCAGTAGCTATGACTGAGTAAAACAGGCATATATACATACAGTTCCATTTCTATTGCATTGTACTACTCTTCCACTGCCATTTTGATACCATTCCACCGCCGTTGCAATGGAATAAAACACTATCAAAATGGGAATTGTTTTTGATGCCTACTGTATATATAATATGCACAGAAACAAATTATCTAACTGTAAAAACGAATTGATTGATTGCAATAGGTAGTAGGAAGGGACGTCAAGAATAATGAACTGTTGTGTTACCTTGCTCTGGGAGTAGTGAAGTAGAAGTGTGAGGCACATGAGACTACACTGACTACATAGCTAAAGCTACAGAATGCACAACACTGCAGCAAGAGGAGAAGAGTGTAGTAAGGAGCACTGGGAAGTTTGTCAGTGAGAATAGTGATTAGAATAACTTAATTCACTCACCTGCTGTCAGTGAAACCCTACTGACAGTTGTGAAGAAGCAATAACTGGCAAAAATATTATCTATGTCATTTCACCAGCAGTTGCAAAATCATCCAAGAATAGTTAACCTGACAGGATGGAATAGTCATGAAAAATTGGTTAACTTGACAGCTTGATTGCAGGGATCACCTACTGTAGTTATTTTATTAATCTGAGCTATATGTAATGCCTACAGCTTGTTGTCAACTTGGTTGAGCAACTTATCAAGGATTTATATCTGTTCAGATATTTAATGACAGGACACAATTAAGAGCCTAACTATTAGGAGACTGTTGATGAATATGGAGAAATAATCAAGAAACTCTTTGCTATTGAGAGCAGTGTTAATGAATCAGTTTTTAGCTGGACTCAGAGCCCCAAGGTTGTGGATAGTGATGGTAACCTGGAGCAGTTAACAAGGAAGGTAAAATATGAAGAAGCCAAATGAAAGGAGTTGGCCTGTAAAACAGCTACCATAGATTCCCTAAAAATTTGACAGGAATATATATATGCTAGCTATTTAAAAAATTTAAATTTCAAAAGGTTGATATAATATACATGGTACAAAAAGTAAGGAAACAAGCTCAAAAATGTTACAGCTGAAATGAGAAATGATCCAGCAGTAAAAAGTAAGAAAACAAGATTAGACGACTGCTTGCTAAAATGAGACACACTTTAATGCCTACTTTTGGCTAGCATCTTGAAATGAGACCATCAAATTAGCCAAAAGTAGGGATTAAAGTGTGTCTCATTTTAGCAAGTAGTCGTGTAATCTTGTTTCCTTACTTTTTACTGCTGGATCATTTCAGCTGTAACATTTTTGAGCTTGTTTCCTTACTTTTTGTACCATGTATATTATATCCACCCCAAAAACACCTTCACTGTAAAAAAAAGACCCGTCCAAGAAACTACAAGTACCTGTAATCCAATGCAATTAAAAACAGCTCAGTTGTAGGGAAAGACTTCATGAAAGTAAAAATAACTGGTAACTTAAAGAGCTAATATCTGGAGCGGCCAAGAATCAGTCTTAATCCAAGTACTTATAGTAAAGTTTTTTAATCCATGCAAAAACACCTAGCATTGGCTGTAAAAAAAGTGCACCCATGAAAGTAACTGGCAATTGAAATAGCTGATATCTGAAGCAGCCAAGAATGAATGCTGATATACAACTAGTTGGAATTAACAAAAAATTTAACATTGAATCTTTATCTTTCAGCTGTGTTCTAAATTCACTCTTGCTGCATCATAAATTGATTTCTTTTAACACTAATTGGCTGGTAATTTGGCCGCCTTTTTTAATATTCAGTGTATAGAGCAAAAAAAAAAATGCAGCCAAATTACCAGCCAATTAGAGTTAAAAGAAATCAATTTATGATGCAGCAAGAGTGAATTTAGAACACAGCTGAAAGATAAAGGTTCAATGTTAAATTTTTTGTTAATTCCAACTAGTTGTATATCAGCATTTATTCTTGGCCGCTTCAGATATCAGCTATTTCAATTGCCAGTTACTTTCATGGGTACACTTTTTTACAGCCAATGCTAGGTGTTTTTGCACAGATTAAAAAAAATTAGTATAAGTAGTTGGATTAAGATTGATTTTTGGCTGCTCCAGATATCAGCTCTTTAAGTTACCAGTTATTTTTACTTTCATGAAGTCTTTCCCTACAACTGAGCTGTTTTTAATTATATTGAATTACAGGTACTTGTAGTTTCTTGGACGCGCCTTTTTTTTACAGCGAATGTGTTTTTGGGGTGGATATCACTCATTTTTGTTATAGTGATAGTCTCACTGGTGGAACAACAAAATTGTTAAAATGGTAACATTTAGATGACTGATATTTGAAAATTAGCAATAATATTATTATCTAGGAGAGTCAAACATGTGCACCTGTCATCATGTTTGACAAAGACATGCACATTACAGACACTGTTCACACTGTAAATTTGGAAGTATGAATTTACAGTGTAGAATAGACAGACTGTTCTATTAGAGTATAGATCTATGTTTTCTGTGGCATTCATTTACTATTAACAAAATTTTACAATATCCCATCTGTGGTAAATGCTTTAGATTATGCTCATAAATAGCAAGTGCCTAATTAGTTCACAATTACTACACAGCTGGCTATTGACTGTTCTATTAGAGTATATTTATCTTTTTTAATAATATTATTTACAAAATATATCTGTGGAATACTTCAGGCATCTTATGCTCAAACTTAAGCATTGACTGGGTGCGTAATAAATTACTACATAGCCAGCTATGCATAATTTTGACTGAATTCATAATATAGACAATTTATTGCACAAGCACTGATGGGTGGTGGTATGATGCAATGCTTACCAGCAGCTATAGTGATCTTACTTAGTTCACTGCAGCTATATACATGTAAGTCTCAGATTACATTTCAAGTGTTTGTGTGTTGTGGCACTGTAAGGAAACACTATGCATCTCTTCGTCTCAATAACTGCATCAACATTATAATTAGATCAACTGTTGTAACTGGATTGACAAGGCAGATTTTCTAGGTCACATAGAATCAATAAAGAGGGATCAGTAAAGAGGATGGAGGGAAACCAACAAGACATCAGATAATTGAACAATAATTATAGGAGGAATAGTCAAAATGCACTCAAATAAAACATCTCAATTAATATTCAAAACTCTTTGCTGATACAATAACCATGAACTCTGCTCTGGCAATTATCTTATCATTGTGTTGAACATTATATAATTTGGTTGTTAGTGTCTTACATTTCCCAGGCCTCATAGTGCATGGAATAGCAATTTATACCGGTAGATGAAAGAATACCTTGTATACGTAACCTGAAAGCTAAATACATATAGACATTATTATCAAGAGTCCATGCAAGCATATAATAAGAGTTCATTTTAATATGGGACTCCAACCATCTTTTGGACAATTTATATATAGGGCATTAGAGCCAGTACAGTAGATACAACCAGTGCATTGAGATATGAGCCTTTTTGACTGGAATTAAACAAACTTTCAAACTTGATGAAGCGAATTTGGTCACTGAAGGACTAAAAGTTGCAGTATACTTAGCTAAAATTTTCTGAGGGAGTATGCCCCAGAGGCCCAGACTATATAGACCAGTTGACTTAGCCTTAGCTACCACTTTCACCTTACTCTGGTGCCCCTGATGTATCAGCAACATAATAGAGTAGCTATAGAAAAAGCTAGTTAATGCCATAGGCATAGCTAGGGGCGTGCATTTGCCCTATACCATCACACATTCTATGCAACCATATGCATCATCACACAAAAAATTAGCAGCACACAAACAATCCTATAGCTAGGCTATAGTACACACATACCGCATTGCTGAGCCATGACTAAGGACAAGTACCACACAAGACTGACAATTATCACATGATCTATTTAGGAGAAGTCCCTTGGAATGCCCCCGCAACACCCAAGCAGACACACGTGATACACGGTTTCAATTAAATTGAATTAATGTTGTTAAAATTGGCAGTCCAAGAAGGAGAGTGACGAGGCTGAGTAATCAACATTAAGTCTTATTGTAACTGGATTTCATTTCGTACTTTAATGCAGAGGCTGTACACCATTGCTGAAGTATGAAAGAATAAGAGTCTGGAGTGGAGGTTAATGAAACTGATTAGATCGAGAATTAGATCAACATTGGCACACACTGATTAACCACATTTATGGTATTTTAGAGACCCGTCAGGCAAAAACCCTAGTAACTCCACTTCTAGCTTGTATTATCTCATGGCGAGATTGTTGACAAGGTGTACGGACCAATTATCAAAAAACCGTGGCTATCTTATCATTTGCCACTTACATCATCATCAGAAGTCTTGGAACTTTGGCTGCAGGTGAAAAGTCAATAAGCGAATCTGTGTCAGATATCGATGCTTATATGAAAAAGTATACCCATTCACATGTTCTGGTCTAACTTACTGAATTTATGTACAATGAAACATATGAAGAAGATTGCTGCATGGCATGGACATTATTTTGCTTAATCACGGAACACCGTAATTTTCACAAATTAACCTGCAGAACTAATTCACAGTGCTTTTGTTTCATTGTAATACTAATATAGTGAAGGTTAATAATGGCTGTCAAGACATCGAAATAGATCAGAGCGTTCCTTTCCAAATTTCCAGCATTCAATTCGCCATAGAAAAAGTAAGTTATTTTCAACCTTAGCTTAAATTTCCTCCTGCTATAGCTCATCTTAATTGCTATTCACTGCTATTTCCAAATCTGGTTCGGAATCTGAGATATTTATCACATGTCGCGGGTCATTACGCCTTTTATTGCATGACCCCAAAACACTTAATACAAAATGTATGGGGAAATTTGCTACACCCGGTCAGTTTAGGCCATTTTGACAAGACAAAAGTTCCATGAGTTAGACTTCTTTTGGCATCATTGTACTCACAGAGAGTTGCTCTGCATGTATCAAATTTGGAAAGTTACTAAACAGACTTGAGGTAGGCGGTACATAATAATTAATTTAATTTTTAATGATTTTTTAATTGAAATGTATTGGACATGCTGTTCCAGCTGGCATTTTTGCCATGAACAAAAGTATAGCAAATGTCCGCAAACTTCTTGATATACCTGTCTATTCAGATCTCTGTGTAACAATGTCAACTGTTTAAATGAATAAAATCCCCAAATGTTTATTTTGTGTAAAAAGTGACAAATTTAAGTGTATTGTATTTAACGCTCACCTATCTGTTTTTACAGGCAATCTAGTCATAGTGATTCACCCACTAACAGTGGATGTGGTTGTGATACTTAACTCTGGACCAGGTAGGACCTTTATTAGTATTGTGAATTTCATATCAGTTTACATACAGAGCTCAAGGAATTGCATTGTGTTCTTTTTGTAGTGCTAATATATATATATTGTGATGTCAAAAGGTGTCATGAATTTCTACATAATTAGTTGATATTGTACTATCTCATATGATGGTAACAAACTAATACCCAGGTCAGTTTATGTGTTGTGCGTATAGTATTAATGTTTTCCTAGTACCCAGATTTTTTGGTGTATTGTACATATTAATGACACCGTCAGTTTTGCAGGCCATATGGTCATAGTAGTTCACGTACTAGCAGTAAGATGTATTCATGGTAAGTCACGTTTGATCATGACCAGGCAACAATGCTTGCTTGTTGTTTTACAGGACTGGTCTCTTGTGTTGTCAGATTACCAAGCAAGTTGTGTTTTGTGGTGACCACAAACCCAGCCCTAGCGATAATTGGCCTGTTGTCTGATTAGCAGCTTTGACTTAAGGTATGTGCAAAAGCTCACAGCAATTGCTTTATAAATTGTACTTTTATGCACAAGTGCAACTTAATGTTACTTAAGATCAGGTATTGGTTGTAAAATGGGTTAAACAATATTATCAGGTATTCACTTGGCTTAAAAGTGGGAATTGGTACAATTGCAATCCTGAATTTCCTGTTGTATAGCTAAGAAATACATTTACCATGTTGTACATTCTGTTTGGTGGTCACTTGTTGTTTGACAGGTCTCCTCATGTCCATGTTTACGTAATTTGGCACCAAAACACATTTATGTTACCTCTGGTACACCAGATTCATTTATAGCCTTAAGCTTGAATATAATTTTTTTAATGTTTAATTCAGCGCCTGCTTGTTCTTTTACAGGGTTCACTTAATCTTGTGTCATCATGCAGACATCCAAGAAATAATCACCTGGTGTTAAACTGATGTTTATTAAATTTCTGTTATGTGTTGTAATAGCATTGTTATATGTTTATTCTACCGCAAGAAATTTTCATGAATTCTGCAACCATCTTATCCACAATTAGAATTACCTCATTTGTTTTGTTTGTAGCTGTCACAGCAGTTCACACTTCCACGGCAGTTTCGCACTTCCACAAAGCACCATTTAAGGTGGAGCTTGTGTTGTTTGTGGCTTTCATTGTGTACGTAATGTAGGGCAACAAAGTTTTGGCTAGAATGTGGTTCATGGTTTGTAACTTGTGTACATGAGTTTTGGTCATTTCACACAACTTGCAAAATATTTCTTGTATCATAAGTAGTGCATGGCACTAAATGGAGTATTGACTAACGATTTATACACCTTCCCTAGTGTCTATACATTCTTCACGCTTTCACACCTTGTTTATAAGACATCTGCAGATTATAAACGCTGGCATGGGGCATGGCACTAAATGGACTTTAAAAGATTTCTGCTTAAAACGCCTTCCCTAGGGAACTTATGGGTCTGCACGCTTTCACAACTTGTTTTTCAGACATTAGGACTTGTGTCCACATCGTGTCTTTAAAAGTTATTGTAGGGATTACAGGTTTGAATGGAGAAAATACGTTAAAAGATGCAGCCACTACTGTGAGTTATTTACGTGTAGGGTCGGTTTTGCAATATTAGCCCTGGATTATGCAACATCTCTCAGATCATTAATAAAACACGATCATAACAGATTTCTTATCACACACTACACTGTATGTTTGATCGCGTTTTATCTATGATCCCATCTCTCAATGGATTTGTATTGCGTTACGTAATAAAAAAATCTTTAGTTGTCATCATTTTCCTGCGACTTTGCTAAAATAAAAGAATATAGCCGTATTTAGACATATTTCACTTTATTTCTGTACCATGTGTTACACGTATTGTCACATTATACCAGTCATCTTACCCTGTTTGTACCGGCCATCTAGGCCTGACATTATCTAATTCTGGTTGGCCTATGCCCTTGGGCATGCGCTTCGTAGTTTCTTGGCCGCGCGCCTCACTACCGTGAGTCTGATCAACCCCTACTTCCTTTTGAATTTTTGAATTTTTTAAATAGCCAGTTTGTTTCCTTTTTGGTCTAGCTATATTATCTCCTTTTGTTTTCCAAATATCACTTGAAGCAGCTATCTTTTACCTTCGTACACAAATAAACGCCTCTAAAAATAACTATTGTTTTGTCTTTTAAAGTTATCACAGCAACTGTTTAAGGCTTCAGCTGCATTTCTAATGACCTAAATGTTGATGATTTTACAGTAAAACATTGCTGGAGAGTCCACCATTATAAGAGCGGAACCCTTACTTTTAAAAGTCTGGATCCTGAGGTGGATCCGCCCCTCAACGACATTATTAGCTAGCTACTTCACGAAAAAAGCTAAACTGGTAATTAAGACTATACTAGACAGATGCTTGAGCATCATGGGGCGAGTCTGATGTATGATGAAGGTAAGGACTTTATGGCTATAAAGTGTAAAGTTGACAGGGTAAGTTACAGTAAGATTCAAATAGTTGTGATTTCTGATATCATTTTTTAAATTTATTTATATTTATTTATTTTTTGACTTTACAGCATACAGAGTTACGATGAACGTGGTTACAACAGATTAGTGGCTACAGGTATGCTGAAGGTCCACTGGCAACCTGTGCCAGTGGCCTAAAATAATTACAATTGATTAGTTATAGTATATAGTGATTAGTTAGGAGAAAAAAATTACGTATATTATAAAAGTGATTGTTATTATGAGGGCTACAATGCTTCAAACTTAGGTGATTTGGGGGACTTGTTACAATGGCTACAGGGACATAAAAACGAATATGTACATGCATTATTAGAATCAAAATTAGTTGCAAAATGATTCCATAGGTAGTTAGTAAGTTGTTTTTTTTATTGTTGAAGATCACAATTGATGATGGGTAGTGCATTCCAAATCCACAGTAGTCAATTGAAGTAAAGTTGCTAGTTAATACACTGCAGTTTCTATTATGTTGTAATTTGTTACTTGTACCTAGATGTGTATTTCCTGATGCAAAACTAATAAAGTTATTAATATTAAAGGAACTGTTTGGCAATTTTAAACACTTTATCAGAAACATAATGTCTGAGATGTATAGAAAATACATAAGTGGCAAAATCTTGAGAGTCATTAATCGATGTTTATAATCACTAGTATAGTCATTAAGAATGTATTTTGTTGCTCTGCATTGAAGTCGCTCCAGTGTTTTAATGTTTTGGTCTATAGTTAGCTAGTAATTATTTTATGATGAAAGATGATGTTGAATAGCATCAAATATTAACTTACATAAAGTTACAATTATTACAATTAAAATAGTAATATCACTATTTTGTCTGGAGGTGATGGAGGTGGTGGTTGTACTAACGGGGTTAGTTTCTGCTGACAAGTGAGATTGTTCAGTTGATTCCAGATCATTGTCACTTTCAACCTGTACAGACAATTGCTGACCATACCACCCCCACAGTGGTGTTCCTACTAAGCTAGCAAGGAAGAATCTGCTCCAACAACTTTTGTTGCTTTATGGGTGAACAACTCCAGGATGATCCTGAGGTATTGGACACTTCAGGATGTTGATATTGATGACAATTCCCTTTTCCCTTAATTATAGTTAGTATGCGTAGCCTGGGCCAGAGCCCAGAGATTTTGAGTGGTCTGGCCATCCATGGACTGCAATGGAGGTCATACTACTTCTTATTGATCTGATGTGATTTTTAGATCATGTGATAATCAACTACATGTGCTAAGCACACAGAGCATGCCAAGTAAGGGGGATCTGGAGGCATGCTCCCCCAGGAAAAATTTTGAAAATAAATGCTCTGAAATGACATCTGGAAGTTACTTTTACTTGCAAAGTCTCTTTCTCCTTTTTGTTAACATTAAGGATATATCCTGGTAATTTTGTACTACAGTACCAATTAATTCAATTTCATGGCTAATTTTACTTTTAAAGTTTCAGTGAAAGCTTAGTTCTTTGAGATACAGAACACAACAAAACTCATGTATGGATACTGAATAATACTGACTGATACTAACTCTGTATTTTATTCAGTATTGCTCCGTCTTGGGACCATCTTGGGACCATTAATCAAATTCTGTCAAAATGTACACAGTAATAGTCTACCACTATCACTAGTAATCTAGTTTTTCCTCTGGCTAAGCTTTACTTGAAAAAAATTATTCTAAGACAGAGTGATACTAAGTAAAATTCAATAAATACAGAGTTAGTATCAGTCAGTACTTTTTAGTATCCATACATGAGTTTTGCTGTGGAAGTCATTGGGTTTGTAATTGCTAATGTATGCATGACATGCTCACATGCATGATCAATTAGCCCAATGCAGTGCAATGCAGATGACTCACTGGAACTTTTGGGTGATTTGAGGACAAATAACATAGATGCAATGGCTTACACTATGTAGAACAGTGGCTATATTCTATACCAAATACTCTATTAGAGTATTGCGATGACTGTTCTATTAGAGCATATTATGATGACTGCTCTATTAGAGTATCTTGATCTTTTTTTCAAATTCAAGTAGCTGAAAAGTGGTCTGACCTCCATGGGCTCCAGCCCTGCCTGTAGTTGTAGCTAGATAATGTATGTACCACTTCTTGTTATTTTATCTGTACAGCATTCCTTGATGGTTAATGCAGCATATCTTCGTTTGTCATATTCTGCGCCTGGCTAATCTTTGCTGTCTCTGTTCAGGGGTTTCCCGAATTCTTCATGCTTTATATTGCTCCCTCCGTCATCTTCAGTAATGTTTCTTCTTGTTCCATTTTAATATTAATATGACACCAGGTATATTATAAATGACACAAGGTATGAGCACTATTTGGAGTGTCAGTAAACCACACCGATTATTGTTCATGTAAAGGTTGACCGTGCGAGCCTTATTTGGAGTGTCAGTAAACCACGCCGACTATTGTTCGTGCAATGGTTGACCATACTAGCCTTATTTGGAGTGTCAGTAAACCACGCTGATTATTGTTCATGTAGTGGTTGACCGTACTAGCCTTATTTGGAGTGTCAGTAAACCACGCCTATTATTGTTTGTGTAATGGTTGACTGTATGAGCCTTATTTGGAGTGTCAGTAAACCACGCCGATTATTGTTTGTGTAATGGTTGACCGTACGAGGCTTATTAAATTTTGGAGTGTCAGTAAACCATGCCAATTATTGTTCATGTAATCGTTGACCATATAAGCCTTATTTGGAGTGTCAATAGACCATGCCAATTATTGTTCATGTAATGGTTGACTGTATGAGCCTTATTTGGAGTGTCAGTAAACCACGTCGATTATTGTTTGTGTAATGGTTGACCGTACGAGCCTTATTTGGAGTGTCAGTAAACCACGCCGATTATTGTTCATGTATTGGTTGACCGTACGAGCCTTATTTGGAGCGTCAGTAGACTATACTGTGATTCTTCTGTAAGTGTTGTTGAATTTCAATTAGCAATCGTTTTTCTCCGCTTTTGATTGTACATGGTTCACCGTACAAAAGTTCTCACTAGTGTGGAGCTCGCTCAGGCTCGCCCCAATTAAATGACTACCTAGCGTTAATAAATGCTAGAGACAACTCCTTGGGTACTACACTCATTCACTCTCATCTTACACACACGTATTCACTCTTCGCTGAAATCACGTGTTTGGATTGTGGCACGTGTCGCAATTATTAATTTTCCTTCGAGAAGAACAAAGGAGCAGATAAATTAGTCTCACGTGGCTAGACCCACTCTTCGTGCGGTGCCTATCGATTGAAAATGATAAGCGCCTAGCTACAAGAGGATCTGGTATAGTTCATATAGTAAAGTTGTTCTGACACCCTGAGCTTTTTCAGGGTGATAATGAAACACCTGGTTAACTATCATCACGCCATGTCATATTGCGGACTGGTGGCTGTAACTGTCAACAGAGAAAGGAATTCGTTAACAACCCAAAATGTGACATGGCGTGATGAAAGTTAACCCGGTGTTTCATTATCACCCTGAAAAAGCTCAGAGTGTCAGAACAACTTTACTATTCAAACTATACCAGACCCTCTTGCAGCTAGGCACTTATAATTATGAATTGATAAGCACCGCGCAAAGAGTGGGTCTGGCCACGCAAGACTACGGATGAATGATAAAAGCAAGCAACATGGTGTAGTTGACAGAACGTAATCGGGACAACAGATTTGTAAATCCGCCGTCATTTACCTTGACTGTCTGAAATTTCTGGAACCGCACACCTAGCGCTACCAGGTCTTACAGCAGGCAAGCTGGCAGACGAAATTTAGGTAAATTTCAAAAATTTTAGAACTCACTGTACATCGAAACATTTGACTTTTTGCTTCGTTTACCCAAGGTACAGCATCATTATAACAGTACTAATGCATTCCAGGTAGTTTTTTCGGGTAAAACTTATTGCAAGGCCATTTTTTAAAGTGCGAAAATTCACGAAACCATATGATTTTTTACCAACCTCTACTATCGTACTGTATGATATGTATATATATACATATAGTTTATGTCAGGCCGAATGATTAGGAACAAATAATGTGACTGGATTTGCGAAAAGGGGTCTTCCATACACCAACTTTGTCCATCCATACCGTCAGATTGGAAAACGATAATGGCTTTAAATTTGGTCAGCAGTACATACCAACATAACTTAATGGATGGAGAAAATTTCAGACTTATATGTTACTTGAACACTAAGTTATGGTCTTCTAAGTTCATAGAATTGGATGTGTGTGGAAGACCCCTTTTCGCAAATCCGGTCACATATGCACAATTGATTCAGGAATGTGAGAGAGAAACCATTGTAATTGTTGATGAATACAGACATTAATTAAGTAGGGTGAGTCCTCTGACACACTCAGTCACAGATGGGGTAGACCCCACAAGTGGGTATGGCAATATTCCTTTTTCTTTGTTTATGATCCCTTCCTTTTCCTTTGTTTATGATCCCTTCCTTTTCCTTTGTTTATGATCCCTTCCAAAGGGCAAGTTATATAGCTTTAACATGGCTACAAAGTGTTAATACTCTTTCTATAAATAACTAAGCTGAGATGATAAGGTGAAGGGAGAAGAGGAAGTGTTCACTTGCTCGCATTCCAGGTAAGTTAGTATACAATGATATCTAGCGAATAACTTAGACAGTTTGGGGAGAGCCAGATTATTGTGTTAGTTACTGCATTTTTGAAGCAACAAATAATCACCTCTTAGTGGTGTCTCACTGTTGATATTTGCCATTTTGGCCTTTACAGATGGTTGTGAAGTCTTAAAGGGCTCTGGATGTCATTAACAGCAACAAGATAATTATTTTTAGAGGTGCTTAGTACAGACGAAGGTGCTGGGTGACAATTTCACAGCTAGTTTAACTTTGGTTTGCCTTGGTTTCAGGTGAAATTGTAATAAATGCTAGTAAAATGTGCATATTTTCATGAGTTAATAAACTGATCTTGGCCATGGCCTGACAAAGTTAATCAGAAATATGGCTGGCTCTTCTACAAGGTGAGGGCGGGGGGGATTTGCCCCAAATTCCCCATCCTGGATCCGCCATTGGCTGGCTGGACACAGTCACACAAAGTGCACTTTGCACCACATTGAATGCTCCAACAATGTAAAATTACTGTTGTAGGAAGAGTGTCAGAGGAGGCTCGCAGAATGAAGAACTGGATTGCATCCAAGCATCAATCTATTCCAGGTCCCACAGCAAGATTCCAAGTTTTTCCAAGGGGTACTCCAATTAATAAAGCACCATCCCCAAGGAAATAGGGTCTGGGAAAGAGACCATAATACATGCTTGTCTGTCACGCACCTGCACCAGCTAGAGCAATACACTACTAGCATGTGCAATTAATTTTACTATCACAATGTGGGTCTTCCTAAATACTGAGCACAAGTCAATTATCAAGACACACAGTAGTGTGTCATGCAGTGAAGAAAGCCAGCACACTACACCATGAGTATATTTACAGGAAGAAACAAAACACAATTTTCACGCATACGTAACTCTGTTCTCCCTTTTCAAAATGGAATAATTTTTATACTGCAAATGCCCGCACCCCACATACCAAATTTGAGCAAGATTGTCTAATGCATACGAGCCTTCAAACTATGGCTTAATTTCATTGTTTTGTTTTTTTCTTTCTTTGCTTAGGAGGTTTGGGGGCTTAGATTATTCTTTTTGCACACATTTAAAAACCATTATAAAATGCAAATGCGTTCCTCAATTTTCTTGAGCTTTGGTACACTTAAGAACATATGGTACAATCATGTATCAAGTTTGTGCCAATCTGATCAATAGGCATAGAACTATGGATGATTGTTTACATTAAAAAAGGCCAACTTGTTGTCATGCCTACAGGGTAAACAATAACTTTTTAAAAATTGGATTGCAAATAGGTAAACCACCATAGCTTGAAACTTTTGTGGTTTAAAAGAAATTGTATTGGACAAAACCAAACAACTGTAAATTGCAGGGTTAAAATACTCTAATAGAACAGTCACAGGGGGGTAACAGATGCATGAAGAATGTCGAAAAAACTAACTAGTGTTCGAACAAGGGACCTCCATACTGAACACCCAAATCTGTAACCACGAAGCCACTGCTATCACAGCTGTTCACCTCACTTAATTTCTACTTTATAAATGAAAATTCTAGCTAGATCTACCAATGGAAAATCTAGATTGTTCTAGAGCATTTTTTGTGTGTTCTATTAGAAATCCTCAAACAAATTGTGCTCTCTATTAGAGCATTACGAAAGTAGTCGGTACTATTGCAACTTCTCCAGTATTCCATTAAATCAAATCCGATATTTTGTACACTATTAGTAAGACCTACTTGCACCAGTCGTCATCATCATACTCATCATAATAAGTGGTATGCTAATAAAACTTGTGACAACAGGTTGGAAATCATATTCTAGCATAAAAGATGTACTTGTTAAAATTGAGCAACTGCAACTTATGTCACATTTTGCATGGAAAATCAAGATACTCTAATAGAATAGTCACTGAAAAATCTTAATAGGGAATTTACTTTGCATAAAACACTATTGCAAATAAATAAAATACAGGCACTACATGTACATTACAACTTTATTATATATATCAATGAACAAACAAGCACATTACCAGTATAAATTGGCTTTGATATTGGTTCAGTTGGTATTTTTCTGCATTGGTAGAGTACTAGTTTGTCTTATAATCGTGTTTGCATCTGTTGACAAGCAGAACAATGATTAATTTTGTGTACAAACAAACCTCAAAGCCAGTTTATGGTTGGCTTAGGGATAACACAAAAAGAAGTGATATCCATGCAAAACAACTAAGCTGTATAAAAGGTGTGGCCTTCAAAAATCCTGGGTGAAAAAGGTTGTGAAATCAAAGGTGGCGGCCATGAAATGGCTGCAATGATGTTAATGCTAAAAAATTTTAATAATGCACACACATAAAAATTTTTTAGCATTAACATTATTGCAGTCATTTCTTGGTCGCCACCTTTGATTTCACAATTTTTTTCACCCAGGATTTTTAAGGCCGCACCATTTTTTCACAGCTTGGCTGTTTTTGTGTGGATTTCACTCCTTTTTGTACTTTATAAGGCCCCAAAACCAGCCTATGGCTGATTTTGAGGTTAGTTTTTACTCACATTTCTTCTTTTCTATGTAGATACAATGATGATTATTGAAGACAGACTTATAAATGTATTTCATTGCATGATTTAATTCAATATTATTGTAATACTCTAATAGAGTGCACATTTTGTGAGGACTTCTCATAGAACATACATAGAATGCTCTAGAACAATCTAGTACTTCTATTGGTAGATCTATGAAATTACAAATGTTTGATTATAAGCAGATTTCAACTAGAAATTTTATTTATAAAGCAGAAATCAAGTGAGGTGATCAGCCAAGGTAGCAGTGGTTCAGTGGTTAAGGATGCAGGTGTTAGGTATGGAGGTCCCTGGTTCAAACTCTGGTAAGTTTTTTTTCCAACATTTTTGCACACCTTTTTTACCCCGTGGTGACTGCTCTATTAAAGTATCTCGATCCCGCAATTTTACACTTGCTTAGTTTCTACTTTATAACTTTGTCGCTGTAACTCTATTGCTATTCAAACTATCAAAAGGCACTGCTACGATGATAAGCCTATCTACACATCAATTTTCAAGTTATTTCTATACTTGGTTTACCCTGTGGCCATGACAGAAGTTTGATCTTTTTTACGTGAATAAATGCTCATAACTCCTTGAATATTACTCAGATTCACAACAAACTTGGTACATGAATCCACCGTTACACACCCTTCATTTGTGTCAAAGATCGAGGCAATCAAGTTACATGTTTGAGCAATTTTTGCAAAGTGTGCGAAAAGAAATCGAAGCCCCTGTAGCCCCCCATACAGCATAAGAAGAAAAAAATGAAGAAATTAAAACGAAACTTTGAATGCCCATATCTCGCAAATGGCTGTTGCGAATTTAATCAAATTGCTGTGTGGTATACCCTACTTGGAGGACAGCTATATTGCAAAAATGGTGTGTTTTGGAGATGGGGCCATGGAGCTATGCATGCATGAAAAAGCTGCTTTCTTTCTTCCTGTAAACGTACTCACTGTGTGGTCACCGGCTTTCTTGGCCACACGACACACTACCATGTGTCTTTATATATACATCAGGTCAGAAATTTTGAGAGTGTTCAAGGTGCAGTATACTTGAAACACAACTCTTCTATTTCATTCAGACAAATGATTGTCAGTATGCTATAGTATGATATTGTAAACCACTTACTTCTGTTGACCCGGAAGGAAGATTGAGCTCTTGATCTACACTGCCGGAGGCAGTATTCTCTTGTGGCTCATGATCATCCTCAGTTTCCTGTACTGGATGTGTCAGTGAATCTTCAGTTGCAGCCACAGGTGGATCTCCAGTTGCAGCCACAGGTGGTCCTTCAGGTACACCATCAATGTCATTCTCCAAACACTTGCCATACGTCCATGATCCAGAAAAAGTAACCCATAAAGTTATATATGCCAGATGTCTGGTCTTATAGCACATTATTAGTGGGTACCGAGAAAAAATGATTGTAGGTACAATTACAATGAAAATGACCAGTGCAAGGGAGATAAGTAGATTCCAGAATGGTTCAAATAACAATAGCAGTACTTCAACCATACGACTGACACCAGCGGAGCTCACTACACCTCCCAAAATAAGAGCAGCCTGCAGTCTTTTTCCATGCCTTCTCAATGGAAGAATTCCTTTTGCATACTTCCTCTCCACTTCTGTGCCAATATGCTGTTTCTCTTCAAGATAATCGATTGTTAGGTCCATTATGATTATACCTTCTCCAGCATATATAAAAGTGAGAGCCAGAAAAATGAACAGGAAAACAAGATGAACAGAAAACTTTTTAATGTCTAAACTAGAACTTTTGTGAGATCTGACAATTTTTAGACTCTTGTCACTTTCTTTGCCTTGATGCTCACCAGACAGGCAAAAATGATATATTCCAGGTTCTAGTGTATCACTAGCATGTAATTCTATCAATGCAGTTTCATTGGAGTCCCCAAGCATCATATGTCCAAGTGAATTTGAAAATTGTGCATCACAGGTATTTGAAGTAGTTAAGGACACATTTGTTGTATTAGTAAAGCCTTTCCCATACAAAATCAACTTTGTGGGTACTCCAGCTATAAACTCAAAGTAGCCATCTAGTAAAGATCTCACTTGATCACTAGGTATGTTTGCAAGTGGTAAATAATTATTCAGTTTAGCTCCATATTTGCTAACACTTGGCCAGGTAAGTATCAAGAATATCAAGCAGTAGAACAGTAAACAGTGTGATTGTTTCATTCTTTGAGTACTTGCTTCACAGTAAATGCTACTTGCAATTAATTGAGCAGCTGATGAGGTTTCAAAATATACTGTATGAAGATTACAAATTATAATAATACAAGTACATGAAAAAAATTGGAATTTTCAACTAGAGTAGGGACCATAAGCACATCGATAAAAAGTACTGAAACAAGTTGGAGTAGTCCATGACAGTAAAACAATAAGAAGTGTTATATCCCTACTGTGCTCAAGATACTATAATGGAAATGCACAGTAGGGATAACACTTCTTATTGTTTTACTGTCATGGACTACTCCAACTTGTTTCAGTACTTTTTATCGATGTGCTATGGTCCCTACTCTAGTTGAAAATTCCAAATTTTTTTGTGTACTTCTTTGTTAACTTTTTTTGTAAATAATTTTATTATGACTGGTGAACCGATGCATACCGCTTCTGAAATGGCACTGCGGGTGCCACCCATGCACCCCAGCTATACCAATTATCGCCTGAAAAGTGAAGTATCCATTACGCTTCGTTGTCAGCTATGTTCAACCTGTTACACAGCATTACGAATCAAGAACTTTCCCGGAAGCATCTCTACAATCTACACATACCAATAGAAATGGTGCCGCACCCCAATTTTATTAATTATTGTCTGAAAAGTGAAGTATCCATTACGCTTCGCTGTTGGCTATGTTCAACCCATTACAAAGCAATACAAATCAAGAACTGTTTGAAAAGCACCTCTGCAATCAAAATAGCCACTATGAAAAATATGGACGATTTCCATTTCGAAGGGAAGCCATCGTGTGCTCGCACCAAATCGACACCTTTCCCTGTCAGCAAAGGTGAATGGGACACAAAAGAGGACACTGGTAAGTCCATGAAGAATGCATTGTATGTACTGCAGTATGCCAAAAGGCACATGTCGGGCCGAAGCAACGTCGAACAGTGAAAAATCAAGCCCATAGCTTTAGCCATTATCGAATTACGCTTGTCTGAAGGCATCAGTCAGTTACTTACGTACTTACTTACTCAGTCAGTCAGTAGAAAATTTCATCAAATAAATTTTTTTTAAATTCCATAGCAACTTATTGAAAGTATTTTGGGTCAATCTGAAAGCTTGTTTGGGCTTAGTTTTACCTCACCAATACTGCGTCATCGTCATAAGGGAAAATTGAGGCTGGTTTTTGGGTGATATTAATTCATGAGCTACACCTACTCCTTTGTGGTCCCTACTATACAGTTACTATCATACTGTATGATGAACTATCACATGATGACATCTACCAATGTATCACTTATATATAGCAGTAATATTACAATATTTATAGTAGGGATCATGAAGGCTGGCAAAAAATCAAACTTTTATCCTACTGCAGCCTTACATCAAAGTAAAAAAGCTGGTTGTTAAACGCCAGCAGAATATCAAAGACAACATGGTTTACACATTCAGTTAGATAGATCATTGTTATCAACACGTCGATTTGCTGCATTTGTCACATTGTTTATTTCAGGTTTCGGAAATACATTTATGTTGCTTTGGCAATTGAAATCTCCATTTTGGCCATGAACTCATCCCCTTAGCAATTCGTCCCTTGGCAGTTGAATTTTAGAATATGTCGGGTAACAAACACCCTAATGCTGCATGCATACTCCCATCTAATCTGGAAGTAGTAATGGACCATGTCAGTTAACTGTAGAATATAACTTTGTGGATTTCTTCATCATTTTTAAAGTTGAATATTCAAATGAGTACTAACTTTCAGTATCACAGACTTAGCTTGTAATCTAATCAAGTTGTAAAACAGGGTGCGGCCTCCAAAAAAGCCAAGGTAAAAAAGATGTGAAGTCAAATGTGGCGGCCAAGAAATGGCTGTAATGGTAGGTTAATAACAAAAATTTTAATAACGACAATTCAGGTGAATTTGCATTGCCTCCTCCAAGTTTCACTAGGATTCAGCACCAAATTCATCTAATTGTCGTTATTAAAATTTTTGCCATAAATGTACCATCACAGCCACTTCTTGGCCACCACCTTTGATTTCACATCTTTTTTTCACCCTGGCTTTTTTGGAGGCCGCACCCTTTTTTTACAGCTTGGCTGTTTTTGATTAGATATCACTTCTTTTTGTAATTTCATACCTAAAAACCAGCCTATGGTCAGCTTTAGGTATTTCTTTTAACTTGTCTTTTTCTTTACCACAGATCTAGAGAGAAGATTATTATGAAGAAGAAGATTTAATGATTTGTTTAGTTACATATACTTTAGGCAATAATTTTAAATTGTGTTGATTGAAAATAAGTCACACAGGTTAAACTGTTTGCAGCTGAATACTCTACAGGGAAATGTGTATGTAGTTCTACAGGGAGCCTCATAATGTAACTGTACTCTTTGACTACATGTTAATGGTTGAAGTTGAACTCACCACGTGGTGGCTTATTTCTAGCTGAAACACTCTATGAAATGTAGCTGAATTCTCTCCTGTTTCCAGTTGATCTCTCTACAGGTGACTTATTTCTAGCTGATCTCTCTACAGGGAGATTTGTTTCTAGCCGATCTCTACAGGGTGAATTCTTTCTAGTTGATCATTCTACAGGGTGACTTGTTTCCAGCTGAACTCTCTACAAGGTTACTTGTTTCTAGCTAATCTCTCTATAGAGTGACTTGTTCTCTTTACAGGGTGACTTGAAATGTAGTTGAACACCCTACTGGGTGGCTTGATCCAGTTGATTTCTCTACAGAGTGATTTGTTTCTGGCTGATCTCTCTACAAGGCTGCTTGTTTCTACTGAGCTCTCTACAGGGTGACTTGAAAAATAGTTGAACTCTTTGCAGGCAACAGAGTAACTTGCCTAACTGATATCTCTACAGTGGGATTTGTTTCTAACTGAATACTGTGCAGGGAGATTTATTTCTAGCTGATCTCTCTACTGAGAGATTTGTTCATAGCTGGATTCTCCATTGGGTGACTTGAAAAGTAGTTGGGCTCTTACAGGGTGACTTGATCACGCTGATCTCTCTACAGCCTCACTCTACAGGATGCCTTGTTTTCAGCTGATATCTCTATTGAGTGATTTTTTCTAGCTGATATCTCTACAGCATGATTTGTTTCTAGCTGATCTGATTTGTTTCTAGCTGATCTGACTTATTTCTAGCTGAACTCCCACAGAAGAGCCTATGAAAATGTGATGGTAAACCATGAAATTTCATGTAGTTTTCATCTATAAAAATTCGTGGACGCTGCCTATGAAAATTTGACACTTCATGGAGCCACTGCAACCATGAAATTTTCTTGTGCCATGAAATAAATTGTCAGTACTATGAAATTACCATGAAATCTTGAGTATTTCAGGACAGTGAAATATCAATGAAATGACTTTCATGGCACTTGATGAGGATTATTTTACTGTTCATGGATAATCAATGTTTCATGGCACTGTTCTCTGCTTCGAAATCCATGTTGCTCATTGCAAAAAAGGTCATTTGCTTGAAAGCAGGACATAATTCGATTTTAAATAATGGATTCAAGCATTCTGCAAAATACTGAAGTAAGGCTGATAGGACGATAATTGCTAGGAAGTTTTGTATCACCTTTCTTATGAATGGCAGTGACAGTTGCTAGTTTCCAGCATGATGGTAAAGTGGTTTTAATCACGAATTACAAATCAAATAAAATGAGATGTCATTGGAGTAATAATCGCATCATAAATTTAAGTATATGAAAACTTGATTAAGTATACTTAGTTTGAGATACGTAAAGTAACGTAAAGTAAGAAAGTAGTATAAAGTAGAATACAGTATAGGTAAATTAGTTAAATAATATTAAGTAATGCACATTAAGTAAATAGTTCGATTATATAAAGACTTGTTAACTAGCTATAGACACTACATTTTATCAAAATTAGGAGGTTTGGGGTGTTTATTACATTTATTACAAGGACAAAGAAATGAAAACGTACATGTATTAGTAGGATCAAAAGTTTGCTCATAATGATTACATAGGAAATTTATTAGACGAATTTTAATGTTATAGGGATACTAAGATCACAGGTAATGCATTCCATATTCAAGCAATTCTATTAAAATAAAAGTATGTTGTTGCTGAGAGCATTTGAGCTTCTTGTGTGCTGCAGTTTATGGTTGTTCACTAGTCGAGTGTTGCCAGATATAAAAGAAACGAAGTCATTAATATTGAAAGCATCTGATAGAAATTTGATAGACTTGATAAAGAAGATTACATCATTGATGTCAAGAGTATACATTAGTGATAAGATAAACTTTAAAAAACAGGTTTTATAGTCACTTGAGTATTCGTTCAATATGGACTTAGTTGCACGTTGCTGAATTTGTTTAATTAATATCTTTTATCAGGTGTGGCTTCCACAAGATACTGCAAAATAATAGTTGAGAATGGATTAATAGAATATAGAGGTGTTTCTTTGCTTCTACATGAACATTTGAAGAGAAAGATCAGTGTAGTAGACCCAACATTTTGTAGGCTTTGCTAACCATGATAAGTTGGAGGAAATCACTATTCCTAGAAGTCTTTGTGAGCATAGGTTCTAGAGATGGTACTGGATCCAATAGAGTATGATGTGGTAATCTGGTAAATTGTGTCTTGAAACTCACATGGAATATCTTAGATAAATAGAACAGTAAATTTGTGTCAACACTCCAAATATTAAGTACGTTAAAATCTTCTTACAGTGAATAGAATCTATTATATCTGCAATAGTCAGCAAATACTACTAGTATAGAAAAAAGAACTTGCTGAAGAAGATCATTTATATCAATGAGGAACAAAAGAGGACCTAGCACACTTCCCTGTGGAACACCAGATAACACTGGTGAATATTTGTTGTTATCTTAACGCATTGTTTTCAGTGCAATAAATAGTGTCGGAACCATAGCCATAGATTTCCAGCAATACCAATTGACTTTAATTTTAAAAGAAGCTGATTATGAGATACCCTATCGCATGCTTTTATTTGATTTGTAATTCATGATTAAAGGGATTTGATTAAATGAACTAGGGATATTTAGCAAGTAGATGGGTTACTCTACAACTTAAAGATATCAAACTGTTGATTGGATATAAGTCTGATTTGTAGACGGTGGGTGTTCATGAATCGACTTTTTTCCGATTATACATATTAATCAAATAAATCTTTGGAAGGCTGCTGTGGCAAGACGAGGAATCCGGGAAGGCTGACACTTAGTGCGTGAACTCGTACAATCTTGACCTAGGTGAAGAGGTATAAAGTATTTAAATATTGTAATCCATCTCTGTATAATCGCGTGTCCGGGGTGAACCCTGCTTGACAGGAAACAGCAAGTCATTCAGTTGGAAATGTGCACAGCCCATCTTGTAGTGTGCTATCCGGTGTTCCCCAAGGCTCTGTCCTGGGTCCTCTTCTGTTCATAATATACATTAATGACCTACCTATCTCTATATCGTCCAAGATTTATTTGTATGTTGAAGATGTAATAATTTACAGAGCTATCCTTTCAAGTGAAGATGTTTCAATATTGCAAGAAGACTTATATTAACTAGTCAACTGGGCTGCAACCTGGCTTGCGTCTCTCAACCTTAACAAAAGCAAACACCTAGTTATAACTAACAAAAAACAACCTTTATCAACTATGTACAAGATCAGGGACTACCCCATTCACGAAATTACCTCAGCAAAATAATTGTTAAAATAAGCCAAAATCTAAACATATTGACATATTATCACTTGTAAAGCATAATTCTATTCTAGCTTTTTTACAAAGAAACATTAGCCAGTGTTCACTTTGTGTCAAATTTTTAGGCTGATTTTGGAGTACACCTCTGTTGTTTGGTCACCATTCACACAATCTAATATAGACAAGATTAAAATGGTACTAGATTTGCTTTTAACAATCATTATAGATATTCTAACAAGCTCAACTGCTGAATAGGAATCCCTTGAACACAGAAGGACAATTTATCATGTTCTACAAAATCATCAACAACATTGTTTCAGCTGACTCTCCGATCAACTTCATAGAAGCTTTACCAGGACAAGAGGTCATCAAGTGAGATTTATGGCTATTCCTACTAAAAGAAACATCTACTATCACTCCTTCTTACCCACCACTATTTGCCTATGGAACTCTCTGTCTGAAGAAATAGTTACTTCTCCTAACTTACATTCATTTATTAACTTACTAAGTGTGCGTTAACTTGATATGCATTACACTCATATTTGAGTCTTGCATAACAAAAGTATTAACAAAATAAACCTGTCCAATGTTTGGTGAATTCCTCTATCACTGTGACACCAGCTGCTGGAACTTCGTACTTGTTAACAGCACTCCTCTGTTTTCCAGTACGATTAGTTTGCATTACATTTTTCTTGAGGATATGTTTAATCAGATGCTGGAGGTCCCTCAATAACTTGTAAGGGCAGTTTCAGCAATGGTAAGCTGCAGGCTTCAATTTGAGAAAGTGTGCTGTTCCGTAGTTTAGTCCATCATTCCGTTCCATTCCATAGAATAGATCCCACCAGCTTCTAACCCATAAAAGCAACATGCCTACAATCATGCACGTGACACTAAAACAGAATATGACTGGGCTAAATATAAGGATATTAAAAGACAGTGTCAGTATGAATGCCGCAAATATTTTAACCAGTATGTAGCCAATCTCATTGATCCTAACAGTAATGCTGTCACCAAACGTTTATGGTCATATATTAAAAGCAAAAAACTAGATCACACAAGAGTTAGTACACTAAAACATCAGGGATCTACCTATACTGACTCACAGGAAAAGGGAGATTTGCTTGCAGACTACTTTTCATCTGTATTTACCCACGAAGATACACCTCGTATTCCAGACCTATGTGGTGAAACATTACCTAGTATCCCACAGATTGTAATGCATTCAGATGGTGTAGCCCAGCTATTATCTAACATCAAAGTAAACAAAGCATCTGGACCTGATAACCTTCAAACACGTTTCCTACAAGAGGTTGCATATGAGATTGCACCAATCCTTACTGTTATCTTCCAAGCGTCATTAGACCAAAGTGTTTTACTAAGCATTTGGAAAACAGCAGCATGCAGTTGTTCCAATTGGTAGCATATCTGATCCAGGAAATTATAGACCAATATCCTTAACTTGCATTTGCTGTAAAATCTTAGAACATATGTGACCCAGTCTGCGAAAAGGGGTCTTATAGCCTTTTTAATTGCATATACTTGGCAACCTGTAACTTGACTTATGAATGTGGTATCACCCTGAAATTTAGTCCCCTTATACCCCTAACATAGCACTATGGCTTGGTGTAATATGAAGGTGATAGGTTGAAAATATGAGGAGTTATGATTAGTCAAACTTGACAATTTGGAAACACTATAAGACCCCTTTTTGCAAACCAGGTCACACATTGTATATTCCAGCATTACCAAACGTTTACAGTACCACAAAGTCATGAATTTCGACAGAAACGAAGCTGTGAATCACAACTGATCACCACCATTAATCATTTTGCCAAGTGTCTTATTGAGAAGGGGGTCAATGTGATGTCCTCCTGTTAGACTTCCATAAGGCCTTTGACAAGGTACCTCATGTATTTTCCAAAAACTTCACCATTATGGAACTACTACTTTGGCTTAAATCTTTCCTAACCGATAGATCACAATATGTGATACTAGATAACCAAAAGAGCCATTCAACCCCAGTGTCATTGGGAGTTAAAGGCACAGTGCTCCCCATTGCTCTTTCTGTTGTATATAAATGATTTACCTTCTTGAGTACGCTCTAAAGTAAAGTTGTATGCTGATGATGTATTACTCTACTCCTACATAAAATCTGAAACTGATTGTCATGCATTACAAGAATACCTAGATGCTCTTGCACAATGGGCATGCATTTGGCGGATGGAGTTTAACCCCAGCAAATGTGAATTCTTGAGAATACCAATAAGAAAAACCTCATTGTCTTCAATTACTGTATTGAAGCTGTACCTATTGTCCAAGTTGCTCATACCAAATACTAGAGATGGACCGATACCACTTTTTACCGATACTTCCGATACGAGTATTTGTACTGAAATTATCTGCCAATACTGATTCCGATACTGATACTAAGCAATGAAGCCTAGACAAGTTTATTATAGAAAATTTACTGTTGTGATACATAGCTAGCTATTAAAATATCACGGTAATTGTTCAGTTTGATTGATCTCAGTTCAATCAAGTTTCAAAATGTTCATTGTCTAAACATGTTAAACATCATTGTGGATTACATGGAGGTTAATAGCTTAACCGTGGTTAGCACAAAAAAAATCACACACGCCTCCAGCCAATTATGCACGTGATGTAGAAGACGCCATTTGTTGGCTCATGTGATCGAACTTCAACTCATCGTGCGTAAAATTGCGAGACGGAGAACAATGATATTTTATTTCTACCTCAAACGGAACGATATCCTGATGACTAGTAGGGTATAAACTTCTACTGTTACCTTGCGAACCACAGTGATAACCGTCAGATTGTGACCATGAAGATCTTCAAGCAAGTTTCCGGCACTAGTTTGATCAATAGTGCTCTAGCCGCGGTGGCACACACAGATCAGCACAACTAATTCTATCAGTAGATCCTCCAGTACTGTCTCGTCAGGTGAGTTAACACCTACCACCGGAAGTCCCCACTAACCAGTCATCGATTACCCATTCTCCTCCCTTCACACAGGAAGGGAGTGAAATATAGTAAATCCTGGAGGTAGGCGTAGAGGGTGCCTGGCCTTTTAGGGTAAGGTTGTTGGAATTTTCTTTTGAAAGGAATTTATGGATTAGTTCACCACAAATTAAGCTGGCTGGATTCCACATTTTTAAGTCTAGCCCCTAGGAGGGAGGGAAAGGGGGGAATGATAGCTAGACCTGGTTCAGTTGGGGACAGGTGGATTGGAAGCTACATCAGTAGCACTCAACATGAGCTACATGCAACCACCATACTGGATACCCACGGGGTGGGTTCCATCACTTGGGAGATGATTTCTCTTTCTGTCATCATATCCAGTTCTGCCTTGACTATACTTTTCAATGGGACTGGTCACTGGTAGCCTGCGTGGTGGGTTAATGACAAGCACAGCATCAGCTTTGATCTGTATTGTGTATTCTCCAGGAAGCTCACCCAGGTCACTGAATACATCATGGTACTGCTGGAGGATGGGGTCACTGAGAGGTTTAGACATAAGCGAGTTTAGTGTGTCGGAGCTAATTGAGTGAACATCATCACAATCTAAGATTTGTACAAGTTTTATATCAATTTCATCCCAATGGAAGAGTTTTTTCCAGAATGGGCATCACTGCATGATGACTGCAACGCGAAGAATTGTAATAGATGTGTATTGCCCCTTGTTCCACGTGTAGCATTACTTTGCCAAGTGGTATAGCGCTACTGTTATTGTGCATAGTTAACCAAGTCTTGGAGGGGCTCATTTGTGTCCCTCGCTTGTCTCCTGTTGCTTTGACATATTCAGCAAAGGGGAGGATGTTACAAGAAGCTCCCGTATCAATTTCAAAAGTTACCTTGTGACGCTCGTTTACTGTGCAGGTAGCCAGAGCAGGCTTATCGGATAAGCTATTCACTGCATGAATAAAGAACAGTTCCTCATTACTGTACTCATCATCAATGTGGTGAACCTTTGCTGGTTTACACTGTGGAACAAAGTGTCCCTTTTTGCTGCATATGTAGCATTTTTTGTCCACTGCTGGATATGCATCTTCACTAAATTCATGCTTCCTGCCACAATACCTACAGGGCTTATGAGGTCTTCTCGAGTTGCCAACTTGCTAGATTGTTTTCTTTTCATAGCATGACTTTGGTTGCAGTGCTGCAATTGCTTGTACTGTGTTTATCTCTGGCGTCACCATATCCTGGGCTTGCAGCTGTGTAGCTTCACTTGATTTCAGTAGCTGAATTGCCTTTGTTAGTGTGAGGTCTTTTTTACTCAGTAGCTTCTCTCTAATTCGATCATTTTGTATTCCACTGACAAGCCTGTCCCGGACTAACTCATACTTTAGTTGACCATACTGGCACCGGCCTGCTTGTTTGATTTTGTCAGTCAGGTAGTGGTCTAATGATTCACCAGGCTCTTGGGTTCTTTTATTAAAAACATAGTGTTCATAGATCAAGTGGGTAACAAGCATGCATCTATCTTCAAGCTCTTTTAGGACTTTTGCAATATCACCACGATCAGTGTCTGATAGAGAAAAGGTTTCAAACATCCTCTGACCATCTTTACCTATGAAGTTGAGGAGATGCTGGTCCCTCTTCTTTGTCTATTTTTGAAGCTGTTTCATAATAGGTCCAGTCCCATTTAAATTGTCTCCAGTGATCACCCCGGCAAGTAGTGTCCTCCAGATTGAGTGGCTCTGGTGGCTTGGCTAAGGTCTGTGATGCCATGTCCTGCACATGGTTTTGAGAAACTTACTCACCACTGTTTTATACTCTCCGCGGCTTCCCAATATAAAAAGGACAATGTAGTAACACAGTTCAACAACGTCGATTAATGGAAAGCTATTCCTGACACCATAAATTTTGATAAGATAACAAATCACTACTACAATCACATGTCATACAACAACTCAATTACAAGGAATACATTGGTAATTATAATTACAAGATCATTTCTTTTTTTATTTATTTATAATTGCTTTACAACACCAGATGTAAGATTACAGAATTAAAATGATTGTAAAAAATAGTGTGGTGGTGTTGAGGGTCAGATGGCAGCATGTGCCATCTGCCCATATTATAACTATATTACAACACAATCCTTTTACATGCTCCTATTCTCGTTCCCCATTACCAAGGTGTTACCAAGTTCATGAACAGGAGAAACGCCGAGCATATAATGAAAGGATTCGGAAGTGGAGAGTGTGTTTTTACTCTTTAGTTTTTGCAGCCACTCGAAGCATGGGACCTACTGCAACTACCATCTTTCAGAAACTTGTCTCTGTGTTGGCTGAGAAGTGGAACATGAATTACAGTTACTGTTTATTCTGGGTTCAATGGCAGTTGTGTTTTTCTTTGTTAAGGTCTTCTGTGATGTGCTTACGGGGTCATCAGTCATCGAATAGTCATCCAATGCCATCAAGGCCCATATTTGATGATTATTAGTTTCTCATCCAGTCTTTCTAATTATTATGATGTGGGTGGGAGGGCATTACCATTAGGTCATTATAATATTAGGAACTTAAGGAAGTGGTTACTGAACCAAAAGGTTTTCATTTTCACGTCTAGTAGTTTCCCCGAACATTCGATTTAGGGGATGCGTCTAGTAGTTTCCCGGAGCATTTGATTTAGGGGACGCGTCTAGTAGCTTCCCCGAGCATTCAACTTTAAGGGATGCGAAAAGTAGTTAGGGTTAAGGTCGGATTTAGCTTTGGTTTCTTCATTACCTTTAGGTTACGTTCTTCTCACTATATATTATAGTGAGACTACTATGTGAGTAACATTTATAAAGTAGAAAAGTAGGGGTATTGGGTAGCTAGCAGCGGTAGCACAGTTGTTAGCCCACTGACTACAGTTCCAGTAGTCCAGGGTTCAAGCCCAGGTTGAGTTTTGTGGGGGGGTTTTCATTTAGTGACCCTTTTTGTCTAAGTTTTACTATCAGTTCAATAGCGAGTCCAGCTTATTGAACCGACTTTCAGTTCAGTAACCACTGCCATAATATTAATACACTGATGTACAGACCTTGCCCAAATTGTCTTTCTTTCCTCCTGCAAATTAACATTGGTTTTTAGTTGCAATCATGCTCTATCGACTTCATGACAGCAGGATTTCAGTTGATTGTTGAAAAACAGTTGAAAATAGAATTCACTGCAGTAATTTGCCAAGAAAAACAACAGTTCTACAGGCGATGCATAGTGCACTGTAGCATTGATTTTAAAAACGCCATCGTGTTTCAATACAAATTATGACGGTTTGGTATCACATGTTCTTTTGAGCGTGCACAGAGTAAATAATGGCTTACCATGCGGTAGCCTAAGAAGAATGTGGATGGTGGATGAGATTACTGAAACTAATAATCAGCAAATAGGGGCCCAATGGTTGATTTGGCCTATTCCGAGGGTCGCCTTGAGTCTGGCACCCATGATTGAATTGTTTCAGTTAGCTGATACCTCCAGCTGTCCAGCACTTAACAGTCAGTGCTGGGGGTGGTAGGCAAGGGCAGTCCATCTAGCCTGGGAAAAAATAGTTTTAAAAAATGATGGTAGTAATGGCACATAGCTATTCATTACTCAAATTTGCATAATTAGAAATATAACAGTTGAAGGGACATGTATATTATTTAGAGTAATTGTTAATAGTGATGGATCAAACCTGCAGTGTTGTTACTCGTATTTGCAGCATTCGTTCATGAATACAACTGGGCATTGTTAAGGCGCAACAAGGTTCTGTCTCTTTGCCTTCTGCAAGTGATAAGACTGCTCCTTGAAAAGCTCCAAAAGATTTTTTTTTTATTACTAGACGTGGGGCAAATACAACCAAGTACAATCACCAGCAGGACAACCTACTAATGGGCCATGTAGAAATAGTGCATGGACAACACAGTGATCATCCGACCATCGAGATGTGAGATTGCACTTTAAATTGTGATAATCGTGGTAATGAATCCGACACGTGCAAGCAGTAAAGCTTAAACATCCAACGAATACTTATTACATTAATTTTATGCAATTGTACACAATTTGAGTTACATGATATGTTTAAATGAGGATGGATTAGAGCGCTGGATTAAGACATGGTTGGAGTTGCCAAGAGCAGACCATGGTAAGATTGGGATAAAAGCAGAGTATTTCAACTGTCTGTCACCTACAACTGATATCTGAGTTATGTATATATTTAGCATGAGTTGGGTCATTTGTACTAAAATAATCACGTGATGTCATGGATATGCTGCAAGACCAAAAAAAAATAAAAAATTAGAGAACAAATGTGGCTAGAATTTCATGGATATGTCAGTGTGCACAAGCATGTGGAGCATTGCTGATGGTGGCAGACTATAGCTACATATAATAATAGCAGGCACAACCATGCACAAAGCAATTATCAACCTAAGGGCACATTTTGTGTATGTTGTGTTTGTTCTTTTCATCAGGTTGTATGGGATGTAATCACGGCAGTGTTTGTATAGTTTCCATCTCAAAGTGATCTCATTCATGGCACTGAAAGGCTTCAGATTGAGAGCTATGCATCATCACACAAACTTATCAGCTGAAAGCTGTGTTGGCGTTCCCCTGCCAGGCCCAATGTAAAACTACTAGTAGCTGAGTGCCAGTACTCAATGGTGTGGCAATGGCATAATGATGCATAACACAATACTGCACAACATACAGGAGATGCACTTTATACTGTAGAACTTTATGCAAAAATGTATTATTAGCACTGAACACTGGAGATGGAAGCAATTCAGCTAGCTGAAGCCAGGTAAAAGATGAACAGAAGTATACAAAATGATACAAATACACAACAAACAAACAAACAATCATGTTAACATGAAAACATACTTTTAACCTTGTTCATCACACGCGAAGCGTGTCCACTAGCACCTGACATGGCGACTTGGAACTCACTGTGCACCATGAAAACAGCTTAGAAACATACTTGTAGTCTCGAGTAAAGTGGCCTCTGGCTCTCCTGCAATCACTCGCAGCGGTTCGCTAATCTTCTCCTTCGCGAAATCTGAAATTAAAGCATGGGTGTGGTACTGGGCGTTATATAGAATTACATGTACGTTTAAGTCATCAGCACGGACAGGCACAACGATTATATGTTTGTACCTTCATTCACTGGCAAGTCAATCCCCGGTTAGGTTGTGTCTCTAGGCCTCGTAGTTTTCTCAAACATTATTATTTATTATTTATGACGTAATTTTAACCGCATTTCTTATTATCTTTAGTACTTGGTTGTATAATTATTAAAGCTTAACAGTGACCGGCACTGAAGGTCTGACAGCAATTACCTAACCTAGCAAACTGGAACTGGAAACCTAAGAACAGTACTTGACCTAACTAACAATACGGTGTAATAGAAAAGAGCGGGAAAAAATCCCTCCTACCCCAGGATTCAAACCGCAGGTCACCAGTCGGGGCCACACTCAGTTTTCCTCCAGGAGGGTTAACCTAAAGTATTTATTATTCGCTGTGCCTAGAGTCACAACATCGTGACTGGACATTTTGCTGCTAAAGTCACGGCACAGTCACCCAGAATTCACACAGTAGTTGTATAAAGGTAAGTTTTTGTTGAGTTTGAGGCGAGCTAGGGTTGGCAGGAGTCTGGTATTCACCGAGTATTCAACTTTAGGGCATGCGCCTAGTAGTATGCCCCGAGCATTCAACTTTAGGGAATGCGCCTGGTAGTATGCCCCAAGCATTCGACTTTAGGGGATGCGCCTTGTACTTTAGAGTTAAAGTTAGGTAAGGGTTCAGGTTTAGTTTCTTCTTTACTGGTGTTATTTATATCTAATCCAAAACAGCCAAGCTGTAAAAAAAGAGTGCGGCCCTGAGAAAGGCTATAGTGAAAAAAGATGTGAAATCCAAGGTGGCGGCCAAGAAATGGCTGTGATGGTAGGTTAATGGTAAAAATTTTAATAATGACAATTCAGGTGAATTTTGTGCCAAGACCAAGCGGCACCAAATTCACCTGAATTGTTGTTATTAAAATTTTTACCATTAACCTACCATCACAGCCATTTCTTGGCCGCCACCTTGGATTTCACATCTTTTTTCACCATAGCCTTTCTCAGGGCCGCACTCTTTTTTTACAGCTTGGCTGTTTTGGATTAGATTTCACTTCTTTTTGTATTTGTATACCCCAAAGCCAGCCTATGGCCGGCTTTAGGGCTTTTTAACCTGTCATTTTTTCTTTACTACAGGAAGAAGAAAAGATGAAGCAGGGTGATTTCTTTGTAGCTGACCTCTCTGCAAGGTGACCCTTCTAGCTGATCTCTCTACCGGATGACTTGTTTGTAGTTGAACTCTCTACAGGGTGGTTTGTTTGTAGCTGAACTCTCTACAAGGTAACTTCTTCTAGCTGATCTTTCTACAGGGTGATTTGTTTGTAGCTGAATTCTCTACAGGGCAATTTGTTTGCAGCTAAACTGCTGAACTCTCTACAATGTAACTTCTTCTAGCTGAACTCTCTACGGGTGGCTTGTTTCTAACTGATCTCTCTACAGGGTGACTTGTTTCTAGCTGAACTCTCTACAGGGTGATTTGTTTGTAGCTGAACTCTCTACAAGGTAACTTCTCCTAGCTGACCTTTCTACAGGGTGATTTGTTTGTAGCTGAATTCTCTACAAGGCAATTTGTTTGCAGCTGAACTCTCTACATGGTAGTTTCTTTGTAGCTGAATTCTCTACAATGTGACTTCTTCTAGCTGAACTCTCTACAGGGTGACTTGTTTCTAGCTGATCTCTCTACAGTGTAACTTGTTTCTAGCTGAACTCTCTACAGGGTGATTTGTTTGTAGCTGAATTCTCTACAAGGTAACTTCTTCTAGCTGATCTTTCTACAGGGTGATTTGTTTGTAGCTGAATTCTCTACAGGGAAATTTGTTTGCAGCTGAACTCTCTACATGGTAGTTTCTTTGTAGCTGAACTCTCTACAATGTAACTTCTTCTAGCTGAACTCTCTACAGGGTGACTTGTTTGTAGTTGAACCCTCTACAGGGTGATTTGTTTGTAGCTGAACTCTCTACAAGGTAACTTCTTCTAGCTGATCTTTCTACAGGATGATTTGTTTGTCTCTACAGGGCAATTTGTTTGCAGCTGAACTCTCTACATGGTAGTTTCTTTGTAGCTGAACTCTCTACAACGTAATTTCTTCTAGCTGAACTCTCTACAGGGTGACTTGTTTGTAGCTGAACCCTCTACAGGGTGATTTGTTTCTAGCTGAACTCTCTACAAGGTAACTTCTTCTAGCTGATCTTTCTACAGGGTGATTTGTTTGTAGCTGAACTCTCTACAAGGTAACTTCTTCTAGCTGATCTTTCTACAAGGTGATTTGTCTGTAGCTGAATTCTCTACAGGGCGATTTGTTTGCTGCTGAACTCTCTACATGGTAGTTTCTTTGTAGCTGAACTCTCTACAATGTAACTTCTTCTAGCTGAACTCTCTACGGGTGACTTGTTTTTAGCTGATCTCTCTACAGGGTGACTTGTTTCTAGCTGAACTATCTACAGGGTGATTTGTTTGTAGCTGAACTCTCTACAATGTAACTTCTTCTAGCTGAACTATCTACAGCATGACTTGTTTCTAGCTGATCTCTGTACAGGGTGACTTGTTCCTAGCTGAACTCTCTACAGGTGATATGTTTGCAACTGAACTCTCTTACATGGTAGTTTCTTTGTAGCTGAACTCTCTACAAAGTGACTTCTTCTAGCTGATCTATCTACAGGATGACTTGTTTCTAACTGAACTCTCTACAGTGTGATCTGTTCATAGCGGAACTTTTTACTGGGTGATTTGTTTGCAGCTAAACTCTTTGCATGATTGTTTCTTTGTAACTGAACTCTCTACAATGTGACTTCTTCTAGCTGATCTCTCTACAGGATGACTTGTTTCTAACTGAACTCTCTATAGTGTGATCTGTTCATAGCGGAACTTTCTGAGTACTGGGTGATTTGTTTGCATCTAAACTCTTTGCATGATTGTTTCTTTGTAACTGAACTCTCTACAAGGTAACTTCTTCTAGCTGATCTCTCTACAGGGCAATTTGTTTGTAGCTGAATTCTCTACAGGGTGATTTATTTCAGCTGAACTCTCTACATGATGGCTTCTTTGTAGCTGAACTCTCTATTAGGTACCTTCTTCTAGCTGATCTGACTACAGGGTGACTTGTTTGTAGCTGAATTCCCTACAGAATAACTTGCAATGTAATATAACTGAGTAAATTATACATGCAGCTGAATGCTTTATTAGGGTGACTGTTCTATTAGAGTATCTCGATCTCGCATTTGCTGCACATAGTTGCCTTTCGAATCATAACTCAGTGATTTGTAATCCGATTCTTCTGTACTACTGCAAGAACTTTCCATGATGATTATTCCAGCTACATACTGATTTTCAGCTTGTTGCTCTAAGCGGTTTGCCTGGTAGACACGAAAACTAATAGTTTTTTTTATTCATAAAAATCGATCGCGTAATTTTGACACAGGTTGGGTTTTGTGTCATATCTCCATGGTCTTTATTCCGATTCCTTTCAAACCACAAAAAGGCACTCCTACGATGGTTGCTCCATCTACATATCAATTTTCAACTGATTCCTCCAAGGGGTTTACCCTGTAGGCGTGACAGACCTTCGACCTTATTTTACGCAAATAATCGGTCATAACTCCGTGAATGTTCATCGGATTCCTACCACAGTTGGTACAGAGATCCGCCTTAATGAGCCCTTTTAGTGTGCCAAATTTCAGCCCGATCCGAGCACGCATTCGTGTTTTATGGCGGATTTTGCGAAGTGTGCGAAATGAAGAAGAAAAAAAACGAAGAAATTAAAACGAAATTTTGTTCGCTCGTATCTCGGAAATGGCTGGAGCGATTTTCTTCAAATTTGGTATGTAGACTCCCCTAACTGGGCGGCACGTCTCTAGCAAATTTGGTTCCAATCGGATAAGGGATCACAGAGCTACATAGGTGTGAAAATTGCGTTTTCTTTCTTCCTGTTAATATACTCACGGTGTGGCGCGCCGGCTTCTTGGGCCGCACGACACACTATCGTGTGTCTTGATACGCTTCTTCGTGAATGACATATATAAGGTACAAACTAAGGTAGTAGGGTAGCTGGAACTGCAGTGATACAGTGGTAGAGCGCTGGGCTAGAGTATGGGACGTCCCGGGTTCGATCCTCGCTTTAGCCAAAAATATTTTTTTTCGTTTTCTTAGGTTTTTTGTCTTAAGTTTTTTTTATTCACGTGATTGCCGTGACTCTAGGCACAGCCTTTATTATTATTAAAGCTTTACATCATCCATTTGTCGAGCCACAGCCCTCTAGCTGGAGCAGAGAAGTAGAGAGCTCAGGCTACGAATGTGTGATTGTAATAGTCAAACAGATGGACCTACCATAGAGGAACCACCTGGTACATGCAATGTTAGCTCCACGAGGAAAATCATAGATAATATACCTATAGCTACTTATCAGTGAGCAAGGTGCTTGCTATTACAAACAACAAACTTTTCCATTGGATAACATTAAAACCAGTGACTCACTGGTAGCTATGCTATAATACAGGGTTTAGTCATTATTTGCCCTCGACAGTTTTACGACTATCTTGGTCTGACTGATTTGTTCACATGATGTTCCCCCTACTGACAAAGGAGTTTGTCCAAAAAAAACTACCTCCACTTGAAGAATTCTTTATGACCATGGAGCATTTACATGGTGGTCTCTATGTGCTGGACTCAGTTTTGGATTTGCTTGTTGGAGTGAGGCTAAACATACCTCCATTTTAAAAAGCAACTGTTGTAGATTCCACTAGAAGGATCACATCTCTATGGATACATGCTGAAAGAGCCAAGGATTAAGAATTTTTATCGAATGAAACATGCCATGATGACAGACATTGCAGATAAATCTTTTTTGTTTGTAGCATTCTTGCAAAGTTTTCACCTCCACTTTGTAAGAGCTAATGCAAAATATTGTTAAAATTGTTACCCGGTCTGACAAAGAGGGGCTTATAGCCCATAAAATTTTGATAATAATTTCAAAGTTTGAAATTTTATAACTTTTTCTGTTGACATGATAACTATTTAAAATTTTTCATCACTTATGTAGACATGTATGGAGATTTTACTGAAACTTACAGAATTGTTATAGCTTAAACAGAAATGGAGATATAAATTATTAAGCAAACACATGTATTTTCTGGCTATAAGCCCCATTTTGTCAGACTCGGTCATATATATGTACAAAAAGAAACATGATGTTTTATACACATATGTACAGAAGACTCTTGTATGTCTAAACACAATATAAATATAGCTCGGCTTGTGTCATGTGGTAATCATCAAGCTGACTGCAATAAGAATCTTTCCATAGAGGTCAGAGTACATTCTTTCAATTGCAATTATGCCACACATAGCATACACACAAAAATCTCATCACTAAGAGATGGTTGAAACACACAACTGGAGTTGTACTCGATGACAATAACTGCATTCTTTTCAGCTAATACTTATACTAAAAAAGGCATTTCGGAAGTGGTTACACATGTTTTTGTGGCTGGTGACTATTTGCTTTTGCCTGTGGTTTTGTGGTAAATTGCTCCATGTTTAACTTCAAACTGTGTTTTGAGTGATCAAAAGAAGTGCTGCTCATTTGTGGAGGCGTTCTCAGTCAGACTTCGGCATCATCAAGATGGTGTTCATCGGTTATTCTCATATTATGCTCGTCACCATGGGGTTTTCCAACATTTTCTGCTCCTGTTGTGTGGTAATGTTTCCCAGAATCCAGGGCCATTCAAGTATCCATATACCACTTGTAGAAAGTGTGTTCATTGGAATCAGCGCGCACTACAGTGTGATAGGTGTCAATTCTTCACTTGCAGGTAATCTATGGTTAGGTATCAATATGGTTATTGGTAGACAGAAGAAAAGAGAAGGAGGCATCAATTCCAAGCTCTCACTGGACTCTGTAAATAAATTTTTTCGTGATGTTGCACTGACTTTTGATCATCAACCCTCTTCCAAGTTTGTCCCTGGTGCTACTTGTGAATCGACATCATTTCATTTTAGATCAATACAGGCTGAAGCAGTTGAAGTTGCTCTTACTTAAGCACCTTGATATTCGGAAGTCTACTGTCCTGATGGCTTATCCGCTCAATTTTTTGAGGGAAATAGCTGCTGATATTGCAGTTCCTTTAACCAAATTGTATAACTTGTCTCTACGCACTGCTACAGTTCCAGATGAGTGGAAGAGAAGTAATATTACACCTGTCCATAAAAGTGGTCCACATCACACTTTCGTCCCATATCTGTAGTGTCCATCGTTGCTAAGATTCTTGAGAAATTTGTTGCAGCTCAGCTTGAAATGTATTTTGAAACCAATCAATTGTTGAGCCCTTACCAGGGGGCCTACTGTCATGGTAGATCCACAGAAAAAATACTTCTTTTTGTCACTGACCATATTGTACATGCTTACAAAGTTGTGTGCTCAGCTTTCCTTGATCTTAGAAAAGCGTTTGACTCACTTGATCATGTACTACTGTTGCAACGTATAAATAGTATGGAGATCCATGGAACTGAAATAGCCTGGTTTACTGATTACTTGACCAACCGTTTGCAGAGAGTAAAATTCAAGGGTTCTTTTTCATCATGGATTCCTGTTCGTGGAGGTATACCACAGGGACGTGCCTTAGGGACACTTTTATTCCTAGTATATGTCAACGATATTCCCTCCATGGTAACCTCTTGCAGTTTGCTGATGACACAACTCAAACTTGTTCTGGAGATACTTGTGAAGAAGATGCAGTAACAAACATCTACTTGTTTCCCTTCTTAAGTTGCTAATGGAGTCCCTCATTTCATCGCGCATCATGTATGCTCTACCAGTGTCCAGTGTAGGGACCCCCTCTTCTCAATCACCAAGTTGGCCGCTTACAGCGTAGTGAGGGTAGTTTTCTCCCTTAAGAAGTTTGACCATGTGTCTGTACCACGTGAACAGCTAGGTTGGCCTAACATATCAGAAAAAAATTGAGATCCGTAGCTTGGCAGCATTTCATCATCACTGTTTTAGTCACCAACCTCCAATAACATTTGGTCGCACTCACACCTATAACACTCGGTGTAAGGCCTATTTTGCTAACAGCATTTACCATCATCTGGCTAGAACACAGCAATATTTTCGACATTGTGCCACTTGCTGGTGGAATAAGTTACCATTTGAAGTTCCCCGCAAGCATGGAGAATTTGTTACTTTAACAAAGACTCACTATATGACTAATAATAGTTAATTTGTGTATTATTTAAATGCATTGCTTTGTATGTGTCATGTCTTGTATGTTTTTCAGTTTTGTACTTGTGTATTTGTATGTGTCTCAATGTACTCTGACGTGGAAGAATGACTATGCCGAACGTCATGAGTTTAAACAAAAATCAAAATCAAATTATACTAATACTAGCTGCAATGTTTCACAGTAGAAATCTGAATTGCATGGATTTGTTACAGATGTATCAGTCACCCATGCATCTGGTGAAGCTCCAAGCCAGCATTACCTTGGATGACCTACAATCCTGCCTGATTGACTTCAATGCCACAATGACTATTTTCACCATGCCCTTGACATATACTCATCTTGGCTCATTGTTGTATACATAATATGAGCTATAAAGGCAAACACTATAGTTAGCAACATCTTACATGTAATACTACACCAGCAGTACAACAATGAACAATAATTTTGTGCAAGCTCGCATGTTAGCAACAGAGTGATAGGATTCAATCTGCATGGCAATGAATACAACAAGCTGGCTAAGTGTTTGTTGGTTGCTCGAGAATTTTCTAAGTGCTGTCAAACAATGCCAAATGACTTTATGACTGTAAGTTTACCTGGCGATCAATCCAACTTTATTCCCCTTTGTACCTGCTGGCGAACTAGTTTTCCTGGCAATCAACTCAGTTTTATTTCCCTTTGTAGGTACTTTACTGAGGCAAACCAGTTTTCCTGGTAATCAACTTAGCTCATTCCCCTTCGTAGGTGCTTCCCTGCTTTTTTTTTTTTTTTAAAGGAAGACGAACCGGCCCTAGTTGGCACTCCCATCCACCACACTCTACTCTACACTGAGATGTTCTATAATATAAATTTAGCCTATCCCTACACCTACAGAGCTACTGAAACAGAACCTACAGAACACAGAATAGAAAAGAAAAAAGGAAATGGGGCTTAAACAGCCCCAAGACGCCCCTCCCTCAGTGCTAGGTCAACTGATGCTGGAACATGACCCTTAAAGAGATGACCAGCAGAGGAGCAAGAACCCCTCATGTACATGATGGCAGAGTGTGATAAGGAGAAGCCAAGACAGCAGTGAAGCCAGCTCATCACCCTACAGTAGGGTGATTTCCACTTACATGATAGGAGGAAGGCCAGGTGCTTGTAAGCCACAGTGGTGGAGGCACCCATGCCTCCAGAAGTTGAAAAAATAAGAAGACTAAAATTCCTGTGTTCCACCTCTCGCATTTTCTCCGCATACTGACAGTATTTCGAAGTTTCATGCTGGCGATAGGGATTACAATAATTAGAAGGGGCATATGGGTTAAATATTCTAACACCAAAAAAGTAGGTTCAAATCGAGAACCCCAAAAGCCAGACGCCTTGATGTCCAAGCAAGCACCAACATCTTGGTTAGCTGTACGTAGAGAGAGAGATTCACCACTCAAGGGTTGAAGGGGGGGTTCAGAAGATACATCATGACAAACCTCCAAATTAACTCTGCAGTTAAATCTCAGATGTCATTGTGGTGGATGGTGGGGAAGGCTCCATTCGGACAGCTGAGAGCATGTTCAATGTTGTTGGATCTGCCACAGACACAGCTGGCAGGAAGATTCTTGGGAGACCAACAGTAACAGAGAGCTAACGCATTGCAAAAGTCACCTTTGTGGAGAGCAAATCCATGACATTCCAAAGGCAAAGTGGAAAGCCAGGAGGATGCACCCTTCTCACCAGCAAGTTTCAGGGACAGTTGGAGATAGTTGGACAAAGTTGAGAAAAACTCGGAAAATCTTTGAGGGAGATTCTGATGTTTGGTGGATAGAGCTTCTTGTTTAAGAGCACGCCATTGTTGTAGGATGGAGGAATCAAAACAAGAAAGCTGATTCAAGATGGAAAATGCTAGGAGGGGATGTAACAGATGTGGAAAACTGATAGTTGTCTTGGGAAGATTTACAAGGGTCATATATACCGAGGCCCCCTAGACGGATTGGCAAAGCAAACATTGCCCGTTCAGAGTCATTAGGAACATGGAGACAGAACTTCGGCAGCAAATGCAGACGAATAGCCTCCTCAAGGGGAGCAAGTTGAGAGGACAAATCACACACGGTCCTAGTTAAAAGATCCAACGAGATGACAGGCCATGAATCATAGCGGAATACGCAGCATGTAGCTGACTGGAAGCAAAATTGGAAAGCTGAATAACGTCATCCCACCATTGACATACCTTTTCCTGAAGAAAGACGGATTTAAATTTAGGCGAACCAAGAGGAGCTCCAAAGTAGGGACGACCTTCAGTTGTAATGCGCAGAGAAGTGTCAGTGAATAAGATGTAAGCAGTGTCATAGTGATCTTCTTTAACGACCAATCAATACTTAGAAGCATTCACATAATACCCATAACCAGGACCCAAACCAAACAACTGTTTCCACCAGGCCAGCAGGTTCCCGCTGGTGAGCTAGTTTTCCTGGCAATCAACTCAGCTTTATTCCCCTTTGTAGGCACTTCCCTGCTGGTGAGCTATATTTTAAATTCCATGATCTTCATATTGGCCAGCTTTTTATCGTCTTCCATGAGCAAATGAACAAGGTTCTCCATCACCACAACTATTTCTTTTAATGTGCATGCCCCTTCGACTGTATTTTCTAATTACGTAAATTTGAGTAATGACTATGTGCCATCACTACTAAATTTACAGTTTTACACTTGTTTGGTTATTAATTAAAGAAGCTGTTGTGTTATCAGTGAAAACAGTCATTGGGGCATGCGAAAATTATTTCCGTATACGTTCAGGATCCATCCGCAATATCGATTGTTAGAAAATGGCGACGGAGTGGCACGGGTGTTCCAACTGTATCACATTCTTGCCAAATTACATGAGAAGGTGACTTACTAACAAGACAGAAGGTCTGTAAAATGTTTATTTATTATTAATTTTCATGGCGTAGCTATTGCGTTCAGTTGGGGGGAGGCGGGTGTTTCAGTTTTTAGCCATGAGGCTGTACCTGAAGGCTTGACTTAGCGGTGGCCTAGTAATACTACTGAACAAACTTGAAACACTATCCCATTCATTACCAACTAAGTTTTTCATCCTTAAGGACTTAATGCTCTGGTTCAGGCTGATAATTGATGATGGTACAAAGTAACCCACCCAAAACCACCATTTGCGATGTGCTATAGGATTATACTACATACATGTTTCACAGAACTCTTGCCTTATTACTGAGTCGCTTTCTAATCTTAATTAGCAAGAAATGTGAGATAGTTGAATCACTCATGCCACTCCATCGCCATTTTCTAATATTTAATATTGTGGGTAGATCCTGAGCGTATACGGAAAACTAATTTTCGTGCCCCAGTGCATAAGGTTTATAAAGATCTAGATCTGGTAAGAGGATTGGTTAAGATGAGTAATGAAAGTGAAAAGGATATAACAGCCAGTGAGAGAGCGAATTGTGAGTTCGAGTTGAGCTGTGATTCAGACAGGAGGACACAGAAAAGGAGATTGGATCTAGAAAGTGCATGGCTTATATACTCTAACCAAGAGTTTATATTGGTGTAGCCCTATTAACCATTATAAACTCTTGCTCTAACCTAGGATGCCATTGAATTTGATTCAGATTCTAAACTTCATGCCATTGCAAACAGCATTTGCTGTACTTAGTGTGCTAGAATTACTTGATCCTAGGATTAAAACTGGGGTGATTGCACAGCAGTTCTAGTACTTTTGCAACCATTACTTAGCATGTATGATACATAATGTGGCAATGCATCACTAAACTCTCAGCCAAATCATTTAGATGATCAGTTACTATTCAGACACACTTCCTTATAACAAATTGAATAAACATCCATTAATATATATTTTGTTTCAAGCATTTGTGTCAGGAAATATTACCACAGTAATCAAACAGTATCATACAGTTTGATAGTACTGTATAGTAGGGACCACAAACGGGCATGGTCCATGAAAAAGCATCACCCCAAAACCAGCCTCACTTTTCGATAAAGCAGTATTGGTTAGGTAAACAAGCTTTCAGATCGACTCGAAATGCTTTCAACAAGTTGCTAAGAAATTAAATATATAATAATTATATTAAATGGAATTTTCTAGTGACTGACTGAGTAACTGACTGATGCCTTCAGGCAAGCATAACTCAATAATGGCTAAGGCTATCAGCTTGATTTTTTCACTGTTCGGTGCTGCTTCAGCCGGACATGTGCCTTTTGACATACTGCAGAACATACAATGCATTCTTCATGAACTTACCACTGTCCTATTCATCTTTACTGACAGCAAAAGGTGTCAATTTGGTGGTAGCATGTGATGGTTTCCTTTCATAATGGAAATGCTCTGTATTTTTTATAACCCAATACTGCCAAGGTGCCATAAAGGCATTGTGAGGCTGGTTTTTCATTGTGAGGAAGTGCAAACCTCCATGATCCCTATAGTACTGTATGATAAACTGTTGTTAGCAGCCAATAATAAAGTGCCCAGAGATATATAGTAATACTGTTAATTGTTTTAGGAATTCAAGTATTACTGGTATTAAACAAAAAGTGGTCCTGATTGTGATGCAGCCAGATCCTTTATAAAGACCAATTTCTAGTAGTTCACCCACATACCTGTTACTTTCACTTGCCATATACAGCTTAATATTTTACACAAACCAGAGTGAAAGCTAAGGTCTTGCACACAGCTCACAAAGTACTATAAGGCCATACCTAGTTGTTACTTGGACCTGACCGACCCAAGTTTGCCCAGATTTTAGTTAAGAAAAGAAAAATTAAGATCACGTGATGCCTATGATTTACTTTGGTACAAAATGATCGAGATACTCTAATAAAACAGTTAATATGTAAAATCTTGAAAGGTAATATTCTTTATGGGCGTAGTTCTCTTAAAACTAGTGTACCTGCAGAAATGACCTGACATTGAAAACTTCACAGCATGAGTAGCTCATACAACCCTGTAGACCTGAGATACGCTAATGGTATTAATGATTGATGACTATGATGAGTGGGCTCACTATTACACCGTGCAGTCTAGAATACATTTTAGTCCTGCCTGCTTTTGTTTTCCCTTGAAACTCGTGCTTCACAACTCCACCCCTTAAAGTGATAGCTATTTACAGTTGACAAATTCTCTCTCCACATGAACTGTTTGTCGAGTTGTCACAGTGTGTCAATTCTTGAATATGCCCACCATCAAACTAGTTGTGATATCTTAGGCTAGATCCTTAGTTTTAGCAGGAAGTTCTCAAAGAATTATTTTTGAAATCATTTCGTTAACAATTTTGACAGTAAAAATCTATGTACTTTTTACTTCCATTGCCCCTGCTCCAAATGTTTAAACACTCAAGCTCCTACAAACTATTTTATTCTTTAACTTGTACTCTTTGTAACTACCCCTTGTAATTATTATTTATAAATACATAGCCAATTGTAATTTGTAGGTAATTAATTATGGCTACCAGTGCAAGATACTGGTAGACCTTCAGGTCTGTAATTTAATAGTTACGTTCTCAAGGAGAGTTCAATTTTGTATTGATCTGTACAGTCCTGTGAAGTATTAATAAATAAATAACTTAAAAAGTTCTATATTCGTAGACTGATTAAATTGCCTGAATCTCATAGTTTCCCACGAATCAGTTCTTCAGTCTTCAGGTGACAAAATAAACAGATCACACGTGGCCAGATTACAGGAATGGAAAATCATGTGAGTCAGCAAATCCGCAGCGGCTCTCACTAGTCCGCAGCAGATATCAAAGGACCACAGCGACTTTCACAAGGCCACAGTGGACTGTCCTTCTAAGCCACCATATGGACTAGAATCTAGGAGTTCATGAAATGCGCAACTTTCATACAATGTTATAGTGAGTTGACGAATTGCGTAGTAATTTACAAATTACTGTGCAAATTATCAATTCACAAAATGCACAACGACAACAGTGCGCAATTTATAAATTGCGCAAATTCACAAATTGTACCTAACAGTGCCAAGCCTTCACACAGGGCCTATATTGCTGATATCTACAGGGGGATGATCCAGAAATAAATGGCTGGCTTAGTTTCATGCTTTTGCTTTTTTTTTTTATACAACAAGCACTGCCATTTAGCTAACAAAGTGGGGATTTATCAAAGTGTTTGTGTTAATAGGTTCAGTGTGCGAAGCATGCTCTTACTAGGGGGGTCTGGCATGCACCTCCAGAAAATTTTTGAAAATTTCCCCCCTGAGATTGGATCTGGAAGTGATTTTGACCGAAAATTATAAATGTAAATTTTATGCTGGCCCATTGTACTGAACCTAAAGAAACACTTGTAAGCAGTGACATGCTAGTAGCTATTATAACTAAAGCTCACTACAATTTTTGAATTGTATCCTTACCTGGTTAAGACTTGGGAACAGATTTGTTTACCTGCTGATAATGACAGTGAAATTTATCCTAATGGAAATAAGGGATTCTGAATCTTGAAGTACTGCCAATGGTTTAAAGCATATTTTTACGAGCTTTGAGCATGTGGTTGTATTTTTGCTGTCAAAAGAATTATTGGAGCCAATTAAGCCAATTGCAGAATGCTTACAAGGATGACTACAAAAAGCATAGCTATTTTGGTTTTAACAAAATCATGAGGTCAAGGAGCATTATACAAGCAACTTTGTGAAAATGCAAATGCTGAGCATAATCAAATTTATCGTAAAGCTTTCAATCTATGCAGAGATATTGACAGCAATGAAAGCATGCCCCATGTTATAAAAGGTCGTCAAACTAGACCAAACTCTACAGTAAGTTCACCAACTGATTACTAAAGAGTCACAAATACTATTCCATTGTTAGACTCAATCATCACCTTTTCTTGTCTCAGGCAAATCCATTCATGATTGCACACCACTATGAATGATGAAAGACTGGGTAACCTCGGAGTGTTGGCAATGCAGGACTTAGTTTCCCACTGAATGTTGAACAAATAATGCAAAGAGTTTGGGCCTAAACGTAACAGAAAAATGTGTACTACAAGTGTTTTATATGATTAGTTTGAGTACTTTAGCTATGAGAGAGAACCATCATTATTATAAATGAGAAAACACAATAAGTAGAGTTAGCTTATAGTATGTGCGACCTCGGTCTCGTGCGACCACAATCAGATCGTAGTAAAAGATCTGTGTGGGCACAGCAAGGTAAATACAAGAACAAAACTGACAAACATACATACATACAGTAGACAAAAAAAAAAGGTGATTAGTAGTTACAAATTTAAGGAGACCACTCACTGCAGTTCCTAGCCAAGAAAATTCTTAGTGAGCATGTAATGCAAGTGTTGGCTGCTCTATCTAGAGTCTGTCTTATGTTAGATTTGGTGGCAATAGACGGCTGAGTGAAATCAATAAAACTCTTTAAAGCATGAACACTGCTGGGCAGATAGTGACCTAGCACACTAATTTCTACTGTTTCATAATAGTTAAGAATCTGTAGGCGGTCAAATTCTGAAAGCAGCTGTAAATATTCATAATGCTTTGATTTTGCGTGTGTAAGTAAAGTTCAATTCATGGTGGGTGGCTGGCTAGCCACCCCATCCACTCCCCCCACCCCATCCACTCCCCCCCCCCCCCCCCACATCAACCCGATCTACGATCAAACCACTGGTCGGGTTCACCGCACCATTTAATAAATTACTCGTAGATTACACATAGGAAAAGCTTTCAATTGGCACCTAGGTTTCAATGAAGTCCTCCTAAAGTAAAGTTGCTTATGCAGTGGTGTAGGCCCGGGCATCACTTCACTTTGCCTGGGCATCAGAAAATGGTTGGGTCACGCAGCCACCGTTGACTCAAAACATCGCGTTTAGCACATAAAACCTCTCCCACCTCCGTCACTATTAATTCTACGATATTTGCCAACAGCTTCTGCCTCGGATTCTGCCTGCCATCGACACATGCATCAAGACTTGCACCCTCTCTAAAAAGGAGTGCACCACGAGATGGAACAAGTTAGCGCTGCGCGTTCAGTTAAAATCAGAAAATGGCGCCATGTGTTCTCCACGTGACGTGTGAGTGTTCACAGTTGGCTGTTAGTCAGATCATATATATATATATATATGTACCACTCTGCGTGGGCAGTTCAAAGGCACCGCCAGTGCCATAATTTGTATATTGCACTGCTGCAGACCGCAGCGAGTGCATTATAACTTATAACGCACTGGCTGCGGTTTTGTAGACCACAACGAGTGCATTATAAGTTATAATGCACCGACCGCAGTGCAATATACAGATATTGCACTGGCTGTGGTTTTGTGCAGCATAGCACAAGTGCCGGTGGCGAAGACCACTACGACACCTCACCTAATAGGTGGAAAGACACTTCACAGATCACTCGAATTCTTTTATAGCCTGACATGTAAAGGTCGATTGTGGGCCATAACGTCACCAATACGTATAATGTTTACAAGCAGCCAATGGCGATCGAAAAAGCCAACGCAGGTGGCCACAACTGTAGTCTACATATATATAAACGTACTTATACACCTTACTAGTCTGGTGCCATCTTAGCCCAGATTAAACAGTAGTCCACTTCGACAATGACTCAATAAAACAAATATATTCTAAATAATACTAACCTTTAAGTTCGATTGTGGTAACCAGTTTTGTCATGCCACCAGATTCGAGTTTAGCCAGTGTGAATAGTAAGAATTAGACTAGTATCGTTTAGTAGTTAGGTTTTGTTTACTTAAACCGTCTATTTAGCTGATTTTTTTTGCTCGAGAGAATCACTATGGCGATTAGTCTGGTGCGTAGTCTATATGGCACGCTGGCATGCTGAGCACTACATGATGACAGTGGAACAGCGAATGCAGGTTAGTGATATAATTATCCCATAGCGTACTAGCTTTCAATATCTCAGGTGGCTGCAGTAATGCAGGGGGAACGTCATCGCAACGTCAGGCTTGGTTACCCACAATCGATGTTAGAAACCTGGCCTTTATAAGCGTTACAGCTGTCTTGTGAGACTCTCCCCACCTATTAGGTGAATGGTACATAACAGTTATACAACGTGCACTTGTGCTCTGCCTGTATAAACGCACTTGCCTTCGGGCCTGATGGCCCTCAGGCTCGTGCGTTTATATCAGGCAGAGCACTCGTGGCCGTTGTATAACCAAGAGTACATAATAAAAATAGGAAGGGAGAGTGTCTAACTGTACTGATTCCACCAAAATCACTCCGTATTGTAGCAGTTTAACACTTTCACTGTGTAAATTCGTGTCTCACTCGCACTAGCAGTTTTATGTCACCCTTATAGGTTATACCGCCCACAACAATGATATCGATATTGGAGTAAACATATGATATCGATAATAGATCACGAGAAATATCAGTGATGAGCGAAGACCCAACACGTGGAATGGAGCGGGGAGAAGTGAGACAGCCGCGTAAAAGGATATCTGCGCAACCCAAGGGTAATCACAAGAAAACTAAACGTTCTCTGCAGTCGTGTGTGAAAAAGACCGACAAAGCCAAGGCGGGTCCTAGTGAAACGAGTGGTTTGCGAGGCAGTTCGAGTACGAGAAATCGAACTCATTCTAGTAAGAAGGTGACAACAGACACTGGAGAAAAGGATAAAGATGGAAATGGTAAGACTAGACGGAGAAAAGTCCTGAATAAGTCCGAGAAGACCAGTGTTGCTAATCATGCTCGTAGTGTGCATAATACTACGCTGTCCATGCTAGCCAAGATTGGAGTATCCAACCAGATTCCCTTAGCAAGTGAAGACCTGAAAGATTTCTGTGATTCTCTGCCAGTGAGTGATATTGAATTTTTAAGTGAACACTTAAAAAAAAGATTTGTAATGCTGTATGAAGAATGTGCTGCCATTTCAGCTGTGTCTGACCGATATCTTCAGTTTCAACTTAAATGGCATCACCACTGCAGTTATTTTCTTGTTGACTGTAACCGTGAATTGTCCATGATTGGGTTACACCCTTCAGACCCAATAGCAGTTGATGTGGTATCTGTCCGATCCCAATGGCACCATCTTTCAACAAAGTATTCACTACAGAAGGAGAGATGTAAGACTTTCCTTATATTATTCTGTGGTTGTATATATGATGAGTTACTCCGCAAGTGTCATTCAGTCATTGAAACAAGTAGTCCTGATGATGTCCAGGCTTGTGTTTGCAGATTCTGATGATGTATATTATCGCTTCGGCGGGGCTGCTATTGCAAGTATGTTACGCAGTAGGTATTCTCGAATCAAAACCTGTGCATTGACTGACAAGGTATCTATAGAAATATCAGTATTACAGAAGAGTAGTATACATAAACCAGAAGATAAAAGTGACGTGCCTGGCTATCTCAAGTACAGGGACAATGGCTACATGTACTTTCCATGCATTGAACTGGTTCCCTTTTTAAAAGCAGTTGATATTTCTACTAAAGAAAATTGCAATGACACAAATTTCAGGAAACATGGTTCTGAACTTTTAAAAACATTACCTGATCAAGTTGTAGGCAGTTCCAGTCTACGATCAATTTTTGTTAATGCTGTGGTGAACAAAATAACTGAATTGAAGGATGCTAATTTTGCTGGTTTTGATTCAGTGTTTCAAGAACTAACCCGTAAAGTTTGCCACACTCGAGTTCAAGAATACTTGGATTCCTTTAAACAAAGAACTGCAGCCAGCAAAGGAAGTGGTTCTTTGGCAGGGCAAAACTTGAGAGACTCTTTACTTAGTAACCATGTTAACCTTAAAAGCAAAATACAATAAATTGTTATAATCAAGTAATGTAATGGAGTGAACATTCAAATACATCGTACAATTACCATACAATAGTACACAAATAAGGGGAATGCAGCTATAAGCGTCACTGAGCAGTAAAAGGGAAAATAGTAAAAAAACTTACAAAGGCAAACAAGACAAACACAGTTACTATTAAGATACACTAAAGAGCAACTAAACATAAGAGGAATATTGGATACAGGTACTATAGTGACTAGAATACTAAGTGCATGCATAGGTCAGCCAAACAAAAAAATACAGTGTACAAGAACTTTACATCTATATGCTTTGCTACTAGAATCCGTACTTCTTTTTCTCTAAGACAGACTCAGATAAGTGCAGAGGAACATCTCGGTATCCTTTTGAGCCATCGTGGTAGCTAACAGAATGTTTCACTAAATGGGCAGCTCTTGCAATGGAATAATTTGTAGAGCTCAGTTTACCCCCACTGGTGTGTTTAAACTGACTAAACAGTGTCTCAACCGCACTTCCAGACAATCGTACAGGACTGATGAAGTTATCTGGGTATTCTTGAAAAAAGTAGTCTGCAAAACCTAAAAATCCATGCACACAGACTCTCAGAAGATCAAATGCTACAAAGAAGAATAGTACATTACTTAACACACGCAATAAGAATTTTCTCACTTTGCCAGCTGATAAATCTTTTGTCAAGCGCTGCAACATCACCTACATGATATACCGTATACAATGAACATTACACACTTAAAACACACAAATAAGTTACCATCTCTTGAGAGGCCAGCATGCCATTCAGTGAAAAAAGCAAATCCCTCTTTGATTGAGCCAATCACCTTGTTATTCGGATCACACACTTTATGATGACTCAACAGCCCTTTCTCGAATATCTTGTTGCATGCTTCCAAGTAACACAATGTTGCTTTGACACTTTCATAGTCAACTGGAAGAGGATCTTGGGTAACGTAGTTATATAATTCTGACAAAACTTCTTGCTGCATGTATAGAAAATACTATAAAATGTCACAACACAAAAAGGAATTCAGTGAGCTCACCTGCATAATTTTTGCTGGCATGACATTGAGTTTTGTCCAGGAGTCACGCAAAACATATGACTCTCGCAACTTTGAAACCATCCTTGCATTACCATTATCCCGCCTGGAACACTCCCGTGTATATAAATCAAAGATCGTCTTCCACCCAAAGCTAATCCCTTTTTCAGTGCAGAAACTCTTCGTTCCACCAGTTTGAGAAGAAAATAGTGCGTTTATCATATTCTTCAGCTACATAACAGAGATTAACATAAAATTATAAATTATATTATGTACATAAATACAATGGAAACAGTCTTGAGCCAGTTACAAAACAGAGGAAAACGTGTATACCTTAAATTTTATAGGCAGGTAACATACATATACATTCACAAATTTCTTTTGGGTAAACCCAGACATTTTGAAGGAGGCGGTGTTTTTATACAGATGGCCATTAAGACATGTTCCATTGTAGCAATGATATACCTGGTGGCTAGGACATATGAGCCAGTAGATGTAGTGTGAAGGCTTGAACGGGTTGACAAACCAGGGCTTTATAGAATATGCATCAGCACCTGTACCAATACCATACATGCCAGAATGACCATGTGTGGTTTTCAAAGCAGACAAATTCGGTGCAGCACCATCACAGATCAAAAGGCTAGTTTGTAACCCATGAACCTATAAACTCCAATTACAACAGATAATGTCATGAATGCATCGCTTACTTGAAAAAGTCGAATAGTCTCAAATACACAAGCACCCACAACTTTTGCATTCACTGCCTCTTCACTAGAAAAACAAGGATCAACAATATCAAAACAAGATGTCACATCCCTCCACAGAAACTGAAGAATATAGCTGGTTTGTTTTACACGATGGTCCCCGTCAAACAGCTGAAATACGTCGTGCAGTGATGCTTGGTTTTCCTCGGTCATGGCAAGACCAATAATCTTGTGATTCCTTGAGTTCCACATTAACGAAGACACGACTTTGACCTCATCAAAGATCAATGCTCCATTAGATTGTGGTATTAACTTCCCTTCTCGTTTGCAATTTTGTTGAAAGATGTTGTATTTTTCAACTTGTTTGCTGATTGCATCACGAGATGCACCAGCCTCATGTAGAAAGGCACCAGTGAAAGCTTGCAAAGTAGCACGTGAGGGAAGCTGCAGAATATTGAAAGACTTCAAAGGTTCATAAGCGGCAGGGCTACGGACAAACACAGCTAGAGCTAAAAAGAAAAATTTACAACACATCTAACTCAAGCAGCAAACCACTAACCAATTCTGATGGTCACTATATTCCAGCGATTGCTACGCTTCCCGGTCTCTAAAAATAAACAAAATAAAAGTAAATTCCAGTTTAAACCACTTACCATTTTTTATCTGATCTTTAAAAAAACTTTCTTTTGCATGAAGCTTGTCCAACTCCCATGAGTCTCGCACCTGATTTCCAACAGAATGGTTTTCTCCTTCTTGAAAAACCTGCTGAAGCTCATCTGGACATGACTCCTCAATGGTTTTCATTATATTACAAAGTTCTTCTGACTGATCATTATCCAGCAGCAGCTCCATATCTTCATGTCTGGCCAACTTTGCCTTGTCACTAGAACGTTCCATTTGTGCTGCTTTTTTTCTAATTGCTGTACTAGCCGGAGACAAATATTTAAACTTATACTGAGATGATGGCTTCTGCCTGGCAAGCTTTCTAGCTGGACTGAATTCTTCCGACCTACGTTTCTGGTGTTCCAAGTTACAAATTAGCCGTTTACAACTAGAACAAAGGACTTCGGACATTAATTTATCTTCCTTTTTGTTGTTCTTAGACAACTGGTGCCACAATAAACAAGTTTTCGAGTCAATACGAGTAAAGGGCTTTTCCCAAATCCTAACGCTCTTTATATTGTAGCCTATAATTTTGTGGTAGTTGTCAAAGTAAGCTTTCTCCTCTAGTCCTGGACAAAATTTAAACTGTGCACTGGTGGAAAGCAAACTACAGATGTTAAGAAGGTCTGGCAGAGTACTTACAGTGCCATGTTGAATGGAAGTGAAAAGAATTTGAACATCATAACTGAATTCAGACTCACAATCTGATTCTGGTGGTATAAATAATATTCTAGCTACTGAAATATAGCTACTTCCGGACACCTTATGCACCTTCTTCTGTGTCACTTCCAACACAACTAAACCATTGCTTTCTTTTTTCATAAATAGCAATTCTGGATAAACTGATTTGCCTTCCTTAATGGCACTCTTCAAGGTTAGTACTTGGTGTAATGCAGCTTCTGCAATCTCAGTTTGGTCTGGCTCTGAAGCAGCTTCTGCAATCTTGGTAGGGTCCAACTCTGAAGTAGATTCTGTAATCTCAGTTTGGTCCAGCTCTGAAGCAGCTTCTACAATCTTGGTATGGTCCAACTCTGAAGTAGATTCTGCAATCTCGCCCTGGTCCAGCTCTGAAGTAGTTTCTACAATCTTGATATGGTCCAACTCTGAAGTAGATTCTGTGATCTCGGTCTGGTCCAGCTCTGAAGTAGCTTCTACAATCTTGGTATGGTCCAACTCTGAAGTAGATTCTGTAATCTCGGTCTGGTCCAACTCTGAGGTAGCTTCTGCAATATCAGTTTGGTCTGGCTGCGAATTAGATCCTACCTCGGCTTCTACTATCTCAAACTGGTCTTGTTGTGAAGCGACATCTTCGTTCTGAAATTGAGAACGGTCTGGCACAAATACATTAGAGGTTGCTGATTGAATAGTGCTGTCTACGAGTTGACGTTGGTAAAAATACGGTGGTGGTGCTGAAAGTACTTGGAATGGGCGGTTTAACATTGGAACAAAATTATATAATGGCGTAGGAAAAATTAATCTTTGCCACTGTTGATATACGCCTGAGTACGCTCCAATTTGCGGAGCCCTGGGAGGATCCGTGAAGCATGATGGACGAAGCGGCTCCTATAGTAAATCACAACCTCAATCACAACGATTTACAATTCTACTACGAAACTCACCGAATTAGCGTGACTCGCATTATCCCTGCTCTCAAACATATGGCGACGCCTGCTAGTGTTGCTTGGCCTCTTTGGCATTCCTTCTTCAGCCATTTCAGGAAGCGTTCATCTCGGTTCTATTTATCGCGCTGGTCTTCGAAATTCCACTCGCCTTTATTTCCCGCGTAAAAAGCAGCCAACAAAGTCTCAAATCGATCGAGATAACCATACTAGAAGGGTTGGCTTTCACCTTATCGTCAGCAATCAACGCTAGCCTTGTTCTCTACAATGTGAGAATTAAATACGATTGAAAACGGTGATATACGGAAAATAGCATCCATACAAGGGCGCCAATCGTACGAAGTGATTTTGTACGGCGCATATTGACAGTTAGACACTCTCCCTTCCTATTTTTATTATGTACTCTTGGTATGACTATATAATATATATATATATATATATATATCTATGGTTGGATCTTGTCAGATTTTTTTTTTGTCTGATTATTGTTTGGTGGTGCGAGGTCCGTGATAATGCTCTATACTAGTCTCACGTGGCCAGACCCTTTCCGCGCAGCCGCTTATCGATTGGAAATTATAAGCACCGCGCTACAAGGCACTTACAATTTCCAATCAATAAGCGGCTGCGCAGAAAGGGTCTGGCCACGCGAGACTAGCTCTATAGAGTCCTCTAATAGTGCCCGAAATTTATTTAGATACAACGTGACACAAGGGGAACAGTGTGGAGCGAGGTGTCAGTGTAGTCAGTGTTGTACGATTTAGGAGTGGAGTGTGATATGTGATGTGAGCTATTATTAAAACATAATTGTATTAGTCGCAGTGGTGGGAGATCACCAGGATTTTTGCCAATTTTGCCACCATTTTTTGTAGACCTGAGTTCACTGAAGCAGAGCCAGTCAGTGGATGAATTGTCATGTTTAGTGAGTCACATCTTCAATGGAGGACCGGAGGAGGACTTATCACACAAGATCTCTTAAGTGTGTGTGGCGCTGCACGTGATTACTATTACCATAGATATTACTATTACATTTACATCCCACAATCGATTAGGTAGCGATCATGCAGTAGCGATTAGCTAGATAGGCTGTATAAATGCTTATGTTCATGCACCATACAGATAGAGTTAGCAGCTATACAGAATAGCTAGCCATGCTTTGCACTAAAAACAATTTTTTATGAGTGTACGTATGAACATCCCACAGGTTGCTCACTTAGTTGCTTGCAAGGTTAGTGGTTTGCCCGGGCATCACAATTGGTCTAGATACGCCTCTGTGCTTATGAGCTCATGAGAGTATGTTTTACCATAGGTTATATAATCTATGATTTTACAGCTTGGCTGTCGCAGTTTCGTAAAGATTATTTAAAACAGAATACAACAGTTCTCATACTTTTCCTTACACGTCCGTTGTTTTTTTCAGGAACAGTTGCTAGTTGCTAATCAGGGGCGTAACGTCATGTGACCTGGCAGTGCACGAAACTATGAAGTATCCGAACTCGACGCTGAAGTCCCATCGCTAATTTTACGGGATATGTTTAGAAAGAATCTTATTATACGTAGAAATCCTACGACCTTTGAACTTCAGGTTTTAAATCACGTGATTAACGCACAATAGATTGTGGTTTCTCTGCGTAACAATGTAAGTGACTTTTATATATTAATCTCGTTATGTACAGACTTGCTCAACCACAACGTTACGTAATACAGGAAACTGATTGATCACCACACGAAGTTGTTAACCACGTTTTCTGCATAACAATGACGAGTGAGTGACCTTTATAAAGGAGATAAACTCGAGAAACTGGTGACTCTGTTATGGATATGGAAGGCACGGTAACTCACCCCTGTGTTAAACTAAATTTGCAGTGACTTGTGTACGCACACATTCATAGTATGAGCAAGTGAATCACTAAGGTAGGGGCGGGCGTTTCCGGACAAAGTTTGCACACGCATTAGAAATTTGTTCATTCCTCCTCGAAAGAAAAACGGATTTTAAAATGCTTAGTGACGAATTGTAGCTAATGAGCTAGGCTATCGGTGGTATAAAGTGTGGGTGGTGAAGTATAGGGTACTAGGAGAAAGAGCAGTTTAAATTTGTAGTTTGAGAAATTGTCAAAATTTTATGTGGCTGGGGTTTCCGGACACCACTAAAAAAAGACGTACCTGCCATTGCTATGGGAAATGCTGCACTCTATTCAGTGTCAAGGCCCAGCAGAGACTGATAGCATTCTGTTTGTGTGGTTACTTTGTTGGTGACAGCGATTTTTAAGAAGCAGAACTGCTGCCAGCCTTGCTCGGACCGTGCGTGTGTCTTGCAGCACTTTCGAAGATGCGACATTTGATCTACTGCTTGGAAATCTGTATCAGTCCTTGCCTTAACACCGAAACAGCATAGTTAAGTAGTGTAGCCCCGCGGATCCTTGCTTGGGGCTTCTCTGGGCTGCTGGTTGTGTTGATTGCGTGCCAGTTAACACGTCGCAGGTAATCGGCTTGGATTCCAGTTGTACTATCTCTAAATCATGTATCCGTTCACTGAATAGTGTGACTGATTATTTGTGGTGCCTATGGTCGCTTAGAATTATGAACGGTGCTCTCAATCTCCTGTTAACATGCGTAGTAAAAGTTTTTTACACAAAAATATTCTACACGCGCAAGCGAATTGTGATGTATCTCGGCAATCCTTAAAGCTATCAAAACAAAACTTTAGTATTTTATAGTACACAAGTAGGGTACTTAAGTACTTAAACCATAGCCTGATTGGTTTCTATTCCATCCTTCAGTAGCAGATTAAAAACTAAGTGTCCGGAATACCCAGCTGTCCGGAAACCCCCTTACTTACCTTACTTTGCCTCGAGCTTGTAACTTTAATATACTGAACATAATGTATGGCGGCATTATTGCTACCAGGTGGTTACCAATGTGCCTGACAATGTCATGCATATTTAAACTGTAAGCTCACTGGTTATGTACACATGGGGCAAGGTTGGAATTTAAACTATGATGAGTACAACTGAATCTCTGCTTTGTGCTGTTGCTTGCTTTCACCGTAAATTCTTACAGGTGAAACAACATAACCAAATGGTTAGAACGGTGGCTTGGTATGCCCTGTGATGCTGGCCGGTTCATGCTATTACAGTTGCCATGACTATAACTGGTTATTATGGAACTTTGAGCTCCACGGCTTCTATCTATGTTAACTTCCTACAAGTTACTAGTCTTGTCCAAGGTGGATTTTCCTGCACATACTCAAGTGCTTAGGATACTTTCCTCAGCAGATTCAAGCCTAATAGAGCTCATTCTTAACATAATGCTGCATAAATGTTCATTTGATATCCAGCTTTTATTTCTCTTGTAATGCTGTGTACCCCTGGACACTAAACAAGACTACACGACCGGCCACAATTGACACAATACAATAGTAAATAGCTTTTTTCATTGTACCAGTGATAAACATGATGTCATGCACTCATCCAGTATTTTCTATAAACACAAACTGAGTATGTATGCAGCAAAATTTAATAATTTATCTTCAAATGTTTATTGTGTTGTGCGTATTGTCAATTTTATATCAATTGCTTATTTTGCAGATTAATGAAACAAGATGCCACAGAACTTGCCAGCTTGAGCAATCCTAATGTAAGTGTATTTTGTTTCTGAGTTTACAATAGACCATATGCAATCTTGGGGGCATGGTTTTGTAGTATTGATGCAAGAATATTATAGGGATGGGCAATTATCAAATTATCATGATATTTAGTTGACAATAGTTGACATTGTCTCTTAGTGATAATTAAAATCGGCAATTATCACATAATAATTGAATAGGTAAATTCATCTTAAATATTTAGTTGAATATTTTGTTACGGTGGTTAAGTGTACAATAATTGTGATAATGGCTCATGACAATAGTTGTACGACAGAAATATCAATACCCCCATCCCTAGAATACTATAGTCCTAGAATACTTTAGTCTAACTTCTCGGACATTCCCTTAAGGTATTTATAGCTACAAATACAGATTATTGTACACAAGTCGGTACTAATATAATTCCCTACCCCAGAAAGTAATAAACCCAGGACCAAGGACCTGCAGGGATCCAGAAATTTTATATATTTCTAAGTGTTTATGCATTCTATAATTGTATTAGATGCCTCTACAAGTCACAGTGTCTCATCTTACATAGTTATAGCACTTCTGCAGCATCAAAGTACCTCACATGACGTCTATTGTCAGGGGTCGGACTGGCTGCTCACTGGTTACAGCTGGCTTTCTGTATGACAAGTACACTAGTATTGTGTAACTGGAGAAATTTTGTACGACATTTTTTTCCAGGAAACATTTTCAGTGAAAGGGTGACTGCTGGCAGGAGCTGCTGGTTACACAAGCAGTTTGACAAATAGCCTTGTGTGCTTCATGTAGTGCATGAGAAGTTAAACCTTCTAGTATTTATTAATATTGGTGCATAGCTGGAGGTGTGAAAATGAGCACCCATCAGAATGGTCTATGCTAAGCAGTCCAAACCCTCTTTCAGAGTAGGCACTAAATGCTATGGATTGTGTGAGGCACCATGATATAGAGTAAGTGATGTGGTCATGCAAGACGGGACGCTGTGACTTGTAGAGGTAACAGGTATGAATATTGTGAAGTACCAACCGAGTTCTTCATTTCCAGGTCCACTGCTTATACCACCTCATATTATTTACACATTACATATCACAATAATAATTGTTATTTATTGTTAGCATTTATATTCCAGGAAGTGAGTAGCCTATGTGATAGATGATGATGGCCTATCGTATAACACCAAATTTTCGTAGCGCTAAAATTTTGTAAATTTTTGGATATTTTGGTAAATAAAACTTTCGTAGAAAATAATTTCGTATATACACAGCTGCCATCACGCGTTTCATTGATTCAGCACTACAAGTGTTGAATCTACAGTGTTGGAAGTGTTGGTGGCCGTTCTCTTTTCTTACCGTGTAGTTCTGTCACTGTGTCGTGCTCCCTCCGCTGTTGAATCGATATTGCCTTTCTCCAGTCACACACTGTGGTGTATCGGGTGTATCTTAAACCAGGAAATTCCCTTACATATTGGCGAATTGCAGCACTGGGGCCGTTTATCAGTGCGTAGTTTCCTATGATGGCCTTCTGTTGGGGTGTAAACTTCTGATAACAACCTCTCTTCTTTGTAATACTGCCTTCAGACTGATTCACTATGGCTTTCTCAACTTCCTCGTTCGCGGCACTGATTGCTGTTGATGGGACTTCGCGCAACAGCGCCGGGGGGCCATCTGGGGAAGGTAGTACTACTTGAGGTGATGAAGAAGTCACCTTAAAAAACTTAAACAAATTAAGCTGGCTCATGGCAGCAACTCATGCCAACACAACACCACTCGGTAAACTAAAACACGCGCTTCACTTATAACCAAAATATTCATAGTAAAAAAATCCGTAATTGCTGAATCATTACGAAAATTCCAAAATTTTTACACTACGAAAATTTGGCGCTATACAGTATTAGTCAGCCTGCTTGCTTCAGCACTGATAAGCCCCCTGCCTATATAATGGTGAAGAGCCTTAGATGATCTGTAGATGTCCTTATACCAAGAAGCTTAAGGCAGCAATCAATCTGCAGCAATTGGTGACTTAATTGTAAATTAGCCAATTTTGACATGTAACCGACAATATTCCTTTGTAGCAAATCTAAGTGTGTTTTGCATGTGTTTATGTATAATGTACTGTAATGAGAAGTGAAAAACATAATGAAGTGTCCATTTATATGTTGGTATTATTCTTCACTTGTACTGTACAGAGGTATTTGTGGAGCAGACTAGGGACTTGCAATCATAGTTTGCAACACACACTAATTGAATGTTGCAGTAATATTTACACAGTCAGAAGTTTTGTGCTCCAAGTATGAAGCTTACATGTCTGGTTGATGTACATGTACTGATAGTACATTTGGTAAACTTGTCTCACCACTACTATGTTTACTGTGTTGCAAGCCTTGATTATTGCATTTTGAAAGAATCATTGCACCACAGCATCGAGTGTTATGAAGATGACATTGACTATAGAGCTGAAACAAACAAGCATTCTGTATACCAGTGTGCGGCAATGACCATGATACAACAAGGCATCGAGATTGGGAGAATGGGCTGGAGCGCTGTAGCCTTGTGACCTGACCCTTAATCTGTCACATGACCCTCAAAGATTGGGTCATGGTAAATGTGTACCTCAACATCTATGATAAAGCTCAGGCTGGTATATTTGGTGGTATGCCTATTTACCCCAAACCAGATGCCCTATATGATCCCTCCTAACTGATATGCTACAGCACAGCCCATGTCCCACCAACCAGCTGTAGTTTGGTACAGCTGGTTCAAGGTAACTTGATTATTATATCAGTATATCGCCCCCCTACCAATAATCTCTCATATGCTGAAACTCTTAGTGAAACTATTGAAAGAATAATCCTTGACCATGGGTTTCAACATGTACAGTTTCATGGTCGCTAATACCAGGGATTACCTTACATTCTGTGATTAAGGATGGTCTATTTGTGGAAAAAATGTCGAGTATATTGTTGTTTCTTGTTGCAACGTAATGTAATGACAACTCCTGGAATATCTAGGCATATATTTTTATGGAATAAGGCTGACTTTTACCAAGTCAATCACATCATGATGCAATATTGTTCTGAATTTTTGTCTAACTATTCATCAGACACTCCAGTTGAAGTGATATGGGAAACCTTCAAGTCTATATGCTCTGAATGTCTCAGTCTCCTAGCACAAACTCCTCCAAGAACCACTTTAAAGCCCCCTGGATCGCTGCTTATATTAAACACCTTTCTAATCGAAAGAAGTGAGCATACAACAAAGCACATACCACTGGTCTAGCATCTGACTAGTCAGCCTATCGTTCCCTTAAAACACTATCTCAGAAAGAATGCCGCAAGACACACAATCGTTATCTCCAGCAACTCACCAACCCTGACTATGATACCAATCACAAGAGACTATGGTCTTACATTAAAAGTAAAAGACAAGAGAATTTTGGTATACCAACTCTGGAGGACAGCAACGGAACATATACTTCATATGAATCTAGGGCAAATGTTTTAAATAATTACTTTTCAACTGTGTTTACTAAGGAAAATGTTGTCAATTTACCAAACTTAGATAGCTCTCCATATCCCTCCATAGATCCTCTCAATGTTACAGTAAATGAAATTGCCTCCTTACTATATGTGGTCTAGATGTGCATAAGGCCTGTGGCCCAGATGGAATCTATCCCAGACTGCTAAAAGAAACCATTCATAGTGTTGCTCCCATGCTTACACTATTGTACCAAGCTTCTCTGAAACAGCATAAAGTTCCCTCAGAATGGAAAAAAGCACTGGTTGCTCCTGTCTTCAAGAAAGGGGACCACACAAATCCATCTAACTACCGCCCGATCTCACTGACATGTATCCCTTGTAAGATTTTCGAACACGTCATTTACAGTCACATATTTAAGCATCTCTCTACTCACAACATACTCTCTAGTTACCAGCATGGATTTAGAAAACACCACTCATGTGAAAGCCAACTACTCACCACTATTGAAGATTTTTCACATCATATTGACTCTGGAGAACAAATTGATGTCATATTACTAGACTTCTCCAAAGCCTTCAACAAAGTACCACATCAGCACCTGTTTGTAAAACTTGTACATTATGGAATTCGAGACTTGGTACTTGAATGGATCAAAGACTTTCTCACAAATAGAACACAAAAGGTTGTACTGAATAATGTTACTAGTAGCTCAGTTGATGTACTGTCAGGTGTTCCCCAGGGCTCTGCCCTGGGACCTCTCTTGTTATTTACTATATATCAATGATCTCCCTTCCTCTGTTTCATCCAATGTTAAGCTGTATGCAGACGACACTTTAGCATATAGAATTATTCACACACCTGAAGACATAACAATGTTACAAAGAGACTTAGACATCTTATCTGAATGGGCAAAGAAATGGCTAATGAGTTTTAATCCTTCCAAATGTATACATTTAACTATCACCCGTAAGACACATCAAGATATTCAATCTATGACTCAGTTATTGAACAAAGCAACAGTGCAAAATACCTCGGTGTTACTATTACAAACAATCTCTCATGGTCTGAACACATTAACAAGATAACCAACAAAGCCAATTTAACTAGAGCCTTCTTGCAAAGAAACTTAAATCAGTGCCAACTGTCTGTCAAGTCAGCTTGCTACACTACTTACACCCGCCCTACACTTGAGTATGCTTCAACTGTCTAGTCTCCACATCTAGTTGGAGATATAAATAGAATTGAAATGGTCCAACGTCGCTCAGCGAGGTTTGTGCATAACAACTTCAACCGAACAGCTAGTGTAACATTAATGCTAAACCATCTGAACTGGCCAACTTTAGAGCTCAGAAGAAATCAAGCCAAGTTACATATGTTTTATAAAATTATCAATAATCTTATATCAGTACCACATGACTATCTTATCCAATCATCTACAACCACCCGCGGTCACAGTGTGAGATTCATACACCTGGCAGCCAGAACTAACACGTACCTACACTCCTTCTTTCCCTCCACCATCCGACTTTGGAACACCCTCCCAGAACATATTGTTACATCACCAGACTTGGACAAATTCAAAGCACTTTTAGAAAATTACTTATTTAACTAATCACTTGTATGTTTACATGTACCATATACTCAATTCTGAGTCCTGTACATTACAAATAAATAAATAGATAAATAAATAAATAAACTCTGAAGTAATTTAACCTTTGAACTACCGTATAAGGTTAGAGAGATTTTGACTCCTCAACTAGCTATATAAACCCAGACTTCACACTAATATACTCTTGAGCGGTTTTTCAAATAGATTGTGAAGTGGAAGATCAAATCATTCCGCGCTCAGATTGTAATTACTTTACATGTGCATACATGCTCCCCCGGGAGGCTTGCACAGTATTAAAAATTTATTTTCTAGCGATTTGAATGTAGCTCTGGGCTATAGCCAAGTTGTAGATTACTTGGAGAATGCTAACACAACGTATAAGGAGTACATCAACACTTTGGATTCTAATCCTCCCATCCAACCTAAAGGAGGGACAGTGTTTCTTTATGATCTAGGCTTAGATGAAGCACATGCAGTGGGAAGTCCAGAAAAAGAAGCTGGAATTATTTAGCTAAAAGTGCATCCTGAAAATTAGTTTACTCAGTTATGTGCTTGTATACTGCTGATACTATAGGTAGTTATGCAATTCAATTGGCATATATACATATGTGTGTGTTCAAATGCATTTCATATGTATACACTGTATGTTATTATGTTTGAGCACTACATGCATACAAAAGAAACAACTTTTTTTGGTTTTTCTCTATTATGATTAGCTATAGGCCCAACTTTGTATGGATATTATATTATGTACAAGATTTTAGCTAATTATCCTGGATATCAAAATATTTGTCCTTAATAGTTGTAAATACGCTATACATTAGTTTTCAGTTTATATCCACAGGTATTTTCAGCATACAATGAACCTGCCAGAATGGAGCTGAACTATCATGCTAGAATTTCTGCCCACACATTAGCTCAGTTAGCTCTTGCATAATCACACATCAGTCCAGTGCTTTAACACTGATTATGCAGATATTATTACAGCAGTACTGCTAATCACAGCTTGTATAGATGAACACCTATAGACCTGGCCAATATTGAATTGGACAATGAAGCTGCTACAAAAATGCCGTATACGATTTCCTTTGTTTGAAAGAAGCCAATGATAAAATGTTTGATCTTTCTTCCTCCTCAGAGGATCTTTATCAGTCTGAGATGGATGAAGTTAAACTCCATTGTTTTTGCTTGACTCCTTGGATTGATAGATCATATTTTCCATCCCAGGCCATGTCATGGGTTATTGTGGAACTGAATTTCCCAGCACGCCACCTCGAAAGGCACAATATACCATGACTGATCGAATTGATGCTACTGTCTGTACAGCAAACAGTGTAAGGGATCAGTTTTATGAATTCAAAGGTAAATCAAAAGTTTTGTCATGCCTGTTTACCAATAAAAGTCCATGGGCAATTCCAATCAGCATAGAATAAATCAATAACTTGTCACTGTCACTTATCATTATGGTCAGCATTATTAACTTGGTGGTGCACCATCAATACCGGAGGACATTGTGTCTCTATCAAGATGTGGCATGGACGTCCCTACTATTAAGATGGTATGAAGTCAACAAAATAACAGTGATTTGTCAAATATTCCTCTAACGTGGCCACAAAGTTGAAAATTTTAACCGGTTCATATGCTAATTACTTTTTGTAGAGAATAACTTTATGTTTTGCATGCCACACATTGCTATACAGCTACATCTATGATTTTTCTTAGCATTTGTTTTATTATACTATAGGTACTGAGCTGCATTTTTAATTCATGATTTTGGTGTCTTGTATATATAGCTAATCCTATATTTTCAGTGATTATCATGTCATCATTGTCTCATCAGTATAGCTAGCTAGTGGCAATCTTATATTACTAAGTATAACTATATTATCCTGTATGCTGGAAGTATATCAGCCGCCCTGTCCACTGAGCCATATTTAATTTAAACATCATCATGAATATGATGAACAAATGAAATTAAGTATATAATTGCAGAACCTTGGACAGCAAGTATAGCTATAAATGCAATGTGCACAAAATCAATATGCAAAATAATACACATATGAGCTACTTGAAAATTCATGTGTATGGATCCTCGGTCAACATGACCACATGTATATCTGACTAACTTGGGTCAGCTGTGGGAATGGCAAGGAAAGCAAACACACTAAGTATAGCTTGAAGACTAATCAGCTCTTCTTTCTAATTAAACATCGCCAGTATTTATGATGGACAGCTAGCTATATAACTTCTGTGATACTTGCTGTCCCCGTCCCGGTTTTACTCCTGTTGGTCATCCCCATCCCTGTCCCCGTCCCGGTTTTATCCTTATTTTCCCCATCCCTCGTCCCCGTCCCGGTTTTACCCCTGTTGTCCCTGTCCCCGTCCCGGTTTTACCCCACCCCAATAAGTAATACTAAAAACTCGATCATGCGATTTTTACACATGGTTGGCGTTTTTGTTATAACTCCATGATTGTTGTGCGATTTCTTTCAAACCACAAAAGGTTTGCACTATGATAGTTACTCCATCTACAGACCGATTTTCAAGTTATTCTGTTGCTGACAACAAATCACCTTTGGATTTTTGAAAAATCTCGCATAACTCCCATTTTCTTTGTCTAATCTCTACCAAAATTGGATTGCAAATGTACTGTATTACGCCCTTACTGCCCTCCAAATTTTAAGTATATCTACCAAAGCACGGGCGAGTTATTACGATTTTTCTAAACTGTGCGAGACGAAGAAGAAAAAGATTAAGAAGAAAAATATGAAGAAAATAAGACGAACTTTGAAGGCGCGTATCTCAGTGATGGATGGGCGGATTCGCCTCAAATTCGGAATAGGAAGTGCCCTACTCCGAGGGAGTTTCTACAACAAAAATGGCTAACTTCCGTCCAGCCATTATCGAGCTATGGATGCGTGAAAACGGCGTTTTCTTGGTTCCCGTAAATTATTTTTTTTGGTTCCTGTAAAATACACACTTGTCTGTCGCGCGCCCGCACTGGCTGTACTTGGCCGCACGACATACTATCATAAGGTTAGTATTGCATCAGATAGCTAGTGAATATCTGGACATTGAAAATAGTGAAGTCTCTAGGTCTGGAGTGAGACTGGGGTTAATAGGAAATATTTCAAAAAGATCGAGATTCTCTAATAGAACAGTCAAACACCCTAATGATGATGATAACGTCATGAAAGTATGACAACATACAAGAGAAAATGGGGGCCCAGACTCAGGGGTAACAAGTTGAAATAACAAGGGCCCTCACAAGGCATAAATACAACAAAAAAAACACACACAATAACAACACACACACATTACAACAACACCAAGACACAGCACAGCACAATAATTAGTCCAACAGATCAGTAACGTCCTATGATGTTGAGGATCTGGCATTGAAGATCCTATACGAACAAGATATAGCAACTTTTGCTGATTGCTGAAGGATGCCATGAATAGAATGTTTTGATTGATGGAACACTTCTGACAATGTTGCTACTGTTGCTGGCATAAAATAGCCTAAACAGCCAACTTCAACGGTCACAAGCTCAACGGAAAGCTTAGAACAGTCATTGCATGTAACAGTGAGAATGAGAACCATTTAAGTGTTTATCCCTAGGAGGCTAATATGTTTTTGGCATGGTGCTGCAAATGCAAGTTACATAATATACTGAGCAGTTGCTGTCCTTTGGTTACCAACTGCTACAACTCAGAAGATCAATCAGAAACAATGCATAACAATTTATTTTCTTTGCATACAAAACTGCAAATGTATTAGACAATAAAATGTGTATAGCTTCTGAGGGACTATAGACATGCCCCAGACCCCCTGCTATAATATGCCTATGAACTCTGGAGCACATGACACTTCTCCATTTACATTGTATCATATGAAAAACGTTCCTGTACAAAGAAAAAACACAAAATAAAAGCATAATGCATTTCTGAAAAGCATAAAAACAAGCATATTAGGCAGAAAATTGGGGAAATGCCAAAAAGCATAATAGGCAAATTTTGGAGCATAATAGACTCAAGCCTAGTACTTGAATGAAAGACTTTTCAATATTAAGTTTTGTAGCTACATAGTTTGTTTCATAGTTTGGCTATATGGCTTATTAATAATTCAATTGAGACTGTGGCACAGAATATTTATAATATTCTTTTGGGATATGCAGTGTGCGAGCTTTACAAGGAGAAGTTTGTTTATTTTTACATTGGAGAAACTGCACAGTAAAATACATGCATAGCATGGTATGTTGCTGATAGTACTGCCATCATGGAAAGATCCTACGTCTGATACCTCTTTAGAGAGGTGTTTTAATTCTAAAGGTCTGTAGATACGCATACCAAGAGTTAAATGAGAGTCTAACTAGACAGATTCAGCAAAATCGCTGTGTATAAAATATAGCATCACTACCTCAGTATTCAATACCCATCAACAGTTCTCCATCAGCAGAAAAGGTGTTAATATGATTAATCCATTCAACCATACCCGGTGATTCTGTACAGGCTACATTGCAGCAGTTGGACAGTTCAGCTTCAACTCATGATCAAGTGGTTGCAATTGTCTGTTGTATTGTAGTGCGTTTCTGCTAGAAGAGCAGTACCCTTCAGCTATCAGTTTTGAAGAGAGTGCTCATCCATTGTAGACAGAAATTGATAGAGTTTTGCAAGAAACACTGTACATTTGTCGCAGTTAGTAAGCCAGTTATATGATGTCCTTTTCATTAGCTCTGTAGAACATGTGATATCATTTCAAACAAACCACCAAACTGAAGGAACTGTATAGTTCCCACTCCTGAAGAAGAAGGTGTTTACTATCATTTGGTAGAACAGTTATTATTATTATTTATTATTATTACTGTGTCAACTTTGCAAGCAAAGACTTTACACGGGGGTGGGGGGGGACATTTATGCAATTACAATTGATTAATTTGATTCTTAAATTGTTCAATAGAGATAATTTCTTTGATGTGATTAGGTAAGTTATTCCAGATATTACAAGCATTAGGTCCGAACGAGTGCTGATAAGTGTCTGTTCTTGCAAATGAAGATAAAATATTATTCGCATGAGATCTTCTTGTGATGGTGGATTCTGCTGTTGTTGTGGTATTAGATGAAATGATGTCACTGTGTGGGACACATGTCAAGTTATGAATGATCTTAAAAAGGAAGCACAAACGGAAGTTAATTATGTCTATGAGTTTCTAGCTGATGCCACCCAAGTTGATATGAATCATACTTGATACACTGCTAGTACGATAAAAACTGTTTGTAACAAACCTTGCAGCTCTTCGATTAATCTTCTCTAATTTCTCTATATCTCTTCTTTGCCATGGCGACCAAATGATACTTGCATATTCTAATTGTGGTTGGACTAAGGAAAAATAGGCAGTTTCTTTAAGGTGTTGATTATTTAAGTTAAGATTTCTTCTTAGGAAGGACAAGGTACAGCTGGCTTTAACAGTGATATTGTTTTACTGCTCTAGCTACTTTATTTTTGCTGGAGAGAACTCTGAAATCATTTGCAAACTTTATCATATGTACAAATTCCTATACACTGTTGATCGCATACCTTGATCAAATTATTGCCATGTTTATTATATTTACAAACTTCTTTAAATCTGTATCTAATTTTTGTAGAAATGGCATAATTATATTATCTTGTGTAGAAAATATCATGAAATCACAGTCTTGGTATTGCAAATACCTGACTTGTCCTTTGTGTTTATGGCTTGTAACACACTATTCCATGCAAAAACAGCCAAGCTGTATAAATGGGTGCAGCCTTTAAAAATCTGGGTTGGACATCAAGTTTTTTTTTGTTTGCAGTACGTATTTGTTTGTAACGACAACATCAGAGTCATTCCTTTTACCGCATCATAGGAATACTCCCTGGGGAAATTATTGTAAGTTAGATCATCTGAGGTTATAATAGTAACTTCAGCAGTTTATGAAAACTATTTGTAATGTGCTTCATTTCACTGTTATATTAAGGTGACTGCTCTATTAGGATATCTTGATCTTGTTTGACCAGTTTCACTACTGAACACACTAGCTACACATTTTTACTGCAATTCTTATCTGTAGCATTTGCATTCTTGACCGACAGTTTGAACTATGATCAAGATACTCTAATAGAGCAGTCAGGAATAGTATTAAAACAGTCAACACTTAATCATAAAAATTATTATAATTTTGATTTTTAAAGTATAATTTTGAGTTCTGCCCATTACACAGATTTTGTAAAATTGTGGAGCTGGCATAGTTGTATCAGATTGCAAATGAACTTAAAACCTTGCAGTATCGCTGTCATTCATATGCAGAACAATTTTTTATATTCATTTATTAAGGCTTTGCAGTGCAAGTACATATACTGAAGGTCTGCAGGACTTGTGGTCCTGCAACCTGTTTTAAGATGTTTAGTATTATACTGTGTCACTACGTTTGAAAAGATGACAAGTGAAAATAATCCATGACTGCAGTCATGGATTTTTTTCTTCTTCTGTACCTGGGCAGTCTCGAACCTGCAACCATATGCATATGCATCCCTACAGGAGTCTGCCATGCGGTCAGGATACATAGAGATGATGCACAATAATAATAATAGATTTATTACATGACTCAATATCTAGTTAATGCACCAAGCCATTGATGTGCTATCCATGTATGAACATTTATGTACAATAGTTAGAGGAAAAAAAATGAGAGAAAGAAGAGTAAGATAGAAGTCTGTGATGCATGTTAAAGTAGAAGCTGTTTCACATATTTTGGACTCTGCCAATACTGCCTAGTCGTAATCTGGGAGGCTAGTTTCTAGTCAGTATCTTTACAAAAAAAAGGCAAACCTTAATTATGGCCATTACTAAGCAGTACTGTACTACCATACAAGATGATTCCTCTACACATGATTCCTACAGTGCTGAGTTCTGAGAGATGCCCCTAGTATACCCCTCTTGTGAATCATTCCATTATGAACATTTTAAATTAACAATTATACAGTGTTCTAGTCTCTTTTCCATTTCGTTTGCTGTATTAGTCTAGTTGGTGATCTGAAAATAAAGAACAGTCTTCCAACTAATATTTCTTCATCTTGGTGGTTCCCATCTTCCCTGACATAAAAGATATCATCACAAAGTTCTAATAAGCTGTCTGGGTTAGGGATCTCATCAAATGTGATCCTACTGGGTAGTCCAGCAATATAAGAACGTAAACTTCTACCAATCAACAGAACCACACCAGCATAAAGTCCAATAATTCTACACAGAAGAAATAACTGTTAAAGCAACTCAAAATAAAGCATGACTTAGTAACTCACCCTTGGCTTGCTATGAAACTGAAGATTGGCCGGTTAATACTCTCACTGTAAAATATTATCTCTACATCAGGTGAGTCATTAGGAGATGAGTCATTAGGAGACAAGGTCCACCACTCCTGAGTAATATTAACACTGTTGTCAGTGATGGTCCTGCTCTCTAAGATGATACTTACTGCCAGTCTACCACCGTCTAATAGTAGCCACACTCATGCAATATTGTATGTAGTCACACTGAGACACTTACTAAGATTAACAAAGTCAACAGAAGGTCCATTAGCAGGAGCATAGATGTACTTGGGGTAGAGGTCAGGCAAGGTCCTGTGGAGAAATGAAACCATGCAAAAACAGCCAAGCTGTTTTAAAAGGGTGTTCTTAAATGTAAGCATGTAATCTTGAAATCATGCACTGAATCATTATAAAAATCTAATAATATTTCTGAGTTGCAAACCACTTGGTGGCCATTTACAATAGGAAAGTCTCATCCATCCTATAACATCTAGCAATAAGCTGTTTTGAGATTGTCACATCTACTAGTGCAAATAGTAATATTACAGTGGCAACAATTCATAATATTCATATGGGACCCTAGTTTTTAATATATAAACTCTTGATGGAAAAGTTTTTGGGATGAGCCATATGATTACTCACAGTCACTGCTTTTATTGAATTACCTTCGAATGTCATCCAGCCAAAATCAATTTAATCACTCGCAATCTTGCGAGACGACAGTGTATTTGAGCAGTACTGCATATAGCTGTTGGTGGCCTAGCAATTACTTAAACTACTTTACCAGTACCTACATAGTACTTAAGTGTCTCTAAACTAGTTGCCGGTGCTGAAATTTGTATAATTATTTTTGTAGTTGCATTTAAAACACCTCAAATCCTTATAAAAGTCTACATACGTGGTAAGATTCAACTGTGCCTTGGTAAGAAGTTATTCCAGACACCAGTTATTGCTAGCACTTCCCACCTCCAGTCCTATTCCTACCTATATCTTAATGTAATAACTAGACGGACATAAGCAGCACGCTGGGAATCCTTACAACATGTTGTTGTAATTGGTGATACACGTATGTTTTATCCCAGACAAAAGTTGCCATACACATAATCTGTATGGTATGTGGAAGTAACATGACTGTAGTTAAATGAAATGTACATGTCCTACTAAAAGTTATGTCATTACCCACTAAACTTACACCACTCCAGAGCTCTCTGCAAGTACAGTACTAAATTGTTCTGCATCAGACAATGTCAAATTCCGTTCCAAGCGACCTGATACAGTTTCGGATGCTAAACTAGTTTTTGGTTTTAGCTCCCTAGACACATACACAGTAGTTATCTGGTCATCAACTGAGCAGTTACCTTGATACTTGCCACGAAAAGATCACTGGTATAGAATTGTTAGATGTGTTTAGTGCTGTAGCTAACACATTTCTGGAGTAAGGGCTGATGTCCCATAATGCTGTTGAGTTCCTTTGAAATGTGACTGTTGTGAAATCTATTTGTCTGAGGGCTCGTTTCTGTAATTATGCATAACCAAACATTTTTAGTGACTACACTGATGTAGTATACTGTAAAAACCAGATACTACAGTGAGACATAAGAACCAAAAGCTAATTTTTTTAATAATGAAATGGTCTTATATGGCTAATATCTCTTTAGCCCCAAAGTTAGTATTCATTAAATGCAAACACCACTATAGTGTTTACTACAACATGCATGCATTCAAAGGCATATATCACATAAGTGGAATAAATGGTTTGGACCACGTTAGTCTGTGGTTAATGGCCATCTTCTTAAGCTTCATCCAAACATTGTAGCATGACATAAAGCGAATCTATAATTATGATGATACTACCTGATAGAAGAAATAAAGAAGTGTTAGTATATGATATTGTAGATCTGTTCATTGTGAGTAGTTTAGTGCTAACCACAGAAGAATAGGTGGTCCATACACTGATTAACAGGAGCCCAACTGTTGTATGTTAAAACACGTATTTTACGTTTTGTTTTTAAGAATCAAAGCCACTATAGTGGCATTTGGGGCCAAAGGGCTATATAAGACTTCTTTTACAGCAACAGATGAAAATACTCTTGACAGATACAACTACAGTATAATCTCACATCGCTTGCACTTAAATTCAAGTTGTTATATTCTGATTGGGAGGTCAGATGCATGGAGTCATTTTCAGCACTCTTTGTCAGTAATGGCTGCATCACACATACAGATCAGTCTACAATTTATATTACACATACAACTCTATTACCTCAAAAGAACCAATCCTTAGCTGGATGGATACCTCTACTGGTGGGTTTCTGAGATTAGTAGCATTCTGTATAGCTATCGCTAGCAGTGGCCCCCAAATTAATACGATGAATAAGGCTAATAGCCCTCCTCCAAGTAATAATTTACTAGCAAGCCCTTCTAGTTGTCCTAGAACACGGGGATTATTCTATGCCCAAAAATATAAACACAGTATGGAGTAAGACATACTTCCATACCTTCTCCCGTTTACGCAAGTTCTTGATGATATACAGCTGTGCCCATATCTCCTGTACCTTTAGCCAGTGGAAGAGTTTTAGTGATGTGTCTGTAAATACCCAATCCATAACCTCCTTCAGATCTGGCAATATTGGAATGAGTCTGTAGCTGTGGACGTGATTAAAGATCAGAAATGACATGAAAACAACTCTTGGTTATACCTTAAACACACACACACACACACACGTACTATACACATCAACACACACGCACACTACATACACACACTACATTAAACATGTGTACACATACAGACATTACATACCCTTGAAAAGTTAAACTAGCAAACAAATTATAACGTTTACTGATGAAGTAGCCAAGTACTCTCTTGGGAAAACCAGACACACACTGCTGAGCTGACAAGATGAAGTACTGGCACTTGAAAAAGTAGAGTGCTTGAGCAAATCTATTATCCACGAAGGCACTAATAAAACAATATATGACAAGCAATTGTGACTACAGTTTCCAAAAGGTGTCCTTTTATACAAGAATCAATGTACATATCACAAACAGTTATGTATGCTAATGATTTTCATCTGCCATACTATAGCTCTGCTTTCTGTAGTTCCATTTCTGGGGTTTTGTAAATCCACAGATGACAATCTGCTGCCCTGAGACCACTCTACCTCCCTGGAACAGTACTTATGGACTCAACCAAAGAGCAAAGGCTGGTGTTGAATGTCACAAAAGCTTCCACCAGGTGTGGCATCTTCACCAGTCTTTTCCCTCTAGTTCTGTAGCCAACCCACCACCTTTATACATTGTCATTTAAGCCTAGACTGATATAACAACTAATCTGCCTATGTATCCAAGTTTCAGGTTTATATATGCAATACAATAGAAGTCAATGTCTGTATTTTATGTTATGGGCACAGCTTTAGCCAATGGCAGGCTACATATCAGTGATTCAGTACTGCCGTATATTGTACAATGTGCAAAAGAGTGCCTTTTACACAAAGTTTACAATTATTGTTGGTTACAGCATAATTTTATTATTGTACTCACTTATTTGTGACAGAAGGCAAAGGAAGGATGAAGAACAGCCAGAGATGCAACACCACAAGTTGGAACAAAAAGAATATCAACTTTGCTATTACAGATTTTCGCAGGTATATAGCCCTACAGAAAACCCTAGGATTAAAACTTGGAACTACAATATACATACAACTAACCTATCAATCACCATTAACATGAAGTGAGCAAATAACATGACCACAAAAGGCCAGGGAATGTTATTGTCTTCAATGTAAGTAGCAACTGTATTAATCCCCTTAACACCTTCAGCGCTGCCCAACTATGAAGGATGGATACAGAATACTAACAATACACACACTACACACATACACACTACACTACACATACAGTCCACTCAAATGCAACGTCATCTCGAACGAGTGTGAGTGGTTAAAACAGGACGCGACACCTATTTTTCTTGCAAGTATTCATCCCATTTCATTTGGGATGAATACTCGTGAGTGAAACAGGTGACACAACCTTCAATTAGCGACATTTTTAATTGTTGCATTTGAGTGATACGTATGTACGTTCATACGTACTACACGCACACCACACTACACTATACATAGCAAAGCCTACGTACGGCAGCTGTGGCTATTGTTACCCAGCGAACCAGCACTTGGATGTCTGTGCACCACTGAGGCACTTGAGTCTTGTGTAGGCAAATCCTTCTGGGAAAGGACTGGTAACCCACAGCCTCATGGAGGGAGGTTGCAGAACCTGAAGTTCCACAATGGCCCCAGCACTGTTAAACAAGATGAGGACAGTTGGGAATTTGCTTCCCTAGGTCAGGGCCGTAGCCAGACTTTTATTTGGGTAGATTCTTTTAGAAGAAAAGTGTACCTTTTTATATGACATGATTCAGATTATATTATGGTATGCGCGAAACTAGGGGGGGGTCTGGGGGCATGCCCCCCAGGAAATTTTTTGAAAATAGATGCTAAAAGGTTGAATTTAGTGGCATTCCAGTCAATAAAAACAACATTTTTTTTAGGTAAGCTGAAGACCAGCTGTATGGATGATATCTGGAAAAATATCTCTACTGTTACTGTAATTATACTATCCACACAAAAACAGCCAAGCTATGAAAAAATGGTGCGGCCTTAAAAAGCCTGGGTGAAAAAAGTTGTGAAATCAAAGGTGGCGGCCAAGAAATGGCTGCAATGATGTTAATGCTAATAAATTTTAACAATGCACACAGCCATTATTTAAAAATTTTTAGCATTAACATCATTGCAGCCATTTCTTGGCCGCCACCTTTGATTTCACAACTTTTTTCACCCAGGCTTTTTAAGGCCGCACCATTTTTTCACAGCTTGGCTGTTTTTGCGTGGATTTCACTCCTTTTTGTACTTTATAAGGCCCCAAAACCAGCCTATGGCTGACTTTGAGGTTTGTTTTTACTCACATTTCTTCTTTTCTATGTAGATACAATGATGATTATTGAAGACAGACTTATAAATGTATTTCATTGCATGATCTAATTCAATATTTGATAATATTGTAATACTCTAATAGAGTGCACATTTTTTTGAGGACTTCTAATAGAACATACACAGAATGTTCTAGAACAATCTAGTACTTCTATTGGTAGATCTATGAAATTACAAACGTTTGATTATAAGCAGATTTCAACTAGAAATTTCATTTATAAAGCAGAAATTAAGTGAGGTGATCAGTCAAGGTAGCAGTGGTTCAGTGGTTAAAGATGCAGGTGTTAGGTATGGAGGTCCCTGGTTCAAACTCTGGTAAGTTTTTTTTTGACATTTTTTACACACCTTTTTTACCCCGTGGTGACTACTCTATTAGAGTATCTCGATCCCGCAATTTTACACTTGCTTAGTTTTTGCTTTATAACTCTATTGCCATTCAAACTATCAAAAGGCACTGCTACGATGATCAGCCTATCTACACACCAATTTTCAAGTTATTTCTATACTTGGTTTACCCTGTAGCCGTGACAGAAGTTTGGTCTATTTTTACATGAATAAACGTCCATAAGTCCTTGAATATTACTCAGATTTAAAACAAACTTGGTACGTGAATCCATCGTTACACGTTCTTCATTTGTGCCAAAGATCAAGGCAATTGAGTTACACATTTGCATTTTATAGCAATTTTTGCAAAGTGTGCGAAAATAAATTGAATCTCGATCTTGCATTGCATTTAATACAAGCACTGAATTAGTTACTCGGGGCACTTAATTTAGCTTCTTATTAGTGGTATCTAGTAAACTTTAGCTAATGGACTTTTGCTCCTGAAGATTTGGACTCGTATACTAAAATTGTGGACCTTTTTGGTTAAATTATGCATGGACCTTTTTGCTAAAATTGTGGACCTTTTTACTGAAATTGTGGACATTTTTTCCAAGAGGGCGGTTCTTCAGAACCCCCCGAACCCCCCCTGGCTACGGGCCTGTAGGTACCCATCAATGTTACAGCTGGGTGGGTTGCTTTCCTATACACCAGGCCGCCAGGTCCCCATTGTACAGCTGGGTAGACTGGAGTAAAGTTTCTTGCTCAAGGAATCAATCCTGGAACCTTTCAATCACCAGGCCAATGCTCTAGCCCCTGGGCTATGCTGCTCACACTATATACACTATACACATACACACAAACTTACACACACACGATTAAACTTTACCCACACACACATACACACACACACACACAAACTTACCCCAAAGGATGAGAAACCTACAACAATAATGATAAAAGCCACAACGTCCATCAAAAAGGAGATGGTATAGTAGTCATGAGTTCCCAGGCTGATATCCTGATTGATAATTTGACGATAGAAGAACTTCACATTAACCAACATCATATTTCTATAATAATATTGATGTTATTATTGTGACATCACATTTCTCACATGATATAGGATAATACACCAGGCTCATCATCCTTCATGTCACTTTCACTGTCTGATCTTGAGTAGGAATGAGAAGTACTGAAAAAAGTCCATCACAATGTATCATGGACAATTACAATGAGAGAAGCCGTTTAATGTATACTACATGCATGCATAAGTATTGCTTTGATGTGTGTTATATCCATTTCATTAAAACCTTCCAAGTTATCAGAATCACAACAATACTAATTTGCTACGTATTTGGGGTATATTGTTTGTAAACAGATTTTATTGATATAAAAACGATAAGTTAAAACAGTTTCTGTTGTTGCCTTGTATTTTGTTGGGATTATGTAATATTTATTATTAATGCATCTTGTGATAACTGCTTACACATTTTAAAATAATATCAGAATATGAACTATAAAATGATTTAACTATAAAACCACAATACTTTGGGTTGACCTACTATGGCAAGCCATATACCTTCTGCATTTTACAGTACAGTAGTATTCAAAAGTTTACTGTTTCACGATAATACAAAATGAATTTGACATGACAACCATGATGTAATCATAATTGCCTAGATTTATAGTGATACAAATGGTATATTGTCCAACTCTCACTTTGAAGCTTCAGTCTCTGAGTTCTGCAATACACTGTTGTTATTGTCATCTAGCTTCTTGTTATCTTCTGTGTTGCTTTTTTTTAGTGATGAAGATAATATCTGATTCTTTGGCCTGAATATCAACCGAACTAAATGGTTACAATGTGTTATACTTAAAGCTTGTATGATTTTGTGCATGTGCATCCTCCATTTGAAGGGAGATATAATTAACATCAGTAGACAGCTGTACAGGTAGGTACACATCACGACACACAGTTGTGTGTTGTGTGACCAAGTACAGCTAGTGTGGACAAGTGACGGACAAGTGTGTATTTTACAGGAAAGCTGTTTTCACTTATCCATAGCTCGACAGTGTCCAAACAAAAATACCTCAGTTTGCTATGGAAACTCCCATGGGGTAGGGCTTTCTATTCCAAATTTGCTGCCAGAGATATTCACTTTTAAAGTTTGCATTTTCTTTGTATTCTTTATCTTCTTTATTCTTTTTGCACACTTTTGAAAAATCGCAATAACTCACATGTGGTTTAGTTAATTGATTTCAAATGTGGAGGGCAGCAAGAACATAATGCAGCACAGTTACAGTTATACAGATCTACAGTACCGCCCAGAGGTAATGTAACACTCGCAAGCAGTTGACACTCGTGTAGTCAATTTTCAACCCGCAATTTCTTTGGCATGTGTGTGCTAACTAACTCACCACATGTAGCCACGATACGCCAGCTCAGTTCGGTGGCTGCTCCAATAACTGCGTGCCTTCACACGTGATGTATTCCAGTCATGCGTCATGTCAAGTCGTGGCCTGGATTTGAGCACTCACGAGGGATTGTAATGTTACCTCTGGGCAGTACTGTAATAAGAACAAGGGAGTTATGCGTGATTCTGAAAACTGCAAAAGTCATTTGTTGTCACACTTACAGGGTGATCCACTTGACAGAATAACTTGAAAATCAGTCTGTACAAAGTAACTGTCATAGTGCGAACCTTTTATGGTTTGAAAGTATTGAGAGCATTAGCTGAGGAGATATAAAGCAAAAACCAAACATGTAGGATCAAGATACTTTAATAGAACAGCCACTGAGAAGTAAAAATGTGTGCAAAAATGTCGATTTTTTTCTCCAGGGTTCAAACAAGGGACCTCCAACCTACATGCCCAAACCTACATGCCCAAACCTACATGCCCAAACCTACATGCCCAAACCTACATGCCCAAACCTACATGTCCAAACCTACATGTCCAAACCTACATGCCCAAACCTATATGCCCAAACCCTTTACCACTCCACCACTGCTATTAATTGATTATTTAATCTATATATATAAAGCTGAAAAGCTGTCTGTCTGCATTCTTTCCTCGTAACGCTGCTAACTCAGCAACCAAAGCACATATCGACACGGGACTTTAATGAAATTAAGCGTTCATTATCTAGCAACTCCAAGTTGGTTGTTGCAAATCGCTACCTGCTTTCATTCACTCTCTACAGAGCATTGAATGTATTGGTGCAGAGGAAAACTTGAGCTACATTCCTGCCAAAACCATGAACAATACATTCCTGCCAAAACCATGAACAAACAGCCAAAGCATTAGTGCATGGAACTGTTAACCAAAGGTCCAGGGTTCGATTCCAGCCCATGACAACTTTTTTCTTCTCAGTGCCACCTTTTCATGACCCACTTTTTCATATGTCAGCTATTGACGGCAATCTGTGCACATATTGATACGATTCACACGCGAAATGAAACGCTCACCATTTGGCTACGCCGTAAAGTTTATTGCAAGCTTCCACATGCGTTTCTTTGTCCGCTACAGCACATTGAAGGTCATGTTGTAGAGAAAACCTCAGCTGCATTCCATTGCTAACCAGACAATAAACAGCTCAGCTGGTAAAGCACCTCCCTGAAGTTGTTGTGGCTACTGCTGTGTAGGGTGTGGGTTCGAATCCCGCCAGTGACAAAAAAAAAAATTTTTTCGTCTTATATACCTTTTTAGTGCATACTTTTTCTAACTCATTTTTTTCCCTCATATAAGTTCATAGCATACAGGTATTGCTACACTGCATATGGACTGTTGGTAAAGTATATAGTAGCACATTTGATAGGCATAGAGCAGGCATGGGCAGGCCAGTTAGGTGCATGTACGAGTGCCTTCTCTTTGTAACTCTAATTCTTTGTGATGTGATGAAGTGTGTACCTGTGTATTAAGTTAATTTTACTGCTTGCAGTATAGCTACAACTGCTGTAAATAATGTTGACCACGTTATTACAGTGCCTGCATGATAGGATAGCACCACATAAGTTGTACATGTCTTGATAATTATTGGTTTAGCTTACATGCAATTCTGTTGTTCAGTTAACTCCATGTTGGTGAAAATGTGAAATGGTCCTGCACATAGGGCAAGTACCAATGCTAGTTCTACCTTATAAATGGAAGTTCTAGTTAATACACTAGAATGATTAAGTTATATGATCTTGTATATCTATTAGTGGAAATTCTAGAACATTGTATTAGAGTGCTATAAAAAGTATTAAAATAGGCTATAATCAAGACTCACAGTAGTGTATTGTGCAGCAAGTAGAGCCACATGAAAGATTTGTTTCACGGAACCAAGCTTATGTATCCATAGCCTAATAGTGCTTGAATGGTACCTTTAAATTCATCTTATTTTCTTTATATTTTTCTAATTCTTCTACTTTTTCAATCCATGTAGAGAGTCAATTTAGCTACAAACAAATCAGCATTCAGCGTTGTAAAATCACCCTGTAGATCTTGCTGTAGATAATTCAGCTATACATAACACCCTGTACAGGGTATTTCCTGACTGCCACCTTTATCCTAACCTTTTCACCCTGGTCTTTGTGGAGGGCCACACCCTTTTTTTTACAGCTTGACTGTTTTGGTATAGATATCATTTCATTTGTAACTACAAGTCGCAAAACCAGTCTATGGTTGGCTTTGAGGCTTCCTGTTAATTTGTTTTTCTTTCTTTCTTTAGCTATTGGTGTAAATCTATGTATTTATTATAAATTTGAAACTGAATAAAAAGATTATCATATAGCCATTAGGGTGACTTGTCACACACCTGTAGCTGCAATGATGCTAATACAGATCATTTCAATGATTACTGTCATCAAATTAAAAATGATTGGTATTAGCAACATCGTGGCCACTAGGAGGGTCACACCCTTTTTTTACAGCTTGGCTGTTTTAGTTTAGATACAATACACTAAACAGTGATCAGGCATAAATACACAAAGAATGCAAACTTATAGCATACAATACATCAGAAACAGATTTAGGACTCCTCCACAAGGGTAATAACTTTCAGTAGCATATCCACACAAATAGTAGTGATAAGTTTTTGTCATGTAGTAGCTTTGTGAAGATGACAGCAAATTTCATAACTAATGGCATGCCACCTAGAAACAGTGTAGTTTGTAATACTAACAGCAGCAGTGGCAGCAGTGGCAGCAGTAGACTTTTACTTTTACAAGCATTATTGGGAGTTAGTAAAACATGGAATAACGGAATAACGGAATAAGCAAAACCCATCTTTTGCAGATTGTACAGATACTTATATACTCTATAGTAATCGTACTCTATAGTAATCGTACTTTATTTACCTTGTAACAGCTCTGCATGGCACGCCACGGCAATGGATAAACAGCAGCTGGGCAAACATTAAATAGGACGAGCACACAACCAATCATCCTAGAACGATCTACATTTGCTAAACTTACTATATATATACTTCTTAATTGATATTGCTACAAAGCACTAAAACCTAGGTCAAACTAGCTGGCCTTCACATGCATCCAACCGAATTTATTAGAGTCACACTATCGAGTTAGTGGAGTGCAGTGGTTGTGTGTTGTCTTTAAATGGATTTAAAAACTCTTCAGGTTTGAGTCAACAGTATATATAAGCAAGTTTAGCAAAGGTAGATTTTTCTACCTTCGCTAAACATTAGTTGATCATTTTGCTTATTCTGTTATTGCACAATTCCATTATTCACGTTTCAATAACTCCCATTAATATTTGTATCGTATCTTTATTTTTGTAAGGCCTCTCCAACATAATTTGATTAGTTGTTTCACAGGCAAAAAACTTAAGAGTATATAGTCAATGTTGGATTGGTCAAAATAGGTCAATAAATAATAGGTCAGTATAAATAGTAAATTAAAACAAACCCCAAAGTCAGCCATAGGCTGATTCTGGGTCCTTATAAAGTACAAAAAGAAGTGAAATCCATACAAAACAGCCAAGCTGTGAAATAATGGTGCGGCCTTAAAAAGCCTTAGTAAAAAAAGTTGTGAAATCAAAGGTGGCAACCAAGAAATGGCTGCAATAATGTTAGTGCTAATAAATTTTAATTATGCCCTTTAAGGCCATTTTAATTATTCCCTTTAAGGCCGCATCATCTTCTCACAACTTGGCTGTTTTTGTGCGGAAACAATAAACATGCTCAACTAATGGTCTTGTTAAAACTATCTCAGCTCACACATGCAGTACACACAACTTACTAGAACTAGTCCCATCAGCTTCAGTGAATGGATTGATATCAAGGTAACCTCCACTTGCAACCTTCCACCGTCCAGTGTCCTGTCAAGTTATACAAACAGTTAGTCAGTTAAAAACAGTAATAATGGGGTATATGAACCCTTACAATCAGCATGTTGCGGTGGTAGAAGATCGAGATTAACAGCAGTATGTCCCACACAATTACACCAAAAGAGAAATCATCATAAATCCAGTTTACAACATAAAATTGAACCCCATACTTCACTAGTATTACAAACATTGTATAGAACATCAAGGTGAGCCAGAATCTTCTGGTTGGCCATGGGACAGACAGTAATCCCCACAAGAACATAAGAGCAGCATAGACCAGTGATACTAGACTACCATTGTTTATTACATTCAATATAATGAAGAAATAGCAGATATATTCAGTATTAGCCACTGTAGCATAGTATAAAGCTATTAGAAACTGTATAGGACGATAAACAACTCTTCTCCAGACCCTAGCAACATCCTCACGTGTACAAAGAACACCATCTTCCTCTGTTTGTATCTCATTAACATCATTAATACCTGTAGGACTAGACAACGTTCTTTCCTTGTCTGTGTTACTAGGACTGTTACAGGGGTTGATCCTCAGTTCATTAGTGGCTTCAAGTGTAATCTCTGCTGTTGTGACTGGTCCTGTTACTCCTTGATGAATTTGAGGAATAGGGGATAGCCCTGCTTGTTTCCTTCTTGCATTTCTTTTCTTTGACAAATAACGGTAGTACAAGCTTCTGTTTCTCAGCCAGTTTATCACCAACACTAAGCCACTATCGATAAAGGAGAGACCATTTCCAACCAGTTTCCAAATACCTTGAAAGAGTGATTTCTTCTCTTCATCATTAATACCCTCAGAGTCTTCATTTGGGCTGAGCTTGGATCTTACAACATTGATATCACTGTGTTTGCTTACATCCTTAAGTGTGACCACGTCACTGTGTCTATCTAAATCTTTGTGTTCATCTGTGTCACCCAGAGGAGAAGCCCTGTCATGTCCAATAGTCGGCAGATCTTGTGTTGTTGTAGGGTGTAGTTCAATAGGGTCTTCATCATTGAACTCAATGTGATCGGGTAGCTTTACCCCAGCTCTCAGGTAGTGCTCCACTACTGAGGTATTGTATTTGGTACGTACTTCTAGCAGCCTTGTCTTGATGTTTTCCTTTATAATCTTCTCTCTTATTCTCATCTTCTCAACTTCTTCATTGATTTTTTCCAACAAGTCACTGGTAGCATGTTCCGCTTCTTTCAATCTTTCTTCAGACAAGAGATAAGCTCTCACACTCTCAAATCGATGTGTTGATAATATTACAATTTGTACAGTGACAATGACAAAGGCAAATGAGTCCAGCCATATACCAACATGATGAGGTAGTTTGTTACACAACTTAGTGGCATAGTATGACCCTGCATCACACTGAGCATTAAACAGCCGCACTACAATACAGTCATTATCAATGTTGTCCTTAAAGTACACACAAGTATAGAGCTGTAGTGATATCTTGACTAGCAGCACAAACCAGACTACAGTTAGTAGGAGAAACCACCACCTTCTCAACTTGGTTATGGGATAGTGCAGCATCCGTCCCCGCCATAACAAGGTAAACGAGGCAAACAGGTACAACAAACCTAATAAGCTAACTTGAATTGTAGCAGCTAGAAGTACAACAAACAAGGCAACCCAAAAGAAGTGCTTGTACATAATTCTCTTAATATTATCAGCTAGTTTCTTTGAAGTAGCAAAAGCAACAAAGTCAGTGAAGAGTCCAGGTGGAACATCAACCTCTTCCACTTGAGTTTTCTTAAAGTTACGCAGTTGGGCACTAACCACAACATAAATTAACATATCAGCCCACAGCCAGTTCTTGTTTAGTATAAAGTATTCATTGTTAGCAATAGGTGGTAGCCATAGCCACTTATGAAGTCCTTCAGGATTTATATTGTTCCAAAGAAGAGTATTGTTGTCACGGACATGGTCATCAATACAGGCCCCACGTGGAACATTCACCAACATGGCGTATTGCAACAGTAGTAGACAACCATGTACAATCACATAAAGTACCCACACTATTTTTAGCTTGGTCTGTGGTATCAGTAAAAACACACCTAGTGCTATGGCATACAACACACCATATACATCAGTTCTGATGGATACTGCTATAGCTATCATACACCAGCAAATTTCCAATCCGTAAAAGTCAAACATATGACTGATCAAGTAGCCAATACCCTTAATCATAGATTTGTCAGCCTCTTCAGAAGTTATACCCCAAAACAATGCTCTCTTGTCTTTCACAGGGATCTCAATGTCTTTTAAACATCTTCTCTGTCTCCTAGCAACAGTGTAATAGAATGCTAACAGCAGTAACACAATGATGTCATATTTGATGTAGTCACTAAAACCCTTGCAGTGCTGGCACTCTACCTTCTGAAAACCCAGCCACCCGGGGTCATCTCTGTCATAGTTGTAGGAGTAAATCTTGCCACTTGGTTTACTGGCATTCACAGTGTTGTTCTATAACAGACAACATGGCATAAACTACAAACCACAAAAGAAAGAAAAATTTTGTGAAGGAGAACCATTTTGTCAACCCATACCTTCAAAATCTCTCTTCCTTGACCATATTACATTAACCAGTACTAAAATACCAATCCTTTTTAAACAGTTACACAAAAACCTATAGAATATTTTTTTTTTAAATTTTTGTGTAGAACCTTTACCCAAGGAGATGGTCTAGTACAAACTACACAGTGCATGAGCTTGCACTTTACAATACAACTACTGAAAACAGAAAATGCAAAGCAGTTGTACTTCAGAGTTTTAATTCTAAATTCTGCAGTAGCTATTAGGTCAAGACATACACTTACCAAACAATTAGAAAATTTTAAATGATCTTTCTCTACTAATGGTACTTGGTAAAGCATCTTCAATAGAGCAAGGCTACTGATTAACATGGTCAATACGAGATACATGTATGAGTTTACTTCAATTGGTATGGCAACAACCAAGATGGCCAAGATCAGGAAATGTGTGGCACTAATCTCATCAAGAATTGCTGCAAATACCACAAATATTATGGCTTTTGGCAGATAGATCTCCAGCAGTCGCCAGAATACCTCAATAACAACAATGACTGTCTTTTGGGCCAAGTTCCAGTACGTTTCTATCACCTCTTGAATATGCTGACGTCTTTCCTCTTTGGGAGAATATTTTGGCTGGTCAGTGGTACCTTCATCAGTGTTGAAATCATCCTTCTCTGGTTCCATTCTTTCCCCCTTGCTGACTTCTAGAGGTGAATCAGGTGGTTGATTTACTGCTTTACTGGAAGATTGATAAAGTGGTAAATCTCCTGTGTGCAAAAAACTCAGCTGTCTATGCAGAGCAGCTCCTGTTTGTTCTCTTATTCGCTCTTCAGTACTGATGTGGGGACTGAAGTATTTCAGCTGTAACGCCATCACTGCCACAAACACTGCTGAAGGAACAATGATTGCAAACAAGTCTCTAACACTTTTCAAATTGTCTATGGATACTTCACGTTCAAATAATCCGATACTCTCAAGGCTATAATGAGAAGAAAGAGGAGCAAATTAATGCATCTGTACATAATCCAAACACAAACCTCTTATTTGAATGATTGTTCTATTAAAGTTCTATTAGAGTGTCTTAACTAGAAAGCCTCTCATTGATAGCTCCAAGGGGATGATGTGTGTAATGGTGAAATCCAAAAGTACTACTGTAGCAGCCTTGTTACTGTGAAGACCATAAATATTTTTTGTTGTGTATCTCCATAAGGTAACAAGTTGATGTTGTGCTACTTCTAAAAACCAGGTGCCATGCAGAGCTAGCTAACTCATCTGGATTTAACCAACTATGTATTACTATTTTATTATGTTGTGCAATAATGCATAATTAATTTATTGTAATTCTCGGATTTTGTAATCCATTAAATTTTCGTAATTCTTCAATTATGTTGCTGTGCACTGCTAAGGAAATGTTTGTTAAACAAACCACTTTTAAAAATATATTACGCACAGAAGTATCTTCTAAACTGTTTTATAGTTTGACTATAGTGTTTTTTCCCACAAATTCTCTCGACAAAGCCTCAAAGCTGATCTTCATTTTCATTTGCATATATTGGGGATACATAGTATCGCATGGCCAGACCACTTTTTCTCGGCATGGCACTTATCGATTGCATTATAAGCGCCTCTCGAAAAAGGGTCTGGTGACTATCAAATTTACAGCTCGTTCTGGCCTTATTTGCCTGCGCCACCTGGACTTACGTAAATCGGCATCAATGCCACCTGTGAGCTGCACAGGTGTTACAACTTTTGGAGCGGGCACACCATACAGCTGCTGTTCACAAATCGTTGTCTACAAAAACATGCAGGTAACAAGAACGAGATGCCAATTTGGTTGTCACCAGGCCCTTTATTGAGCAGGCGTTTATAATGCAATCAATAAGTGCTGTGCCGAGAAAAAGTGGTCTGGCCATGCAAGACTACGGGATACGCCCCCTTTCCAACTAAAGGGATAGGCTATTTCTGGTGGTCTACAAGGCCTGCACTGTTGTTTCTCAATTGCTAAACGCCATTAAAACCCAAAGGGAAGGTAATTCACAAAGTCTGAGGAGAGTTGCCACACTCGTATTTCAGACTACCACAAAGAAACCACCTCAGAGCAAAGTTTAGACTCTACCAGTGTGCAAGTTAATACAGACTTCATTTCGCTTTTACGTCTTCCACGTAAAAGCTGCTTTTACCCTTTAATGATTTTGCTCATGTAGTTGCGTGCGGACAAACATATATAGGTAGATAGATATGTAGATAGGTACACACACACACACACACACACACACACACACACACACACACACACACACACACACACACACACACACACACACACACACACACACACACACACACACACACACACACACACACACACACAAATTAAGTAAACCAGGCACATGCCTGGTTTTAAAATGTGTTAGGAATGTAAATTTTGTCTTTATTTGCATAGATGTGGCATGCATCTCTATGTGGAGGTGTTTCAGGTTCTTAATATGAAGGTGTCTGTGTCCTTAATATGGAGGTATCTGTAGTGCACTCGCTGCACTTGAGAACTATATACTAAGGGCCTGAGGGTTTCTAAATCCTACAGAACCCACCGGTTCTTGACGTCCAACTTATTTAGACTACAACTCATTATTGCACCCTGAGTTGATAGCTAGGCTTGAGCCAATTATGCTTTGAAAATAGCCTATTATGCTTTTGAGCAGTGTTCAAAAATCAAGCCTATTATGCTCAAATTTATGGTTTTAAAATCAAGATTATGCTCTAGAGTTGGCTGTTTTATTAGAGTATAACAGCCTTTCCTGACTGATGTATTACAGTAAGTGACTGCTCTATTAGAGTATCTCAACCTAATTCCCACAAAATGTGAATAATTAGCCAAGAAACAATGTTACACATTTTCTTGGTATGAACCACAGGGCTAACATGTAATGTGTTCATGTTTTGCAGTATTTTGGCGTACACATTACAGTTTAATTAAAATCATCCTATTTAATATGCTGACAATGTTTGATGTTTTTGCTAACCTACTATGTTCAAAATTATGCCAGCATAGTTGGCACAAGTCTATTGACAACTGCTTGTAAAAGAGAAAAGTATTGTTAATTAGTAGAAATAAGCCTTCTACACCTCCCTCTAGTTCAGCGTGGCTGTTACTGCCCATTTAAATGCCCATGCATTGCCAATGTTACAGGCTTGTGCTGTGTTTCAAAGTACAACTACAACTCATTGTTGTGCCTTGACAGCTGCTTGCATGTAAACAAGAAATGTAGTACAAACATGCCCATTACACTTCCCTCTAATTCAGTATGGATGTTGTTACTATCCATTTGAACACCCATGCATTACCAATGTTACAGGTTTGTAATTACCATGTTTTGTATCGCGTCAGAGTGTGGTCTCCATAGGACATAAGTGGCACTACGGGATTTAGAGACCACATTTTCAACCAACCAAATTTCAGTACCAAACTTGTTGTAATCTAAGTTAAGATATGACATCATTCACTGCTTCAAAATAAAATTCTCTTTCTCTATACTATGATACAGTACCAACAACAACGTACATTTCATCAGCAGACAGATGATTGTGTGACGAGTTAACAGCAGCCATCCAAGCATCTCTCACATAGCTGAACTGATAGGTGTAGATGGCAGTCAACTCAAGGAAGGCATAGAAGACAAGGATGGTCCATAACGGCTCCATAATCTTGTACCAATAGTAGGGGAAGAACTGTAATACAATGTGACAAGTAAAACTGATACACAAGGGTAGTTACCATTATACAAATACGTATGGGTACAATTGATGTGATGGAGTTTTATCCAGTCAAAGTTTGAGATTCATTAAGCAAGTGGTTACGTTAAAAATAAGTAGATTTGTATGTAACTTTATTACACAGTGATCTGGTCATATTCCTATTATCCACATCCTGAGTACAATAGTCCCACATCCTCTATGTAGTTATCACTGTGATCTATTTATTTGTAAAGCAAAAAAAGACTTGAGGGGAAATTTTTTGTAGTTTCCATGAATTGACAGCTATTGATGAAAACATTTTCTCTCGAAACATTTGCTCAATGCATCACTCAATTAAAATGGTACTGCTTAAATATTTTATAAACATGTGAAAGAAGAATTGCCACCAAACCCTAGCAATTTGTTGGCTGAAACTTGGAACAGTACCAATTTCTAGAATCATGCTAATAATGCTAATGGATACTGCATGAGGGATAACACGGTGATGAAAAAAATCAAGAGAAAACTAGGATAGTAAAGGGGAGGATTATTTTGACCATCTAACTGCCACCATGTCTTCTTTCAACATCACCAGCCACAGTATAACTATAAATGTTTTTTTTGCTGACAACCCAATCACAGCATCCCAATGGTACCCTACCCCCATAGTACAAACATATCCACTTCATATAATTATAGCCAATACACAAAAACTTTCATCTTAAAAAGCTGATAAAAATTGTGATAATTTTCCCCCAAAAATAACCTACAAATTCTTTCACCCCAAATAAAATCACTAGCATAAACTGACATCCCCAAACCCATACCCAACGTTTCATACAAGTAATTATTACTGCACAAAAGCAGCCAAGCTGTGAAAAAGGTACGGCCTTAAAAGCCTGGGTGAAAAAGTTGTGAAATCAAAAGGCTGGCGGCCAACAAATGGCTGCAGTGATGTTAATACTAATAAATTGTAACAATGCACATAGCCATTGTTAAAATCTATTAGTAGCAGTAATTTTGTGCGGATATCACTTCTGTTTGTATTTGCAAGTTCCAAAGCCAGCCTATGGTTGGCTTTGGTAATTCTTTTAAACTTTTTTTCCTTTTACTACAGAAACTGTCGGAAGACTGTGTGGCTATATGAAGAACTGAAATAAGACAAATTATGAAGAACTGAAATAAGACAAATTATGAAGGCATGTATATCCCATTGACAGCTGGGCAGATTCAACTCGAATTAGGAATGGGAGATGCTCTACCCTGAACAGAAACATAGACACTGACCTCATAAGCAAATATAAACAGCAGGAAGAAGATCATGAAGACAACTTTGAATAGAGTCACTTCTCCCACAAGGATCACTAACAAGAAGGCACCAACTGTCACAACAATCCAGTACTGCTTCAGGTACTTGTAGAAGTCAATTGGTACAGCAACATTATGTAATTCTTTAGTTAAGACACTGGTTTCCTGAGTGTCCGGCTGGTCTGAAAATAAAAGAATACAATCTTGTAGTTGAAGTCAATAGTATAATCTATAGGTAGCTGACACTGCTATTATATGCAGGCATTTTTAAGGACTTCATTATCATAACAGTTTACATCTGTGATACATCATACAATGTATGTCCAAAATTCAAGTGTATTCCAAGAGCTGGTGGAAAACTTGCAGGTGACTAGGACATTTTTGAAAATAAATGTTGTAAAGTTGCTATAGAAAAAAATATGTTTATTGGCAACAAAAAAACTACACAACCAGTAGTTAACAGGTATTAACCAGCCAGAAGTTTCCAATGTAAAAGCTTGATCTTCCATTAGCTGTATATACCTAGTGATGTGCATATGCAAGACAGAGCATATTACAGTGTAACAACTGTGTATCATCAACACGATAATACATGATACAGCACACTTTTACACAAGAACCCTAAGTGCATTTAAGTGATGCACAGGCAGTTGATTACCATGCAGCAATAACTCCATTGCACAGTCAAACTATAAGGTCTAGAAAACTGGTAAACAACCTAGCTACTTTGCTACACTGTACAAAGCCAACCATCATACTAAATGCATTAATTGCACAAAACTAGACCTTCATAACCAACAATTATATAAATGTGACCTGATTTTGGAAAATCAGTCTTAGCATCACATTTGACAACTTAAATATTTATGACCAAAATTAACCATTCCAATCAATTAATCAGCTTTACAATTGTTAATCAGCACCTTGAATTATTACAAATTCTGATAAATAATTTAACAGGTGTGAAACTATCTTAATGGTAACACAGTGATTTGTAAATTTTTAATTATTTCACACATTCTGATAATATGTATTGACACGTATCACATATCACTAGTGTACACAAAATACTCTAATAAAAGAGTCAGTTATGTTTAATTGATGTTATTAGACACGTGCCACTATTCTTGACATTATAAACTGACCAGACTGATCAAGAGAGGTCCCATCATCTGGCAGCCTAGTCATTCCAGTCTCCAAAGTGACGCCATTGCTAGACCTGCAATGGCGTTGCAGGAAGGCATACCATCGACTCTTGTGCAATGAGATGAGCTCAAACAATGAGCACAAGAACAATCCAGTACATAGTGACTACATAACAAAATCAAGAGATGTCTGTACACTAGTGACCAGAGGAAGGTGGTTAAACAACAGCACCCAAATCAAAAGCTCTACATATTATATCAACACCAGAATTAATAACCTATACGTAGGAGACATAGTAGGACCTCATATTAATTTGCTTCCTACCTCCTTCATGCACACAAAATACAACTATATCAATAATGCAAGCAATCACACATTGCCACATTTTGTACGCCCATCTCCTCTGGAGAGTAACCCATGATGAAGTAAGGTCTGGTTACTTTGAATTATTACAATGATGTACTCACAGGGAAGATACAACTGGATGCCATTATATTCACAGTCTGACTTACACAGAACACAAGTATGAAATTCAGTGTTTTATTACAACAAATCATGATCAAGTAAAATTATTCCCATATATGGTTAAAAATAAATGTATCGACTAGTATCCATAGTAGCACATTTCACATCCCATAATGTAGTGTGACCAGCTACATCTTAGATAGGTATAGTGCTATCCCACAAGGGACTAAAGTCTGTAAACATACAGGTAGTCAGGATCTTATACACTGTCGGGTGCAAAAATTCCCTGACCCAGTGGTGACTTGACCAGTTGTGCCTTGACCAGTTGTGCCAAAGGAATCACAACAACTGAGATAGATCTGACACTCCCTTTGAATCCTAAATGTAAACACATTGACTTTACAAAGGTTTTATTAAATTACATCCATCTAGGGACCTGTAAGAAGACTATATCTTCTACAAGTGATAGCCAAAGCCATCATGCAAACAGCACCTGTGTTTACAACATTGTTATACAACTTTAGTAATAGTGGGTGCATGTTTTACTTATGACAGATGGAATATCGAAAATATGCAATATCATCAATTTTTTTATAAGCAAACTTGTAATGAAAGGTATGTGAGATATTAAAACACTTGTTAGGAGGTTTAGAAACAATCAAAAATATATGATAATTATTCTAAGTGCAGGCCGTTACTATTAGTATTACATTTGTAGCCAATGCTTGGCTGCCAAGTAGAATTTTCAGGAGACAAAAACTGGCAGTGGCTGAGCATTTGGGTGTTTAGAAGTCTTTCATTTGAATTTTGGACAACTTTTTCAATTTCTGCTGCACTACTGATTGACTGTTCTATTAGAGTATTTCGCCCAAGGTAACACATCAGTTGGTTTTTGCTTTGCAACTCTATACCTATTACTTCAATTTTTTGAAAACTACTAAAGACACTTTAATGATGATTGCTCTAGCTGCAGTTCCCATCTTCTGAATTATTATTTATTCATTACAATAATCACACACCTTAACACAATTATGCAACTACCTTAACAATCACACATTATACATGTTGCATACTATTTGTGTCAAGTTGTTACACCAGACAGGAATGATGATGCCTGCAAGGGGCCTGGCAAAGTGCATTTTTGATGCACTGAAGAGGTTTTCACTCAAACACACCAAGCTACCTAAATAACTCCATTTCTTCCATTTTTCATAGACTTGAACTGGAGAAGGATCGTGCACATGAGTATGATGATTACTTAGCTATTAAGTTTGCCTTGCTCATTTCCTTGGTATTTTCTACATTTGGTGGCCTGGGCAGAAAAGCTATCATTTTCTACGGTCATCTTGCTGATTTACTTTCAGCAAAGCATACCAAGATGCTACCCTAGATGTGTTGTTCTCTGTTTCAAAAAAAATTGGGAGGAGGTTCCCTTTTTTCTACAGGGATCTAGTTACTTAAGGACATCCCACCACCTCCATTAAGTTGTGCTTGAGGTATACAGAGCAAATTTCAACCTATTCTCATTACCCTGTAACACTGAATACTGTAATTTATTGGAATTTTACAAACTTGGCATATACATTTACATCCATACGTTATGTGTACCACAGTTAAATGCATGTTTGTGACCAGATATTACAAACCAATCAAAATTACACATCAGGCAAAATCAAACTAACATCACCAGTGGATAGCTATGCTATCATACTATTGGTTTTGACCGTCAAACTACTCGAGGCTGATTTTAACAGACATCTTTTCTGGGTGGTGTGGCAAACTCAAATGGCACTTTGTGGCTTTGTGGAGGATCTGGCTTGGCAAGATCAGTGGTGTACTAGCAGATGGCCTGATATGGTTGGCCAGACATTCTCTATGTTGATTTTGCTGCATATCAGCCACTAAGAAGCCAGTACAAACTCTGTAATCACGTGTCTAATCCCCATAATGTGTATCAAAGTAATGGCTCGAACAAATTTTGGTGTGCGCCTTGCATAAAAGAACTGACATACTGTAATTTGCTTTATTTTTGTGCAAAATTTTTCGTAATAAAAATTTTCGTGTAAATATTTTTGTACGATTTACATAAATGACTGCTCTATTAGAATAGTTAGATTTGTATAAAAAATTTCATGCAAGAAATTTTCGTACAAATTTTGCATATGAATTTTTTTTTACAACGAAAAAAAGCTAATTATGGTAGAATCCTTTAATTACTGCAATTTTGCTGAAAGCAGAGCTGTATTTCCAGAAAAGATTGTCGACAAAACCCCAGAAAGTCTAAGCAAAATAGACAGCAGGCAGCATAGTATATCTGGCTGTAATCCGTACAATATCAAAGTGAACTAATGAATAACTATACATCAGCTTTCAGCATCATTGAATTTTATACCAATCGTCAACATAGCTAAAGCCTAGTGTACACATCCAGACTGCTTATCATATAACATAACACAGTACCTTTATAACAATGGCCCACACACGTGTTACATCAAGATGTGATGAATATCTAATCAGACCAGCATCAACACTACTCTCTAGTTCATCTTCAGTGAGGTCCAAGTTGTAGAGGTATTGTATGATCAACAAGGTGATGGCATAGAGTACTAACAATGGAGTAGTGCAGTACACTGTATCCTTAGCATTGAACCTCGGAGTGACCCAAACTATACAGGACCACATGAGGAGAACAAATGATGTCCAGGATGGGAATGCAATTGACCAAACCTATAACAACAAAAAAAAAAACACTAAATAGTTTGTAGTGTGCCAATTTATGATGTAATCTCAGCCCCGGGAAGTTACTCTGGTGCTGCCCACCCCTTCACTTTTAGAGTAAGGGTCTGGTGACAGTACGTTTGCAACCAAAACTGTTGTGATTGCACACGTATATGAGGTTAGTAACAAACATCATGTTGGCTTATTAATTGATCTTTGCTGGCCATCTTTCAACATTTTAAACCCAACAATCCAACTATTCTTCTAGGAAATGCACAAAATTTTGTCTTCTGACATCAACAAGTTTATTTGTGCACCCATTTTTATCTCAATAAAACATCACAGAGAGTCAAGGCGCCATAGATACATAACTCTTAAACAATACTGTAATTTGATTGGCTCTACCACTATTATGGCAGTAGCACAAGTATCATATACTATCATCACCAGACCCTTCCTCTAAAAATGAAGGGGTGGAAGGTTCCAGACTTCCTGGGAAGTAAGGAGAAATGAGCTTGACAGGTCTATTGGGTAAATTCTGAAAGAGGGTAACCATTATATAATATTGAAAATATATGCACAGATAGCATTTTGATTCTTGATGTACTGAATTCTGCAACAGAGCACGGAACATACATACATGTATCTCAGAACAGATTAACTATGCTTACATCCCCAAATAATTCTCACCATCATGGCCACAAGGGTGAAAACAAAGTTCACTCTCATAAAGGACCTTGCTAGCCATCTCAGTCCAGCATTAATTATACCAGACTTCTGTGGGTCATTGACCATCCAGAGTGTTTCCCCAACAATCATCTGATCACCATCTTCATCAGCAGATGCCACAATTTGGAGTTCCTTTGGCTAATAATAAGTGCAAAAAGGCTAGTCACATGCTAATAGTATTGCTAGCCAGCATTGTAAGTGGGCCAGGTAATCCGGATTATCCGGGTCATTTGGGTCACATTTTGTCCGGGTTAAGTGGGTCTTATCCACTTCACTGAATATCTGGGTCTGACCCGGATGAGATCACGTGTGACTATAAGTTAACTAGCTCGATTGTATTGATGGAAATGCAGTTGTAAACACTTAAGAAACTTATGTGGAGCCACACCCACCATTCAGGTATATGCTTAGCTGTCTGTGCAGGGTATGTAGAGCCACGCCCACTTATCAGAATTGTACCAGCTGTGCTTTGTGGGTATGCATGCATCACCAGATCCATGTTGCTACTTGAAATGTAGATAACTGACTTCTGGAACTTCTGTAGCTGCATGTAAACTTATGTGGAGCCACCCCCACTTGATAATATGTACGTGGAGCCACACTCACTTGATAATATGTAGCTACTCACTTTTTGCAGACAATTTTTTATAGTGTAAAAAAATGTAGGGCTGATTAGTGGAACTTGTGGACTTAATCTAGCTCTTGGGGCACGCCTCTATTTTAATTAAACTGGGTCACATGCAGGTCAGATCCGGGTCCCATCCGGATTACTATTTGGGTCAGTGGGTCAAACGGGTCAACAGCACTGACCCACATACAATGCTGTTGCTAGCAATACTGTAAGAAATACATAGTGTAATTGAGTAAATACATGCATACAGGAGCCCATAAGTGCCACAAGGTAGAAGCGCCATAAGTACCTTGTGGCACTTATAATTATGGGGTTCTGCATGAATGTGTTTTGAAATAAATGGCAGTTGCCACAAGCTACCACCCTAACAGGAAAAGTCTCTTGAACAGCAAAAACTCAATACAAATGAAATGCTGGACATAATAAGACTTAACCACACAACATATTAATTTTATATAGTTAGTTAAAAAAATAAGAGTGCTGCATGAAGGACAGGGGAAACTTCAGGAATTTTGGTGACAAGTTTCCAAAACTTTCTGGGGCATACTCCCCCTCAGGGAAAATTATGTATTCTGAAACTGAATTCAGGTAACAATTTTCACCAAAAATTTATTAAAGCTGAACATATATTAGGAATTGATTGATATAGGTTTTACTTGCTTGCTCTGCTAGTATCAGTTAAGAGGTGGGGCTATGTGAAATGTGAAGCATACAACAGGCATGATCACATGGATGTCTTTTTGGGGCCACCAGGAATAATTTCAGGTCTTAAACACTCTGAGATATTATCTTAAACTATTTTTACTATGTTGGTATAGGTAGACTATTATAATACAAAATGTGACTGCTCTATTAGAGTATTTTGATTTGAACTTTTGATACCTTTGCAAAATTGTCTGAAACCTCAGAAACACCCTTAGATCAGCCTCTGAAGGACTCTGGGAGACACTCCTGTATTCCTTATAAATCTTCCTAAATCAAAAATACAGCTTCCTACATATGTTTATTTAGTAACATGCATAACACACTGTAACTTGAGAGTGACAAAGAAGAGGAGGGCTTGCACATTTGGTCAAAATACAGATCTACTATTGGAATATTTATTGAGTGATTTAGTGCAGGTACCGGTATGGAATTCAGTAGTGGAGTCAGTGGACTACTTACAGGTAACAGTTTGTATCTTGTCTGACGATCCGATGTTTTATTCTGGCTGTGACGACTTCGTTGTGACTGTAAGCAAACCACAAACACAAAGTATGGTAATATCTAACATTGTACTGTCTTGCCTACCTTGACCCCATAGAATAGTTGATGTCGCACTGCACTTGCAGACAACCAAAACAGGATCAACAAGGATATTGGGTTGACATATATTGGCCATTTCAAGTCGTGATGAGTAAGAAGCTTGTCTGTCTGGTTCACACTACAGTTCGTCCTCACAATCCCAGCTAGCCCAAAAATCCTGTTAGACAAGACATACATCTCAGGGGGAGGTTGGTCACAAGTCATCCCTCTGTATGACATATTGGCTGTTGCATGTAAGATTGTACAACTAAACCTAGTGCATAGTGTTGGGCAAGTTACTTTCTTAAAGTAACTAGTTACATATTACATATTACTTGCAACTGAACTATTTAGTTACAGTTACATATTACCCATAAAATAAAGTAACTATAATAATATTACGTATTATATTACTTTGTGTCCACAGCCTTAAGCTGTCACGTGTGAAACTACCACCTTATCACGTGACATGATTGCGTTGTTGGACAACGTGCAAATCTTGGTTATAAGTAAGAAGCTGGTGAATAAACTTCATTCAGTAGGCTTCGTTACTTCGTTGTGGCTAGGCGTTACTCAGAGGATAACTAACGAAATTAGTAACTTTGTTACTTGTAGTAATAATATTATGTAATATTAGATTTGTTACAGTAACTATATTACTTAGGTAACGCGTTACATTTGTAAGTAAAGTAACTTGCGTTATATTACCTGTTTTTATAGCGTATTTTGTTATATTACTTAGGTACCACAAAAGTAATAATATTACGTAACGCGTTACTCCCAACACTGCTAGTGCATAGTGTAAACCCTTTTGTCAGATATCAGGTGTCCTACAGACAAAGCCTTAATAAGTACAGAATAAAATTCACAGTTGTATACATACCACACGCATTTTACCTAACAAAGCCACGAGGTGTATTGGATTGGTTGGATGTACGGATACACATACAGTCATTGCAGAGCAACACACATGAACAGACAACTATGGGACAAGCAACATACAGACACACGTACTGACAATGCAGGACAAACGCTCACACACAGACATACCTCGCTGTCAAATTTGACCTGGGAACTAGTTCCTGAGCTGACTGGAATTGATACAAGTAGAGAATGATGAGATGTATAGCTGAATATAGAGAAACTAGGACAACAATGACTCTCTGGGTGACCATAAATACCCTGATCTGGTTAAAATGTAGAGCCCAACAGAGACACAGGAAGATTGAGAAGATGAAGTAGACAGAGTTAAGTGCAGATGCTACACAAACTCCACTAAACCACAAAAATACAATGTACAATAATTTCCACACAATTGATAGCAGTAATGTAATTGGTATCTTAGGAAAGAGGTTAAGTTTTTGTTTCTGTTGTCTTTGTTGTGTTGTTTCACCAATTCTACTCCCAAACTCTGTAACAAGGTCAGGTGTACCGACAAGAGATAACTCCGTGGAGTGGAGTTGATGTAAAACATTAGTGTTTGAAGTGGTTAGGGCTTCAGATGCATTCAAAAGGGCTTTTGTGTCTGCTTCAGGGCTAACACTAGTCTCACGAGAGATGCTGCTACTTTGAAGAGATTGTTCTGAAAGTTTTTCTTCTGTCTTCTTTATTAGTTTTGCTTTCTTCTCCAAATTTACAATTATGGCCAAAAGAAGTCCAGAAATAAAGCTGAGCACAAGGACAACAACATCTGGGATGTAGTGACGAACCACATCACCTGCCCCAACGTTTTTGAACCTGATGAAAAGACACAAAAAGATTGCTAGCAAATAAATTAATACCACTAACATTATAAATCCACATTGCCGCCAAATCCTCTCTTCACGAGAACCTAAAAAAATTAATTATGTCACAGTTATAATTATATATGACTAAACAATAAAGTTATATACTAAGTTTTATTTTCAATATCAACACTATTCAGTTTTTACACTATTGTTCTCACATGAGCTGAGGTTATCATCATATCCAGTGATCAGGCTGATCTGGAACAATGGTTGTGCCAGTGTCATAAACAATGATGTCAAACCCAGAAATACTGTCAGTACTATACTAGGAACTGGTATAAATAATAGCACACAAAGATGAGTAAAATCTGTAAGAGAATTTCTGTTTATATACACTACAACCTGTGTAATATGTACACCTTAAGACTGACCAAAGTGGGCTTGAGCCTATTATGCTAGCATAATATTATAGGTCATCAATTATGTGAGAATAATTCCAAAATATTATGGATGATTACAGATATAATTTTAGAATTATCAGGCATCCACGGGAATAATTGGGGGGATTAAGGGATGTATCTCTGCTAAAAGGAAGACTTAATATGCTGCTGAAATTATTTAACTTTTAGTGTCAGCTGAAAATCCTCAATAATATAGATAGATAGATACTCTAACAGAATTGTTCAAATACTCTAATAGAGCAGTCAAATCATTTCATGTTGGTAATCATCAGGGATCACAATTACCTCTGATTCTGTAACTTCTTTATCATGTATATATTCCAATTCTCTAAATACATTAATATCACTGCATATCTATATAGCTTTTAAAGGCCCTAGCCAACTATTTGTTACACTATAGCTAACAGTATAACTAGTGTCCACAAAAACATGTTCCAATTGTGCACGCAACAATACTGTATTATGTCAGACACTGATCAGATTTTGGGAAACAGATAGACTGATTTTTAAATAAAATATATTTGAAAATTTAATGATTATAGCTAAGGAATTAAAAATCACAAGGTCTTAAAGACAGAATGAGATGATAGAAGCTCTGAGATGGGATTTTAGTTATTCATTTAAGTTGTGAAATAACAGCAGGGCATAAGGTTTCCTAAACTCTTGCAATGATTGCCCTATTAGAATATCTCTATCATTTTAGACAAGAGTTTACTTTAATGTGTGGAGGTCTCTTAAAGAAAACTGATAGCACTCATCACTAACTTGATGGTGTGTTATTGGTAAGACACCTTGTTTACAATCACAGTAGTCTCTTTTGGGCAATTAGTATTTTAACACATCAGTAAACACCAACATTTAGAAAGTGCAGCAAGATATATAATCCCTTGTGTTAGTTTCCTGAAGCTAATTAAACCATCATCGTGGCTGGTTAATTATACCAGGAGCTCATAAGCACCACAAGGCACTGGCTCTCATATATACCAGGAGCTGGCTGGCTAATACCTGCTCGCAAGTGCCACAAGGCACATCTTTGGTACTTATAAGCTCCTGCTAATACTTAAAGAAACAGAGCAGTTTGTAATTTCATCATATCATTATTATAAATTTAGGCAACCATGCTGGCATTTGTTCTTCACATTTGCTGCTATTCTTAGACATCTGTCAAGCCTCAAACACATATTCATAGAATTTACAAACATTTATTGCATGCACAGCTTGCTTTGGCCTCTCTAATCTAACATGCAGTGAAATATCCCTTGCCATATTTGCAGTATGAAGTCTCTATAACAATACTAACCCACTGGCTACTGCTTGTTTGCAAACACTTGGACACCAGTAATACATCTTCAAGGATTTAAAAACCATCGGTAACATCAATATAACTTACACTATACCTCAGAGGATATATCACCACAGGATTTTATAATAATCCTTAAAGAGAGTGTCTAACTATTACTAATGAAATTAGAGATTAAAGTACAGTGTTGCTGAGGTGTATCTATTTTATATTATATAATGAGTGTTATAGTTAAGGGCAACTGGCGTTCATACTGTAGTGGTACATAAGGTTGTTCACTAAGGTAAATTGTCAATGTACGTTGCATTAGACTTCAAACAATAACTATGCTAGCATTTTAATAAATTAGATTCCATGTAAATATACCAGTAAACATTAGGAACATACAAATAATATCTGTATTTACTGTATTTAATAGGAGTTGGGTCTCCTATACATTCATACTATAGAATGCCATGCACCTTTCTTTTTAAGGTAAATAAGCCTTGTGGGTCTTCAAAGGTAACCTGATAATATTTTAGAATGAGTTATTTATGTTGACAAATGACAATGGCTCAGTGATTAATGAAAGCAAGAATAACAAAACTAGCTTTTGAATATGGAGTCAAAAAATGGTCATGTCAACAAGTATTTTGATTGGCCTTTGTCATCAACCAATTAACTCTGTCTAAAAACATTATACCTCAACCCTGCACAAAGAACACAAACACACACTGGTGCAAACTTTTCTGTATGGACTGAAATTTGGACTGGACTCTGGACTATAGAATGGTTTGACAGGTTCTGGAACAGACCCTCTAATAAAGCAGTCGTTCTACCTTAAGTCCTTTAAACCTTGATGATGATGTATACAATCATAATTATGGTAGTGTTGAGTTTATTCTAAGAAACGGAATGAGTGTGTGCTATATCTCCAACTACTCAAACCTAAAAAGTTACGAACTCAACTTCAGTTATACATGTAACGTAAGTCGCCTAAAATCGAACGGTATGTATTATCAAACTTAACACACTAGGCGAGCTACTCAACATACCAAAACCAACAAATGTTAACTAAAGACTTTTTGAGCTGTATGGATCACCAATACAACATTTACAACAGTTTTCTTCAGTGGATTGTTTTGGTAAAGGGCTCCAGAGGCTCTAGTGGATATGCGGTGGCACGAAGCAAGCAAAATTACAATTATTTTAACAAACATCTATAACTTCTCACCACAACAACGCATGCACTTTCAGTTTGGATCACTCAATAGAGAAGTCCTTGTTCTCCATGAATACCAAATTATAAGTAAATCGATCCAGCAGGCCTCAAGTTATGAGCAAAACAGTAGCACCTATAACAACTATGGTTTCAGTGTAAGTTGAATAACTCATGAACAGCGTATTCAATCTCCGTAAAATTTCTGTCACAGATTGCTATCCGGTAGTTGGATATCCCATAGAAACCTCAAAGTAACAGGGTAATTCCCTAGTATGTTATTTTGGAATGTGCGAACTGTTCGAAAATTGGTCATTGAGTGAAGTATGGTTGATCGATAATACATACCAGTGTTTGAGGAGCGGTAAATGATATGCTCTACTGTTTCGCGCATAACTCGTAGTGTGTTGGTGTGATTTGCTTACAACTTGGTATCCAGAGAGACCAAAGGCTGCTCTGTTAAATAGTCCAAACTAAAAGTCTGTGTGTTATTGTGGTGAGGAATTATAAGTGATTACTGAAATGTGTTCGATAAATGGTGACTTACGCTATATAGATCTTCACAGGCTTTATTTAGCCTTCTCACCGGTCCCTAGTGGGATAGCATTCACAGATCATCTCAACAATATCACAATGGAGATAATGTAAAATGCATTTTCCTTTTGCCACATTTCCACCACCATTACTTACCGTTAGCGTAAACTCCAGTTATTATGCACATATGGTTATTAAGCGCATAATTATTGCTTGCTAAGCGCATATGGAAAAATTGCGCTTAACACTTCCTGTTAAGCGCATATACTTGAAATCACTCCTGCAAGCTAGTACTACGTAGAATGGTAGCAAAATACCAATAGAACAAGCCAGAAACGTCACAGTGCACTCGATACTTTGCCAGGCACACGTCTAGCAGATACCACCACCTGTATTAACGATAGCTGCACCTGACTTTTTAGGACTGTTAGTGTGTACATGGCTTGAATTTTAAAGGAAGAATACGTTTATGACGAAAGTTGATTAAACACCCCAAGCTCTATCTCAGGGTGTGAAAATGAGTTGACATATTGATTCTGGACCAGACCCTTTTTCAAGCAGACACTTCGATAAGCACCATGCCTAGAAAAAGTGGTCTGGCCATAGGATCACTGGTTATTGGTATACAGACGTCACTGCATGCACTTACATGTAGAAAGGACATCATTCTAGATGGCAAATCATATAAACATTTAAGCAAGAAAAATGGCATTTTTGCAAGCCTCTTGCGATCATGACTTTTCCTGGTTTATTAATTATTATTATTAATTCAAGGGGTAGTCACCTCCATACCACCAATTGATGCACTTGCGACTGGGATCAAGATTTAATCAAGTGATCCATAGACAGTGTTGGGTAAGTTACTTTGTAAAAGTAACTAGTTACATATTACTTGCAACTGAACTATTTAGTTACAGTTACATATTACTCATAAAATAAAGTAACTATAATAATATTACATATTATATTACTTTGTGTCCACAGCCTTAGGCTGTCACGTGTGAAACTACCCCTTTATCACGTGACATGATTAGGTTGTTGGAAAATGTGTAAATCTTGGTTTTAAGTAAGAAGCTGGTGAATAAGCATCATTCATTAAGCTTCGTTACTTCGTTGTGGCTAGGCGTTACTCAGAGGATAACTAATGAGATTAGTAACTTTGTTACTTGTAGTAATGATATTATGTAATATTAGACTCATTACAGTAACAATATTACTTAGGTAACACGTTGCATTTGTAAGCAAAGTAACTTGACTTATATTACTCGTTTTTATAGCATATTTCGTTATATTACTTAGTTACCACAAAAGTAATATTACGTAACACTGTCCATAGATAATAGAGTACATAAAAGGGATAGGAAAGGCAATAACGTGACGTCACAAAATATGTACATTTCTATTGGAATTCCGTTTATTACGTCACGAACATACCCGTTACGAAGAGAAACAAATTGTCAGTGTTGGGAGTAACGCGTTACTTATGTAACGCATTACATAATATTATTACTTTTGTGGTAACAAAGTAATATAACGAAATACGCTATAAAAACAGGTAATATAACGCAAGCTACTTTACTTACAAATGTAACGCGTTACCTAAGTAATATAGTTACTGTAACAAGTCTAATATTACGTAATATTATTACTACAAGTAACGAAGTTACTAATCTCGTTAGTTATCCACTGAGTAACGGCTAGCCACAACAAAGTAACGAGGCCTACTGAATGAAGCTTATTCACCAGCTTCTTACTTATAACCAAAATTTGCATATTGTCCAACAACGCAATCATGTCACGTGATAAGGTGGTAGTTTCATACTTAAGGCTGTGGACACAAAGTAATATAATATGTAATTTTATTACAGTTACTTTATTTTATGGGTAATATGTAACTGTAACTAAATAGTTCAGTTGCAAGTAATATGTAATATGTAACTAGTTACTTTTACAAAGTAACTTGCCCAACACTGCAAATTGTTGTAACGGCAGAATTTTGTAACCAACGACTGTGAAACTTCACTACAATGAACTCAAGTAAATAATCGAGGAAACTAGGATGGTACCAACCCTCAAAGAAGTTACATGCAAAATTGAAGGAGATTGAAAGTGAAACAAAATGGCCCAAAAATTACTTTAAACTACTTAACTTTCTTCGTAAATATATTCTATCCTTTTAACTGTAATAAACCTATTCCTTACCATTTAACAAAGAGAATCAGAGGAGATACCAGAGCAAAACAGGAACTGTTGCTTGAAGAAACGACTAAGTATCTTCCATTTTTAACCAAAAGTTTAAACCACCTTGCAACACAACGCAACATTAAAAGACTGTGTTGGTGACACGCCTAGCTTACCACAAGATTCGAAAGTGGAACCGGCTATACAAAAAGCGGTATGGACGAGGCATGAAGGTACTATGAGCAAAATTATGACGGCGTGTAACAATCACAGTTAATGTGATACACTTTGTTATAGTGTAGGAAGTCATAAACCCCATATAAATTTTCATCCATAACTTTCAAATAATTGCTCATATCAAAAAACTAAAAACAGATTTGAATTCAGCACCTAAAAATGCACAAGATGGCATGAAATAAAAGGTCATCAGGTCACAATCATAAATTACATGTATCTTAGAACATTTTCAGAAGGCAGTTAGCCTTATTGATAATGACTCCATTCTACTGTACTTGTGTTAAGAAGTCCAAAACAGACATGCTATAATTTGTTTTTGCATATGAATTGAAATAGAATATGCTATTCTATTTAGTGCTTTGCATACACTTGACAGAAGATTGAAACATAATATTTTAGGACTATGGGCTAAACATGTAGTATAATAGAAGATTCAGTGATAATGAAACAATTAAACATGGAATAATAAGCAAAGCAAATAGAATTACTGATAGCAGTTAATAACACATAGCTAGCTACTGTTAATGACGTTACCAGCTCTATTTCTGACGTTGCCAGTAGATGGTGCATATAACTAATTACCTCTAATCTCTTGATCTGATTGTTGACACAGAAGGCACATATCTTGAGTGATGCAAATATGATTTCCAAGTGGATTAACTTGGCTGCCCATATAAGGCCAAAAAGTAATAATGACTTTTCCGATACTTAAATTTCTGCCTTTTAATGACACATTTTAACATCACATAGTTGAAACTTAAACACTCTGTGATAGTCTACAGTTTCAGATAATCATCCTAAAAGATCAGAAATGTTACAAACCTTATTGGGGTAACATTTAGGTGCTAAAATACAGAAGCAGATAATAAAGATGGACTGTGTCATTTACACGCAGTTGTCCATAACAACCTAAATCCATCATTTTAATAGTATTAAAAAACTGTCTTAGGGAAGTTTTATATATTATCTAATCTCCATGTATACCAATTTGTAGAGTTATTGAAGTATCCACTGGTGAAAAGTTTAATTTTGAAGAAAACGACTCGATTTTACCAAAAATTTGAATAAATCACCAGAACAACCATAAATCAAAATTCTGTCTTAGCATTTTGTTGGGAGTATCAATACCAATGACCAGCATAATAGCTAGCAAGATCTCAGTACTCTTACATCAGAAATTTTTAAAATTGTTAAAACATGACATTGTTATTGATTTACCAGCAATAGTCTTCGATCACTTCAGAAATAAAAGCTTTTTATGTCCAAAAATGATCAATATACAATGATCAATATACAGGGATATACAGGGATTCTGCAGTCCAAATTTCAAGAGCATACTATATAGCATCAAAAGGTTATTAATCAATGAAGTCAAGATGTATTCGTGGGGGTTTATGACTTCCCGCACCGTACAAAATCTATGATCTGAATTCTCTCGCCAAAATCTCTCACAAAGGTCTAAATACTTGCTGTAGTCTATTGGATTACTATTTACGATGCTTAGAACACTAATTCCTATGCTTGAGCACAAACTGTCTTGTCCTTTCAAGTCACGCATAACGGAAATCAAACCGGAAATCGCTTGCATTTCCTATCCTTTTTACTCTATAATCTATGAGTGATCAAGGGGTATTTTTGCAGTGAATCAAGCGATAAAGGTATCTGCAAAAGTGGTGATCAAGCACCTTTGAAAGTCAAAATGAGAATTTACTAAGCTTTTACGGTTGACAATCAAGAATCAAGGCTCTTGGAAAGATAAAATCAAGTGATCAAGGCAATGTTTTGGCAATCAGACTTCTTGATCCTGGTTGCGGGCACATCAATTGGTGGTATGGAAGTGACTACCCCTTGTTAATTATTATTATTATTGTTCAACTATCCCTATAGGGTCCTGCAGGGAGGCAACATATTAGCCTGTAGTACAGGTTGTGCAAGTTAGCCCCAGGTAGCTACCAGTAGCTGGAACATTAGACAATGCATGGTAGGTCATATCCACTAGTAGAAATAGTTCCATTTTGCAGTCAAATCGTTGCAATCTGTATTAATTTTAGTAGTATTTACCACAAACTAACTATTTTTGAAGGGGCAAGACCTTTCCTGGCTGAGAGTCAAAGTCCAGTCCATGGTTCAGAGTACAGAGCAAGGGGTAGTCACTTCCATACCGCCAGTTGCTGCGCTCGCGACCGGGATCAAAAAGTTTGATCGCCAAAATATTGCCTTGATCACTTGATTTCATCTTTCCAAAAGCCTTGATTCTTGATCATCAACCGTAAAAGCTTAGTAAATTCTCGTGTTGCTCAAAGTTAGCTTTCCAAAGGTGCTTGATCGCCACTTTTCGGACGCCTTGATTGCTTGATTCACTGCAAATATACCCCTTGATCACTTGATTAAATCTTGATCCCGGTTGTAAGCGAATCAATTGGTGGTATGGAGGTGACTACCCCTTGCAGAGGGAGGTTCAGTGTTTGCTCTGGTTTGTGTAAGCATAGCTATACGCTACATTACGAAACAAAAGCTCACTTCTGTCCTTCTTCCTCACTGTGCTGGGCAGGAACACACTGGCGAGCATGCACGTGAAGTAGAGTAGCGAGACGACATTGTAACGGAACAGCGAGGCTACGAATACATCCATATTTAAGTAACTTGACTGCAAGCGAAACAGTCACGTGTCACTTACCTGCTAGCAGAACGAGCGGTAGGACGACCTTCCTAAACCCGGTGTCGATACTTAGAATAGCTACTAGTGACACAGACTTGATCATCTTCGGGTTTTGAACACCCGAGACGTTCGCATAAATTGATCACGAGGACGCGTGGGCTTTGCTGGTAAACTGGAGCCCAGCCCAGTACTTCGTCGGGGCCCGCGTTAATAGTATAATCTAAACCCACCATCGATACTACCATACATGTGACATTAACGTGTAATGATGGACTTGATCAGTACTATAGAAGATGATGATGAGATATCAGGGCAGGAGTCCGATGAATCCGACCATAACGTGAGTTTGAGAGTGTTCTACTATGTACATAGTTTGACTAGGGTAGGGTTTCCACCGTGAAAAGTCTAAGTCACCATTTCTTAGTAATCACTGTGCAAGATTACTGATAAACAAAAGACAAGTACGAATTCACGAAAAAATCAGGAGTAAAATGGTTCATAGCTACACAATGGGGCCTAATATTATAGTCGTAAAGTGACGAAATATGGTCACGTGCGTTCTTTGTTTACATGACAATGAATGAGCTGTAGTAAGCTTGTCAAGCCAGCGGTATGTCATATATGCCTGTATAAAAGTTCATAAGAATGTGTGTATGTTTATATGACGTACCTTTGGCTTCACAAGCTTACTACAGCTCATTCATTGTCATCAAAACAAAGAACGCACGTGACCATATTTCGTCACTTTACAACTGAAAATATTAGGCTTCGTTGTGTAACTATGAATCATTTTACTCCCGGTTTTTTTGTGAATTTGTACTTGCCTTTCGTTTATCAACAATCGTGTACAGTGATTACTAAGAAATGGTGACTTTGAATTTTCACAGTGGAAACCCTAACTAGGGGCTATTATCTTGTTAACATTCAATATGTACATGATGTACCCATCAATGTCATCACCTTAGGAGTATGGGACAATGCAGGGGATTCCCCAATACTGGAGCTAAAAAGTTATCCCCACTATGTCCCTACCTCCTAAAAAGGAATTTTATTGAGCATTTGATCCAACTATTATTTTTAAAATTGTCTTACCAAACTGTCTTAAATTTGTCAAAAGCTCCAGGGATGAGCTCTCCTTATGTGTGGAGACCCCTGGGGTGGGACTTGACGTTGATAGGTACATTACATTATTTACTGGAATAGCTGTGCTGCTTGCAGCAATAAACTACTACTTGTGTAATCTATATTGTAGGACTCTCAGCCAATTGGAAGGGCTAAACGAAAGACAAGGGTTAAAATTCCAGAGTTTACAGAAGGGTTTACATTCGATGTGGCCAGCCATACTGAAGAGTGGAGTAACTGGGACATGATAGAGGCCCTGGAGTCTGTGAAGAAGCCAGTAAGAAATCACATGATGTGTGGCCACATTACTATTGTAGCATAGGAGCTTATGAATTATAAGTGCCCGTACTGAAAAGAGTCTGACATGCTTCCATTAGGCCATTTGAGTGACTCAGTGGAATGCTGTCTACCAAATCCTTTTCAGCACATGCGATTGTAATCTCTAATTGATAAGCCCTGCACTGAATTAGTCTGGCAGCACCGCCCCTTCGCATAAAGAGGAAGGGTCTGGTCACTCTAGCATTACGGAGTTGTAACAATAATCAAACAAGGATGTCACAATAATGGCAGCAAGAACGGCATGTCTGACAGCCACACAAACTAAGTGGTTCACGAGAGAGATTAATGAAAGGCTGCTAACATCATTGTGACCTTAACTTTTGTTCTTGTAAAGAACATCCTATTGGCGACTACCAGCAGCCTCAATCATATCGCATCTTCACAGAACTTTGTGACAAACTCTTGTACACATTACGTAACTCTACAATATCTATGGTAACTCCAAAACAAGCGCAAATATTTAGTAATTACCAACAATGCAATCTGATTGGTGTTACCTGTTTTCAGTAACACACTACAAATTTTGAATGCTAGAGTGACCAGACCCTTACTCTATGCAAAGGGGCGGGTGCCACCAGACTAGCACTGAATAGTGGTGTAGCCACATGAGGCTACTCTGTGTTGTGTGGTCATGTGACTCATGTTGTAGTCATCAGTTACCACGTCACTGGCCACTAAGATAACTAGAACACTTGCTCAGAGGAAGAAGGCTCAGAAAGTTAGTCATTGTATACCCCATGACATGGTGACCTGAATATGATATCTTGTAGAAAGAACATCTTAGAGATCATGATGAGGAGGATGATGATGAAGCACAAACAAGTATCTTGAATTGTTGCACACACATGCGTGAAATCGGTAGTCATCTAATTGTTGCTTAGAAATAATGTCATAATTGTCCAAGTATTGGATCCTAAACAGGGACATTCGATCACTACAGTGCTCCAATGGTCCAATGTGTGAATATAGCTGTGGCTTTTGTTCACACTGGCTTTTAGACTTTGATCTTGGTCCAGTGGTATACTACTGGTGAAGCAGTAGATGTCCAGGATAAGTTTTGTATCAGAGTATAAATACTTGGTTAAATGCTGCACCATTGACAGTTGTTGCACTTGAATAATGGTCGCATTATGCCCTTACAGATACTATATTGAATAACTGCTTCACTTAAACCACTTCATAGTATTTAATACTGCAACCATTGATATTGATACTGTTTTCTTGTAACAGAAGTTTGCTATTCTGTTTTGTTTAATTTTTGCAATTATTATTTTCGCTAATATTTTTAATGTATTTGTTGTAGTGGCACATACACTAGATATTGCATACAAGGTACTTGTTGTAGGTGAAGAAGAAGAAGGCAATGGCAGTCAGTCATCAAATGAAGAGTCTAGTAGCGGGGAGGAAGATGATACTCCATTAAATGAGGATGACTACTTCCAGACACCTCCTACAATACAGTCCACTAATATTAGCTTTACTGATATGAACTTGTCAAGACCATTACTGAAGGTACTGTTACATATCTGATATTGTGTGCGTGTGTGTGTGCGTGCGTGTGTGTGGTGTTAAAGCATTTTAAGATTGTACTAGAAAATTGATTTTTTTAAATTAATCAAATTATGACGTTACAGCAAGATTTTACCAAAAAAAAATCTTTAGTTTCTAGAAATATTACTCGTTTGCTAAAGTCACTGGTATTTCCTATTCATTATACCAGTGATAGAACACTTGTAAACACTATTCAAAGTACAAAGATGCAGTCGTCTGGTATTCAAAACTCATCACATTTAATGGTGTGTGTGTGTGTGTGTTTTACTCAAAACGCTTAATGTTTTGAAGTGCTTGCATGTGCTTGTGGTGGAGCATTATCACAAGTATCTCTTGTGTGCTGTATGTACACTGTTACCATGTCCTGTAGGCAGTCAATTCACTTGGGTTTGTCAGCCCCACTCCAATACAGGCCAGAACGGTACCGATTGCTCTGTTGGGCAAAGACATTTGTGCTAGCGCAGCCACAGGAACTGGTGAGCAACCAATGACATCACAAACACTTCACATAATCCTGCACGCTTTTCACAGGCAAGACAGCTGCTTACATGTTACCAGTATTAGAGAGGTTGCTATACCAACCAGTAGCACGTACCTCTACTACACGTGTGCTAGTACTGGTCCCCACTAGAGAGTTAGCCATTCAGGTAACCATCACATTGTGAGGTGATAACTGGTGTGTGTATTGACCATTGGGTGTATAGGTACACTCTGTTGCCAAGATGTTGTCTAAACACACTAAAATTGAAATATGTTTAGCAGCCGGTAAGTACGAACAACTGTAGTATTTTTGTTGTAGTGTCTGCAACCTCATTAAAGCGACCATGTCAAGTAGGTCTCAAACATAGCTAAGGTGTACTTCATGACCTCATTAATAAGACCACCTCATTATAGTGACCAATTGGTAGCATGGTTTAATAACATTACAGAAATTATTAAGAGCCAGTTCAATGTTTTTACAGGTGGGCTGGACTTGAAGGGTCAAGAGGTAGCACTCCGTAAGTCACCTGACATCATTATAGCCACTCCTGGCAGATTGTTAGATCATCTTCACAATACTCCATCGTTCACTCTCAATGATCTTGAGATCTTGATCCTTGATGAGGCTGATAGGTGAGTAGAGAATGTGTTGCATGTGAGTGTGTGTGTGTGTGTGTAGTGTGTGCGTGTTATGTTGCACCATGCATACAGTAAATAATATGTTGACACTCATGTGGTACTGCACACAAAACACATCGTAAATATTTTGATAGTGCAGCTCATATTTGGTAGAAGAAACATGAACAAGTGTGACTCCATGCATTGTTAGCTCTGAAAGAGGACGACCTCTTCATTGTAGCAAAAATGTGCCAAAGAAATAGAGAGGCTCCACTGTATAACAAATAGACCCTGTGATATTTAATACACCACATATATACATACACCATCACTCTACTCAGTAGCCTGTGTATGTATTGGTAGAATGTTGGATGAACACTTTATGGATCAGATGAATGAGCTGATCAGGTTGTGTCCTAGAGGAAGACAGACTATGCTCTTCTCAGCCACCATGACTGATGAGGTACGTATGTGCGTAGTCATATCATATGATGTACTGGAGAAGGGTCTAGTGTGATAGTGTGCACCAATACAAAACGTGGTCATTGACAATGTCCTAATTTAGGTGTGTACTAGAGTGTCCTGATTACCTTATTAGTAAGGTGTCCTGGTTTCAGGGATCTAAATGTGTGTACACTTATACAAATGGGATCACAGATAAAAGGTGTCCACAATTTAAGGTGTTCTTTTTGGAGGCTCCACTGTATGCTACCTTAATGTACCCACTTGATGCACCTACGTACTACCTTAATGTACCTATGTACATGATGTGCTTACATGATGTATTCCCAGGTGAAGGAGCTGGTCAGACTCAGTCTCAACCAACCTGTCAAGTTGTTTGTTGACAGCAACACAGACACAGCATACAACCTACAACAAGAGTTCGTGAGGATACGTACCAAACACGAGGCCGACCGTGAAGCCATTGTAGCAGGTATTCATAACACATTTTTTTGTGTGTGTGTGTGTGTGTGTGTGTGTGTGTGTGTGTGTGTGTGTGTGTGTGTTACCAGTACTTTACCAGCTTTGTGCATCCGAACTTTCCATGACCGATGTTTACTGTTCCTAAGTACAAAGAAGGATTGTCACCGAATGTGTATCATCCTTGGATTGCTGGGCCTCAAGGCTGTGGAGCTACATGGCAACCTAACTATGTTACAGGTAGAAGGTACAGCATTGTGTGTATTGTTAGTTGAGGGTTTGAACAGCGACTGGAGGCTCTGAGACAGTTTAAAGAGCAGGAAGTGAATTATTTAGTAGCGACTGACCTTGCAGCAAGAGGGCTGGACATTGCTGGAGTGACTACAGTAAGTGTTGATTTGACTTTATGTCGTATGTGTGTGCTTGCCATTAAGGTGATAAACTATTCAATGCCTGCTACACTGAAGCAGTATATCCATCGAGTTGGTAGAACTGCCCGAGCTGGACAAGCTGGAAGGTATGTATGTGTAAAAAATTAAGACACTAAAATTTCACTCTATCAGTCATTTCAGCTTCACCTGACTGTTATCATTGGCATATTGACTGATCTATTAGAGTATCTCAATCTTTACAAGGGTTGTAACTAGCCTCCTCTGAAATGAATAGAAGAGCTCTGTTTCCCCTAGCCCCTTTGTTACTACACTTATGACTCAGCACTCAAGTGGTATTTTCTAGTTTGAATACTCAACAAGAGGCATCATATCAATAAAGCATAAAATTAATTTTTCTTGGTTTTGTCCTATATGATACTAATTTTCAACATTTCTTAACTTGGTTATTGATCAATCCCACTTAGATCTGTCACTCTGGTTGGAGAGAAAGAACGTAAAGTGCTAAAAGAGATCATCAAACAAGCTCGATACCCAGTGAAGAGTAGAGTTATTTCACAAGGTACACCTGTTCCCTGTAGTGAGATATTTATTATGTACCTACAGAAATAATCAACAAATTTAAACTGAAAATCACTAAACACGAAGAAGACATTAATGACATCCTCAAACAAGAAAAGGAAGAGAAAGAAGTGAGAATTTGTTGTGACATATTTATGCTGTCATGGCTGCTGTATTGCTACAGCTTAGGGTAGCTGAAATGGAGATAAATAAGGCTCACAATATTATTGAACATCGAGATGAAATCCTCAGCCGGCCAGCAAGGGTGTGGTTCACAGATGAATCAAAGAAGAAGCCAGCCAGTAAGATGTGTACACGTGTAGTAGTCTCCCATGGCCAGATTGCCATTTTTCTCTTGTTTGTGTGGCCACCAAACCATACTCCATCAACAAATACACCTGTTTTTTAAACAGTAATCATCAGAAGAAATGTTATAAATACATGGCTGTAGTTTATGCAATTCAGTGAGCTGATTATATGAAGAAAAAACCCTTCTTAGTTTGATAATGGCCTTGTAAATGTTTGAAGTCACAAAAAGGGGTTTAGCCCAAGAATTACCAGCATAGTATTTACTTTGTGTTATGCAGTAGTGATTCAGTGTTACAATATGTAAGCTGTTAATTGTGTTTATACTGTAATTCTCAATAATACAAAAGGATTTTACAATAAGGATTAAAGCCCTTTGATCCCATAGCCTCCATAGAATTTTGCACAATGCCACAGAAATATGGCAAATGTGTAGATTATACCAATGCAGTAAGCAGGCTGGTGATAGGAAACAAGGAATCGATCGATGTTGTAAACTTCTTGGTCCCAAAGTGACAATTGTAGAAGGTCCACTATACATCGTAATATTTTCTACAGATGAGGTGAAACAGCAAAAAACTAAACACAAAAAGAAGAAACAAGAGGTAGATAAACATTTTATAGTTGATGGCATGTTGTAGTTTGTTTATCCTAGAGTGATCCTGCCGTAGGGTTTGCAATCAGAGAAGCTAAGCGTTCCAGGAAACAGAAAAGGCTAAGAACTGTTGTAGAAGGTGCCCCTGAACCAAAGAGAAAGAAAAGTACGCCACCAGGTGTCTGTAAATGATGATTATAAAAAGTGTCTGTCTCTTTCAGTGACCAAGACTAAGCCTATTATCAACACATTTGAGAAGGAACTGACTGACACAAGCAAGAAAACAATAAAACACTTTCGGTAACTAAACAGAAATGGGTAGTTACACTTGTAAGACCTCTACTACGTGTATTTTGCCAACAAATCTTGTTACCACCTAAATACTGTAACACTAAAACCATATCATATCTACGCAATTTTCATTGCTTACAAGCACTTATCTCAAATGCTGGATAATAGCCCACCTCATGTTTGCCAAGTAACTTTCCCATAATTGTTGATCACTCAAATTTTTATTCTGATTGCAAATGAATGAACACTAGTGACTACTCCTTTAACATATTATATATATATACTGAATGTTACCTCCCATAGCTCTAAGGCCCCCAACAAGCAAAGGACTGCAACAGTGAAACAAAAAGGAAACTTCAAGTCAAAGAAAAAGTAAACATCATTGTAACACTACCAAATGTTTACCTTGTCCATCCTTTTTAGATTTAAACGGAGATGATAAACTGTCTTGTATGTACATGCATTAAAATCAAATGATAATTTCATCAGTTTGTAATAGTTCTATCACTAGTGAAGTAATGTCCATTAGGAGCAAGGAACCCATCTCCTCTGGGCGAGTTCTCAACGTCATATCTCACTATTATTGGCTGTACTTTGACCATATCTTTCACTATCCTTATGTACCCATTAATGGTTGATGTGTTCTTTTGCGGTACAGTCTGGTGTAGTCTGCTCAGTCCCAATGAGGCGAGTGCTAATTTCTCTTTCTTTGTTCTCCCGATTGGACTTCTGATAAGCGTCACCGCGTGTAGTTTGTGTACATTACGGCTGGCCATCTTTCAAATCCTAGCTCGGATATGTATTCTTTAATTTTCGAGCACGTTTTCTCACGGATACCATAATCAGAAGTTACCGATTGTTTACATAAAATTCCAAACGAGCCAATCAAATTCCGGCGCTAACCCGTGGGATCTAAATTCAAAGTTTGATTGCTGATATAGCATGTTTAGTAGTTTTGAATCTATGAAGAGATGAGCGCCCCTAGCTCGCCGTCCAACGGGTCCATGGGAGCTGTTAGCCGTCACGAGAAGTCACTAGGACTGTTGACCACCAAGTTTGTAAACTTACTGCAATCGTCTGAAGGCGGCATCTTGGATTTGAAACATGTTAGTTGTAGCCTAGCGTAGTTAGCTACGGTATTATCACGTACAATGCTAATATGGATTCCTAGGCTGTTGATTTATTGGAAGTGAAGCAAAAGAGACGTATCTATGACATTACAAACGTGCTGGAAGGGATTGGACTAATTGAAAAAGAGTCGAAGAACAGCATACGTTGGAAGTTCGTACTACCAGTTGCATCATATACACTTTTAACTATATATTATGACTAGGGGGGCCACACCGGGACCAGAGTCCAATGAAGTGTGTACTCAACTACAACAGCTCAAGAAAAAACTAGCTAACATGGAAGAGCAAGAAAGACTATTAGAAGAGCAGTGTGAGAAGATGCAAGTCTGTTTAAAAAATGCTGTGGAGTCAATTTCAGATAAACAGTATCCTTTTGTGGAGTAACTTTCAAATATAACAAAACCAAATATTTACAATGGAACTTGTTCAAATATCCACATATTGGGACTAAACAATGAAAGCAATAAAAGTGCTGATTTTCATGTACTTTAGGTAGTTTGTGGATTATGTATGGTTAATCAGGACACCTGCATAAGTGTCCCTTAACATGTAAACTGACCTGATAATCAGGACACTATAGGTTGGGCCCAAGGTACATATCCTTTATACACTGGCTTTGCTTTAGGTGAAACTGTTTTGGTGTTCTCGAGTGTCCACATTAACAGGTTTTGGTGTAATATCACTACCAATAGTGTCCTGATTTTTCAGAAAGCAAAAAAAACTGTACAGTACCATTGTGATTTATAAGAGAAATGTCATGTACTTGGTAATATCCCTAATTCCGTTTGTAGTAACCCATTTTCCTTAACCACTTTTATTCTCGCATTTGTCACTCATGATCAAATGTGTGATGTTCCCTGTTTTGCTGGTGAGAAATATATATAATTGAGGAAGCCCTTCATTAGTTATGTAATCTATTCTTGCTGTGTCAGGCAAAACTTTATTAGCGGTGCAGGCCCCACCAGACACTGAACTGCTAGTCCCACAACCAGAAGTGGATCACTCCAACACAGTTAGTTTATATAGTAATTGTGGTCAGCGATTCCTGGGCCAGTTTAAACTTGCCCAGTCAATGTTTATATTCATAATCTTTCTTCGTACACAGTGACAAGAGCACTGTATAGTTGGTTATCTTGATAGCAAATATAGGGCCTATGGCCTTATTAAGAAGTATGGTGGAACCTGTTGCCTACATAGAAAGGCCACCTCTCTAAAATGGCTAATGTTAAATTCACCTAGTGAGACATTTCTTTACTGCTGTAGCTAATAAATTATATCAATTAAGTAACCTTGTCCACCTGCATAATAGACCAGAATTTTTGGTGCTTAGGATAGATTCACTGTAGTTGAATAAGTAGCTAAAATTTTACTGTAGTTATGCATACATGCTACCTCCCCAGGATGTCACCTGTTATATAATCACATGTCTGTACATTTGTGACTTGTCATATGATTAGTGTGCTGTCTATATATGGCTATCTATCCCATGACCTTTTCCTCCTGTTTGTAGAGTAGTTTTGATATGGAGATAAGAAGTAAGGCTGGACCGATTAACGTATTTGTAATCAACCAGGACCCTGGAGGTGATGGCCTTGTACCACACATACCCCACACCACACAGGATTCCCAATCTCATCAGGTAGTTCAACCTCAGTTGGTGGACACTAGTAGAACTATGAGTGAACATTATACCAACGACTCAACTGAAGTTACTGCATCCATTACTGAATCAATAACGACACCAAAGGTGATTAAACAAGAAGCCTCTTCAGTGGCAAGCCACAACCTTTTAATGAGTGTTCAAGAAGTACTGGAAATGTCACAAGATGAAGGTGAGACATAGTGATTGATGGATTGTGACTGTTGTTTTCTTTGAGTGTTGTAGTCCAATAATAGGGCTTTTGCCAGGTATTCATAAGATTCTAGTGACTGCTACTTTTGTTTCCTTGAGCAAGAAACTTTAGTCCTGTTCCTCCAGCCTACTCAGTAGACTACTGCATGTCAGTGCACAGCTAAAGAACAGCTATTAGCTGTCAACCATCCACTATCATAAGACTAGTACTCTGTGTATTTTTTTAAAGTGACATCTCTTTGTCTCTGCAGGAATTGTTCCAGTGCTAAGAATGTCACCTCCACCTGGGGAGCAAGACTTATTTGTCAACTTGGATGACAGAGAAGGGATATGTGACCTTTACGATATCCGGTGTAACGTGGGCCAAGTAATGGAAAGCTAGTGTATTTGTTTATTTTTGTGGTAAAAGAGCAATGAATTCTTTTGTATACCATATCATGTGTTCTTTTGTAAATAACTTTCTGCTTGCTATTGAGTGAGCCTTAAATTGTAATTATGATTGTTCATTTATGTAGTTTTATTTTGTGTATTGAAGTATTTTGAAATTACAAAAAATTATTCCTAATTACTAAATTCACTGGACATGGGGAAGCTACGTGTGGCTAAAAAGTCCAGGGGACATTACGCTGCAGCAAAAGCCAAGAACTCATCTAACGAAGATTTGTCGGCAGTGAATGATTTAGAAGGAATTGTTCTTCGTAGCCAGAAACTCACAGGTGCAACGAAAACTGGACCCACAACACCGGAGCCTATTCCTGAAGAATTTCGTGAAAAAGATGTAGTCCCGCTATCCACCAAACCTACTAATAAAACGAAACAAGTGCAATCTAAAAAAGAGCGAAGGGCTGAGAAGCGCGAGAAATGGATAAAAAGTACACTATGTGGTGTGCGTTCTATTAGAGTAAATAATTTCTTTTAGAGTTGGCTAATTTCCAGCCAGTGGACAAGAAAGCGGCAAAGAACCCACCTCCTCCTCAAACCACTGACATGCAGTCACTGATTGAAGCATTACCATCACTGCCAGATCAGCTAGAGGTACAGGAGAAGAAATCTAAACACAAACGTGGAATGAAGAGCAATAAAAGAAGTTTGTAAGTCAATGATTATATGCTGGGCCAGTCCATGTACTGTTTAAAAATAGGGTTGTTGAGGTGGACCACTTCATGGAAGTCCTGGAACATCCTGCATTTAAAGACGACCCTCTGGCAACTATAAACCTCCATTTACAAAATGCGAGAAAGAGAGGTTTAATTTAATTAATAATATTTTTAATAATGTGCAAATAATAGATTTTGACAATAAAGAAAAATTCTCCCCAAATATCTATTTTCCAACCTTTCCTAGTCTTTGGTCAGTCTTGGGGTCAGCAGTTACTTGCTGTAGAGCAACAATCAACTCATTAATCCTTGTTTGTAATTCTCGTAAGTCTGATAGGTGTAGCAGTCGCAGTACCTTCGCTGCTTCGTCTAAAACTGGATCACCTGAATCAAATCCACATTCTTTGGCTGTAATCTGTGGGCTATCTTTACTGGCAGTACTTTTTTTATCTTTGCCCTTAGCTGCTTTCATTTCTGTTATTGCTGTATTTGATAATCTTTCTTCTATCAATACTCGAGCAGTCTCTAATACAACAACAGGGTCTGGGTGTATTGTAATGTTCAGTAGCTTAGCTAAAGCAGCTAATCCTCCACGGAAGTCTTGATTGGTGATGTCAATGTCTAGTGCAGATGGTCCTTCATCACTAGTGCTCGGTAATCTAGCAATTTTACTTCCCCCTGCTCCTGAGAGACCACCTTTAAGTGAAGGAGTTGCCCCGGCCTTGTCTTCAAATTCACAACGAACTGCAAACTCAAGCAACCATTCAATACAGCTTATCCCATCAGTTTTGACATCAAATGGACACTCTACAGCTTTCAGGTAGTCTTTGTATGTTTCGGTCCAGCCATCTCCAGTTTTTTTCCGTAAATCCTCACGTTCATCAATTTTGTAGTGTCTAATTTTCTGATCTTCCAACCATACAACTAAAGTCTTCAGCTCCACTGGATTTTCAAGATTGATTTCGTCTATAGTGTGATATCCTAGCGCCTTCAGCTTCCTCCGGAACATTTTCCTAGATGTGGACATGTTTCTAATTAATGCACTATGGAATACCCAACAAGCAGGCAAAAATGCACAACCAATACATTGCAAGCTTACCACTAAAGTAAAGTAGCGGGTTAGCTTACGTGAGCACAAAATATCAGGTGACCTTTGTTGGAAGATGCGATGTTAATTACAGCTTCCACTTTAATTCAAGCGCAGAGACGGAATAAAATAAAGTTACAAGGCGCTGGTAGCCGGTCGATCGAGACATAAACAGGCCGTGAAAAATATCCCTTGAAACATCCCATCAGTTGTAACGTAAAGGTAAGTCAATGTACGTTTGTGATGTGGTCTAACTTATACTTCGTTGTGCATCCATGATTTTTTTTTAAATACCACGTGCACTGTTAAAAACTGCTATATTGTAGTAGTGCACTGAGGAGCTGGTCTTATACTAATGTATTCTCACAGATGCCTTACGCCAACAACCCTTCAGTTAGCATCACAAGCCTCACTATGGAGAATGTACAGTTTGTAATGGAAGACACTGATCTCAGGTGGGGTAGTAGAGATGTATGTATGCATTCACCAACAGCCAGTAGCCATCAACTTTGCCCAACTACAAAAACAGCAACATAAAACATAAAAGCATAGTGGCAATGACATATGTAGTAGTGGGATTTACCAACTTCAAAATGTATACAATCAGGATTAACTGGACTACTAGTACTAGACTGACATATTGGTTATAGCTATATGAATGTGCAGGTGGGCCTGTACCCGTTACCAATGGATTGAATAGCAAGACAGTTTACTTAACTTTGCCAACTTGGTAATTATTTTGTGTTATATAAAATGAATGGTACTAATTTGATTAAATTTTAAGCAACTGTCACACACTGGAGATTCGCTGTCAAGGAAGTTTGACTGTAAAGGGCAGTATATGTTTTTAAACCTCAGTGATGTTGTTAACAACTTTTCTCCATACATATATTTTAATATTACTAGCAAATGATACCTGGTCAATAAATAATGACATTGTTATAATTGTAATTCTAAAAAAGTAAGAAGTGATGCAGTTGGGCAGTTCACTGCATACACAGTTACATATGTTCTTTGTGGAATTACCCTTCTTGTAGTGCTAGTAAGTGCATCAACAACACAACTATTGAAAGGCTGAGTAAGCAGAAAGGGAAGGCAGAATTACAATATTTTAATGAAAAGAAAAAATTCCAGTAGTCCAGTTCGTTATTCCCAAGCGATTGTATACAACCAGTTCTTAGTGTATGATATAACAGATTGATTCAGTGGGAATGTCGGAATGAGTTTCACATAATCAGTTTGCTCTAGAGAATGTTTATATTGTATATAAACAAATTATTACCTGTCCCATGGTATTTAAAGTGGTAACAGTTAAAAACGTGTTTTGTATTTTACTGGTTATGTAAATCGTACAGGATTGACTCCCATGTTAAGAGTCATATTTCTAGGGTGTTAGTTGTAACAATGTCTTATCTCCCTCTCCACAGTATGGCCAATGCTCTGAGGAGAATATGCATAGCTGAAGTTCCCACCATAGGTGAGGAGTACTGTATAATTGCTGTGTGTTCTAATAGAGTATTCTAATACCACTCCAATCCTACGGGAGACTTTGAAGAATTTGACGAATCTATAGAAACCCAATGAAATTGTTAAACATCTGACATATGTATTGTCCTTCTGTTTTTAAAAAAAATTGTTTATGCTCCTATTGTTTTAGATAATTGTCAAACATTATTTCATCCTAACGCTATTGCTGCGAAACCATTGGTCCAATAGTGCTGAACTAGTAAAGTTTTCCACCAAACTAAATCTGCTACTCAGCTTTTGGCACTGACAATGCAGTGGGCTTCATTCTAGGGCTGCCTTGGTGACCAAAGAATTGAGGACCTGTCATCACATGTATGTGTAGTAAGAGGGAAATATACTAGTGGCTTTTGCATGAGAATGATAGTTATGTATATATGAAGTATACTTTGGCGACGCTTGGAACCTTCTTCACGTGACCATATTAACAAGTTAGCAGCTATGTTGACTTTGGTATGATATCTGCTGATTTATAAGCATTTTTTAATAATAGCTTGATCACGAAACGATTGCCTGCGAAAAGTTTAAAAGCTGGGCAACAAGATGCCGCATAAATGCCTTGTTGCATGTATGCACTCTTGGTGGCCTCCTGCAGACACTCATACAGATATAACAGTGGTATTGTGTTGTAGCCATTGACTGGATCCATCTGATGAGTAACTCCACAGTTCTACATGATGAGTTCCTAGTACACAGGCTAGGTGAGTGTTGTGTGTAGTCATACTTGATTCTATGTACTGTGTCTGTCTGTGTGTAGGTCTTGTACCACTAACCAGTGAAGAGATTGTTGATCAGTTAGTATATACTCGTGTGAGTAGTAGTAGTGTGTGTAGTATACGTAATGTGTGTATGTATTGTGTATATGCAACATTTGTATTTGTATTGTATTGTATTGTGTTTAATATTGTGCGTGCAGTGTATGCCTGTGCGTGTATGTGCATGGCATGTGAGTGTGCAGTGTGTGTGTGTGTGTGTGTGTGTGTGTGCGTGCGTATGTGTGTGCACAAGTACATGTGAGACATCACACACAGCACATGTACAAAAAGTATACCTCATTCAGTTTTCACTACAAGACTACTGTTACCTTCACTGTAGGATTGTGAGTGTACTGAGTATTGTCCTCGTTGCTCAGTGGAGTTCACTCTGGATGTTAAGTGTAACGATGATACCACGAGAGCTGTCACTAGTCGTGACCTCATCTCTAACAATCCTAAATGTGTGCCAGTGAGTAGTTCTCTGTACTGTGTGTAGAATGTGTTAATACTACCCCTACCCCCCAATCTAGAGGGTGTAACCCTCATGTAATTCAATGGGAGAAGGCACTGAGTTTGTGTGTACCCCATAAAACAAAGTAAATATACAAAACACTTTTCAAAGATATGTGTACTCACTCTAATAGAGCCGTTATTAGCTGGAATGACCAACTGAGAATCAATGGTGCTTACTAATAGGCTGTTTAGATGGACTCTCAATATGTCACACAATGCACAGAATCCTACTGAACATTGGTTGTTTCCTGTTTGTTGCCATACCCCATTACTACCATCTTCCTCACTACTCACAGGTACCCTCCAGCATGAGAGAAGCTAGTTCAACTGATTATGGGTTTGCAGATGGTGAGGATTAAATAGAACATGTAGCTGTTAATCACATGATCTATCAATGTAGATATTCTCATAGTCAAGCTGAGAAAAGGACAGGTAGTGTACCACAATATTGATATATGTGACTGGATCTGCAATAACCTGATGCATTCTATTCTACACATTAAATATTAATAATCTCCTTATGCTCTGTACACAAATTCCCATAACTAATATGTTCCCGTGGATCTACTGCAACGAAGCAAATTCCTCTTGAGTAAGCAAGTAAGATGGTTTCCAGGTTTTTACCATTAGTCTCTTCACAAAGAACAAAGTGTTTAAATTTTTTTTAGTATGTATGTGTTTCTTCACCCATTGTAAACGATGCTTAAAATTAGCTTGTATGATTGTCGCGTTTTTGTAGATCTGGTCACATATCATACATAGTATACAAAAATACATTTTGGACACTTGGCCAAATTTGATCTTGTCTTTGTTAATTTTCAGTACCACATAACTATACAGCTACAGTGTACATTTGACCAACACCAATCACACCAAATGTATACTTTTAGCAAATTTTCAAATATCAGTTTTGCAACAAAAAAAAAATTCTTATATGAGTGTGTCTATTATTAGTAGGGATTGGGATTGAGATGACATTTTAATGTGCCAGAAATAGCTACACTTCTAATTTGAATGTTGGCTTTCATGGTTGCGTGTATACTAGTTTTCTTTCTATTTAATGAGCATTGCTAGCTTTATGATAGGGATTTGTGAGTGACATACTTGCTTTGTGTCACTGTCTAAACCTTGGAGGTTAAGTATGTTTTAGAATAGTATTACATGAATGTACCTCATATCTCAGTGACGTAAAATCATGCAACTGAATGTATGACCACATTTAAAGTCCATTTTAAAAATTGTATGTCAGTATCTATATCTTTAACTATAGGAAATGAAGTTGAGAGCATTTGCTACTAAAGTGAGTTTATGCATTAGTAAAGTACCACATGGGACCTGCTATTTCAGCATAGCATGAAATAAGTACTAGTAATAGCATGGGTAACAGTGAAATTTGGGATAAATACCACAAGTGTTGTATTGGAAATGGGAATAAATTTCACGAGGCGAAGCCGGGTGAAATTTACCATTTCCAATACAACAAGAGTGGTATTTATCCCAAATTTCACTGCTACCCATGCTATTCCCAGTTAATACGCATGCTGTGTACGCAATTTGTCGCTATGTACTAAACACACGTCAACACTAATTGGCGCTACATTGTTAACATAAATTCTAGCCAATGAAATTGCAATTACAACTTTATCACTGCTGTCAGTGAAATACAGGATAAATTTCACTGCTACTGTTGAGACTTTTGTGTGGGTAGTGAAACAGGTATGGTATTAGGATGGAAATCAATCGCATGTTTAGTAGAATGCATTTTATCACTGTTAATAGCACCAGAAATGTGTAAACATCAGGGGTGTACACAAGAGTAAGAGTTTCAACTGCAGCTAAATGACTGTTCTATTAGAGTAGTTAATATTGCCTGACTACTTTATTTGATCTCAATGGTTTTCACAACTCAAAGGATTACTCAGACACCTTAATTGGTGTTGTTATCACTGAGAAACCATGGTGAATCCATGAATTTGAAACTTGAAGTTTTCAGTGTCTCAAGTAGTGCACAGTATATCCAGAGGGCAGGGCCGCCCACGGGGGGAGGGGAAAAACTGGGGCTCTCATGAAGGGCAACTTGAATACCTGTTTAAAAGATTGATATACTCTAATAGAGCAGTCATGGTATTCTACAGAGGAGCAGTGTAGCAAGCTACGTATGTAGTTATAAATAAGGAGATATAGTTGGTGAGGGGCAGCTATTGTCATCGTCAGCACGTAATAACCTTTTTTTTGTTTGGTTTATTTATTTATTTATTTTTGGTCTTCAACTTACAGCTAGGCTGAAATTGTGATTCAGAGTGGAACCCTCTTTGCCCTGGGCCCCTTAATTTCTCTGGAGATGGAGTATTCTTGAGCATAAATATCTTAAACTACTCTAATAGAGCAGTCATCTTGATTGAAGTCCAGTAGCTGTTCAACAAGTTGTAGCTCTGTTGTAGTGTACTATCTGTAACCACTGGAAGGCTAATGACCAAACATATAGTTAGCATTAATATATTATATGTACAACTGACATCATTGTCAAATAAACATTTTTGTCCAAGTCTAGGCACCTGCACAATTCATGCATACTATAATTACAGCAGTAAATTATGTTAATAAGTATAATCATCAGCCATTTGTCACTCTGATTACTATAATTCTCTGTTTGGTTTTGTCAAGGTTAGTTAGACTGGTAGTAATATATTGTGTAGGGTTTTGGCAAAGAACATGCCAAGTGGAATCCTACAGCATCAGTGGCATTTGAATATGATCCTGACAATTCCTTAAGACATACCACCTACCCAAAACCAGAGGAATGGTATGGTACATATGTGCCCTGTAGAGCAGCTGTACATGTGTTGTATTCTGATAGGCCTAAAAGTGAATTTTCTGAAATCGATGAAGACACAGGTTTGTGTGTGTACAAGTATCCACATGCATGTGCACGCACACACACACAAACACACACACAGAGTACATTTTAGGAAATTTGAATTTTTATGTACGAGTCAAGAAGCTAAGCATCTAATCCAAAACAGCCAAGCTGTAAAAAAGTGTGCGGTCTTCCAAGATGTGATATCTTTTTCACAGCTTGGCTGTTTTGGATTAGATATCATTTTGTATTTGTGTAGCTATGCTAGCTTTTGTGTATCTTTTTTTTCCTACACAGGTAAACAGAAGAACTAGATTTTAAGAGTACTCTTGAAATTTGTTTTTTACTTCGTGATAGTTGCTGAACGTCACGTGTATATGACTGCTCTATAAAAAGATCTCGAAATGCACTTAGTATATACATGTTATGGTTTAAACAGATTTCCAGTGCATTACTGAAGGTTTGTACCTTGATAGTTGTTATCTGACAAGTGAAAGAAAATTCAACTCGTTTGCAGTTTAGCCGGTAGGCATGGCAACAAATCACAGCGAGGCCAACTGCTTTATTAGAGTATCTCAATCACGTGACTCTTGTGTATGTGTGCTATTATATATTTTCCCGTAGTACTCTAATAGAGTGAATATTTTTCTGAGCAGTTCTAATACAATGCGCATATTGTTCTAGAATTTTCATGGATAAATCTGGAAGTACAACACTACAACTCCCATTTATAAGGTAGTAAGATGAACAACTGACAGCAGTGGCAGAGTGGTAAAGGGTTTGCATGAAGGCATGGAGGTCCCTGGTTTGAACCCTGACAACATCGTTTTCGACATTTTCGTGCATATTTTTTTTTACTTCTCGGTGACTGTTCTATTAGAGTATATCAATCACACTTGTTTCACATGTTTGATTTTTGCTTTATGTCTGCGTAGCAATATTCTCAGTGTTTTCTAAGATTTGCACTACGATAGTTACTTCAGTACAGACTGATTTTCAAGTTGAAATTCAGTACAGACTGATTTTCAAGTTGAAAATGACATTTTTCAGTTCCTGTAAAATACACACTTGTCTGTCATGTGCCGGTACTGATTGTACTTGGTCACATGACACACTTTCATGTATCCTGATAGTACAAGTCTTGTCATCACCTGCCGACGTTACTCCACCCTGGTGTAGCTATAGTAGTTTTAGTCAACCTTTTCTTTTACTACAGCTCAAGCAGAATATGACTACAAGGGGAAGCCAAACAAGTTCTTCCTTAATGTTGAGGTCAGCATATTTATAAAAAGATGTGATATCATTGTTGCTATGGTTACAGGCAGCTGGGCCACTAAAACCTGAGACAATAGTGTTGAGTGGACTAAATGTGCTGAAGAACAAGCTTAGTGACCTGTTGTTACAGCATCAACAACAAATGGCTGAAGATGCTTTAATTATTTAAGACTAATACATAACATGACATACACAATATAATCAGCTACTATTGTTAATGCTAGAACAAGTACAGTGGAATCTCAGTTATCCGAACCCTTTTAGGACCAGAGGTGGTCCATAAGTCTGAAAAGTCCATGTTTCTGGAACTGGGTATAAAATAACCTAAATTTCAGTATTATCAACTACCCTAATGTAACAGTCACTACTCTAATAGAGCAATCATTTCCATAGTTTGGTTAACCAAGAATCCAGATAATTGGGGTCTGTATAATTGAGGTTCCACTGTATCAGAAAAAAATAGTACTAGAAGGAGGACAATAGTACCCCAATAAAAAGTACTGTTTTGGAGCAGTATGTAATGTTCAAACAATAAGAAGTGAATATTTATCCCTACTGTGCTGTAGAGATTTTATAAATAAATGCACATTTGCTTCTACAGTTGGACATTACGTACTACAATCCAGCTTGTTTCACTACTTTTTATTGGGGTACCATTGTCCCTAATAGTTTAAAATTCATACTTATATGTGACCTGGTTTGCAAAAGGGGGTCTTTCACACTCATCCAATTTAGCATCTTTGACGATTAATAACTTAAGTTTGAAATAAGCTGTTGACTTGAAATTTGTTCAGTTGTGAGTACAAACATAGTTTAATAGATGGAGAAATTTTCAAGTTTGTATGTTAGCCGAACACTAAGTTATCGTCTCCCAAGTTCATTGAATTGGATGTGTGTGGAAGACCCCTTTTCGCAAATCCGGTCTCATATTTGTCTGTAAACTTATTTTATGACTACTTATACTCTCACATACCACAACAATGCCACAAATAAATGGTTAGGGTTGGTCACAGCTAGAAATGCAAGTAGTCAGCAAAACTTTTCCTGTTAGCTAGCAAGTACCCTTGACATTAACAGCACATACAAATCTCTAAATTACAAGAACACATGCCTTTACCACAAGCTAGGTTGCCATGTCCTAGTTGACAAAATTCTTCATGCACATACATTACATGTACCATTCTACAAGCAGTTCATTTCCTGTTGGCAGGTGACATTTCATCTATAACAGAGAGCTAAACTTCGGCTTATTGATAAACATACTATTCGTGTGCTATTGTCTTATCTTTTATCCTTCTTTATCATACACCATAGCCATCAGTCAAGCATGGCAGGGCTCCATCTATGGGTGTACATGTTTCACAACATTATTGCACCAATATATTGGAATACTTGTGTTTTCGAAGTTGATGCAGATTTCTTCTTAAGTAAGTTCAAAGTGTTAATTTGACTGAATGCGTCAGGAAGGGGGGTTTTCTGAGGTTTCCAGAAACTGTTCAAGAAAGATCGAAAGACCCTAATAGAGCAGTCACCTGTACAACTACAATAGTTTCTAAATATACTTCTGAAATGCTACTCAGAAGGTCTAAACTTTTCTAGGGAGGTGGGTATGCCCCTGAACCTCCTAGATGATTGACATGCTTTGCATGCTAATGTCCTTTCTACTATAGTAGTGGTCATAACAATCTTTGCTGGAAATTATTATCAAAATTCCTGGACCTGCCTATGACAATTATCCCCAGCATGATTGAGTTTCACAAGATCACCCACACTTACTGGTGAGGGACAGGCTTGCTGGTTTGATCAGTGTAGCATGCAGCCCAGATTCAGGGAATTAAGGTGGAAGCAAAAAATATTTCTGCTACTTATCAGTGGGGTACCCCAGAATGTTTTGCTCCCAAAGTCAGTGACACAAACAGTCTTAAAATTGAAGTTGAAAGCATAAAGAAATGTTAGCAATATTCCAGGCCCTAAACATGGCAAATGTATGGTGTATCTCACCCATCTGCAGGTCCTGGTGTTGACTGAAACACAATAATGCTCTTTTTCAGACATCATTGCCTGGTCCACTTGCCAGCCTTGTTTAAACATTGTAAAAATGTGCAACATTTTAGTCTTAAACGTTATCACGCTAACTAGTATAGCTATATACAAAGGCCCTGAGATACGACTAAAATAGTTCATCAATACTGTGGGGTTGGTGCACAAAGTCGATCACTTTAATTTACCATATAAATATCTGGAAGTTTGCTGAATGCTGCATGAATAACACAGTAAAAATTAATAAAAATGAAGTCCAGTCCAGGACACCAGATTGTGTGTAGTATTTTAGTTACTGCATCACTGGCAGGTGTTAAAAGTTAAGCCAGCTCATGCACATGTTATATAACTTCCTACGTTACCAACCCAAGAAATCTAACTACAGTAGAACCTGTCTTAATGGCCATGCCACCTCTCTATAAAGGCCAACTCTAAATCCTCAAATGGCAAGTTTATACACCTATCTAATGCAGCCATGGCCACCTGCTTAAAATCTTAGCCCGTAGGTGACTTACTGACAGGTGCCACTATACCATAATTATACTGTTTAAATTACATTGCATGTTCATCAATTAGGAATAATTAAAATGGCTACTAAGATAAAAATGTAGTGCTGACTGTTCTTTTATTGATTTATGGATTATAAATTATGCAAGTGGACCTGAAGTTATATACCTATTACCTAAGCAAGCCTGGAATTGTATCACTAGTGTAAACAAGCCTGCATGGAATTATACACCACCATAAATAACAAAAGTTTGGCACGACTTATAATAAAGTTTGGCAAAACAGGTTGGTATAAAAGTTTGCCGAAGTCGGTATAAAAGTTTGCCGAACTCAATATAAAATATAGCTGATTGACAAAATGCACATTTCCTCAATTTGTCAAATTTGCCAAAATTTTGTCGTTTATTACTTGATGGTATATAACTATCCTGAAATTGTATAACCAGCTTAAAAGTAAGCCTAGAATTTTACAACAATCAAGCATGACATAATGTCAACCACTCTAATGGAACAATCACATTTTCTATCTTTAATGTGTGCTTGTAAGTAGCTCTGTAGCAACACAATCTAAATACTGTCTCACACTTCAGAAAATGCAATATTAGATCTCAGTCATTTTACTTAGCTAACTCCCTCAGCTGGATTGGTTGCCACAACACTAGTACTAGTGCTAAATTATGAATTAAATAGTGCTGCTGTGACCATGCAAAATTTTCAGGTGAATTCCCTCCCCATGGCATTCTCTCTGTACTCTTGCGAAGATGCTGAAAATAATGGGTGAAGCCTTATTGCAATGCTTGTGTATGTAAACTAACTAGCTGTTTGCTGCAATTGATTACAGATTTTGTCCATGCTGGCATAGGCGCATTTTATAATAACTACAGTTCCTTCATCCAGTTAATGTAGACAGTGTGATGTTCTCTTAGTTTGTCTTCATCAACACCAACACTGGATAGGCTTCGGTTATACTTTGGATCATATGTACTCTTCTTTGTTGTACGATTATGTGTGCTACTCTGTGGTGTAGTGGCTTTAGATAACATTTCAACTGGTAAGGGAATGTTTAAAAATGAGTAGATGTGTTGAAGTATACCAGTCAAGTTGTTAACGTACCTAGTAATAAAAATAGCAACATTTCCTCTCCACAATAACATATTTGTGTTTTTATCATCCGATCACATACTACCCTTCACTGCAAGTAATGGGGAATAATTAACTGCATGATGCATGCATACACTCTATTAGAATAACAATATATTATATGTTATTGTTTTTAGAGCTTTATAGTGACCAGCACTGAAGGTCTGACAGCAACATATGAGTACGCCTTAAGACAGAGAGCGGCTTGTGTTTATGTGAAATGACAATAAATAGTCCACTTCCCTAAGCCAACCCTTTCCATTCTAAATTTATCTTGAGGAGTCTGGAGACTCCTCCTATGACCCCTTATCTATCCAATGACTATACGCACACTGTGGGCCACAATAAAATACTTGTTAACACTTTCCATTTTGATTCATAAGGATGCAGTCACTCAATTTCAAATAAATAATTAAATAAATAAACCTGTGCTTGACTGTATAAAGAGGGTGAGTCAATGAAAGTATTAGTAACTGGTAACTAAAAGATCTGATAGCTGGTGTGACCAAGAACAAATGTAAATGTGGTTGCAATTTAGTATATATATTACAACTGAAATACACAAATTGAACAGTTTGTAATATCAGTGGCAGCAGCACAAACTATATAATTTTCCTAGCAAGACGCAGTTCTGCTCGCAATTTACCATCAAAGTTAGTATTGTCAGTTTTGGAACCTGTAAAGCTGACATTGTGTAAAGTAGCGACTAGTCCATAGAGCATAGAAAATGTTGTACCGTCAAGTATGCAGTCTTCAAAAATAACATCTGATTCAAAGAAACAATTCGTAAAAGAAGCATTGCTCAGATCACAATCACTAAAAGACAGTGGATAACTAAATCTCATGCTATTGAAGGACAGTCCTTTCATATTCTTTAGCTTGTATGAAATAGCTTGCTTTGAATGGTATTTTACATTAAAAGAACCTCCACTGTTTTCTGAATTATAGCGACCACTGCCAGCGACAAAGTGAAGTGCAATGCTGTCTTGGGATACGACATCAACTTCCCGCATTAAAGAATTCAGTGCAATGAGAAGACCACTAAGTTGATAATATTTTGCTTCACAAAAAATCTCTTGTAAAAGTTCAAGAGATTTAGGAAAGCTCCAGACCCTTTCTTCCCCATCCCGCAAGTAGTTGAGTATGTATCTAAAGTGTGTTCCATCTCTATCAATGAAGAAACTACCATCACTACACTTCATGGTTTCTAAATCATGTCTACCACTAAACATCACTCCTAACATTGACTCAGGATACTTGGTCAGTGTGGAACGTGAGGTTGAAAAACGTATGCCACCAACATTTAATAATATTTGCTGACCAGGTAAAGTAAATGTGTTCTTTATCTTGGGATTTTCTTCTTCCCACTTCATTTTTTCTTCTGCTTGCAGTTTGTCTTCTTCAGTTGCTGTAGCGATGTTGTTTTCAAAGGAGGACATTCTTCACTTTGTATGCCTAGAGAATATAATACATGAACTAAGTACCACTATACTTCTAAGCTGCAGGTTATAACATTCCCTTTGCCCCTTTGAATAAGTTTCCTTGGTAAAATCCAGGTGACAGAAGTATTGGCTAAAAAATGGTTCCTTGTTAAGCTCTTTCTGCAAGCAAAAGCAAGTTGGGATACGTTTGTGATATTGCAGTTACATGTGTGAATACACCATCTATAGCCTTTGTAAGACTTTTGTCTATCTTCTAGTTAGCATAAACAAGAGTTCATAATATATATATATATGAACTCTTGACTAAACCAGTGAAAACAAGTAACACAAAATTGGTAAGCACCCATAGAATGCAAGGATAATATAATTGTGGTACCTGTGCATTGTCTATGAGCTCTCAATGTATACACATCATCCCATTATAAAGTATAAAGTTAGCTATAGGACATGGGAGGGTATATACCTAACATAGTCTGTAAAAAATTACCATATATAGCTGTGGAAATACTGAGGCTGTGATAAAACTGTAATAGACCACTTTACCAGAAGCCATGGAATGTTAATTGGATAATAAATTAGCTATTGCATAATCACTGGAGTACTATCATATGGCAGATAGATTGCCTTCTTGAAAAAATGCTATTATTTGGCCTATGCTTTGCCACAAGTGGGGATGCGGCGATTATACCGGCATAATTTCGGGCATAATAGGTATGTGTGGGAATCAGGAATTATGCTGGCATTTTGAGGTGATTATAAAGCTTTAACAGTATATAGGAAAATCTGATTTCACAATTCCGTTAAAAAAGATCGAGATACTCTAATAGAACTGTCAAAAACTCTAATAGAACAGTCACTGACTATTATTTACTCTAATAAAGCAGTCACATTTAAATGAAATATTCTAATACGACAACCAACTAAAGAATTCAAGACTATTGGAAGCTTAAACATCAATGAAAATGGCCTGATACAGCAATGAACGGCATTATTAGCCAATTATGGTGGCATAATTTTGGGAATAATGGGCAATTCTCAAAAGCATAATAGGTGATTTTTTGAGCGCATGCATGGTAATAAACACTCCTTTATCACCTGTTAAAGCATTCTGAGGCATTGCAAATGCTGTTTTACATTAGTAAGGGAAACCATTAAGCACATAACAGCAGTGTAGTCATAATGCTTGCTACACTGTGATCATTTTGATATGAAAACTATAGTCATCAAATACCTGTAGTTTATGACTTTGGATAAAATTCAACCTTTATTACTACTGACACTCACATTAGCATTGCCACAGACCACACAGGATAGCAGTTTACACCAAAATCAATTGTAACAGTATGTTATAGACCCCAGCAAAGTATCTAGTAACAGAATGGGAGTAAAGTATTATTTGACCTTTACTTCACTGTCATTAAGGATTGATTATGGCTTGTAGAACTGGATACTGATACATTATAGGATTTTTCAGCAAGTGTTTCTGTCACTAATAGGCTTATTCTTCACCACAACGCATACTACATTCTTGAAGCCATATCTTCACCTATATAACATGTTATTTTCACTCTGTTTGTGCCAATTGGTAGTTCTATAGGTGGTAAACCCTGTGTCCAAGTTTCATTTCAATCCAAGGAACTTTAAGTCTGTGAGACACTTTGAAAAACATACAAATTTGTATGAGAACCAATGTGTGGTTTAGAAAATATGTACTCCAGACATTGCCAATCCTTTTAAATTCCTCATGCCTTTAAATACAGTAGTCTATTCATTATCTGACCATACAAAATTTTACAAATCAATGCAACACTAACAGAAACCTGCTAACTATGACAACTGAAGCACTGAACAGGGACAACTGAAGCTACCTAACTACAATTAGTAGGTAATAATGAATGATCTATTACATTATCTTCTCCCACATTTGTATACTGATCAATCAGTCTACATGTAGCATGTGCATAACATTTTTGCACTTTGGTGACTTGCAATGCCATCCACAGAAAGCACTTTGCTGATGGTTAGTTGGTGAAACTGTCACATTTGTGCTGATTTGTTGCTACAACTCTGATAAGCACCATTTGTATGTAAGAAAATGACAATATATTTCATACATTTTTAAAAATCTATTGCTAGTTTACCATTGTAAAGTATGCATCTATAGAATATCAAATCTACATGCTCCCACAGCATCGAATACCTGATTTAGATGAATAACAAAATTAATTTGCTTTAACCCTATACTGAGTCAGAAACCATGTAAAGTTGACCCTCGCAACAGAACTCTTGATTAAATCAGCTGCAGGTAGATAGTATTCTGCAGGCTAAAATTATCATGGATATAAGTATTCAAGCTGTATTGAGCATTCTCTATACTAGTAACTGTTAATGGGTACTCACAACGGCTACCTACTTGTACATTACGTTTGTTGTAGCCAAACCTGTGTGATGTGTTTAGTTTAATTCAAGTAATGCATGATATCCCTAACAAACAAAACACATTAAATGCTACAAACCGATTCCAAAGCATCTATGATATAATTTCTTGAAGGCAAATAAATCATGAGTGTCACTGAGTAGTAAAAGATTGGTTTGTGTGATTTACTTGCAAGATTACTGGAGCAGTGTTGTATCCAAATATCAAACTGAAATTCTTAACAAGTACCCAAACTAAGTTTTGGGAAAGTAAATAGTGATCACCAAAGAATTTTCAAAATAGCACTGAATATAAAAATCTATCAAATTTTTTTTGAGAAAGTATTATGCTCAACAGATTATTGGCTCTCAGCTTTTAGGACACGTGCATGACATTAACATATAGACAGAGAGTCAGAGATATACTTAATTTTTTAATACTTTGAGAAACAAATCACAGGGGGAAGCAGCTAGAGCCTATAGCACCCAAAGCATACAACAACACATATCTTGCATGTATAAAATAAACTGAAGTATGTATACCTAAAAAATACAGTTGAAGGACACACACTGATGCAGTACCTTATTTAAACAAGCAAGCAGAGTCTCCAGCTCCTAACACCTTAGGCGTGATTATGACAGTTTTATCCTTCAGTCTTCAAGTATTATAGCTAGTGTGGTTGTAATTGTATGTATTCATACTAATGTGTGGTTGCAGCACTGGTATGAATTCGTCATATTGTCCTTTTGCTGTTTGTAGCTATGCAGTTGATCCATACATGATGTATGCTATTGTTTGATCAATAAGTGTCTAGAAATGAGAGTTGCATATTTAGCTAGTTGTTCAGTACAAAACAACTCATGCTCTCATGACTCGAACATGCACCACAGAATTTATAATTTTCACCTATAGCTAACTACATACCATTTCCACACTCCTACAATTTGCCGCACAAAAGCGTAAAGGAGAAACAACCAAATAAATGGTCCATCATATGGATAATATAATATTGAGCTCAAATTAGTCAGTGAGTTCTCCCACAAAACTGATTGGTGAATAAGATGAAAACTATCATTGATGAAATGGTGAGAATCACTGGAGTGTACAAAATATGTGTGAGCTCTTGGCCATGGACACATACCAATATGAGAATGATCCTTAAAAGGATCTACAAGAATGTAACTTATAAAATTAAAATATCTAAGAACTAATATCCAGCCACTTCTTACGTATTCTTGCCAGTGTGAACTAGTAACAAACACAAATTAGTCTTCTCCTTAACTTCTCACGTGAAATGCACATGTGATTGTGTTTTATGTTTACATTGATGGGATAATGAACTGAAGTTCCCAGTAAGTTGCTTGTGAATACTGCAAGTAAAGTATATGCATGAAACTCCCGTTACAAGTGAAATAAGTGATATATTGTGATGACATATTATAATCAGTGCTATCTATAGTACATAGCGTATTAATTCACATATTGTCATGAGGTAGATACGTAGGTAGTAAAAAACATACTTCACTGTTTGCAGACATATCAAGTTACTACAAGCCACATTGTTGTCATAAAGGATATAAACACAGATACGTACATAGTATAGCTACATACAGCACAATGAACAATACGCAGCACTAAAGTTTAGGCATGTTGTAAGTGAAGTGAGGCATTAACTAGATCAGGGATGGATTAAGGGAAGTCTCCCCTCCCCACCTACTCTACCTTATAATAGAGCTACGTATTCATAGTACATGAAAATACCCAAAATTAATTCACAGATTATTGTCACTCCTGCTGGCATTTCAAGCTAGACCAATAGCTGCAAACTTTCATTACTTAGTTTTTCATCATGTGATACCATGCAATTGTGTAAATGTATAGTATTTCAAAATAATAAGACCAATATCATATAGCTTATAGTTAAGGCAGTTCAGCGATCTGAAGCTCTTATGCACTTTGATCATCTCTTTCCCTTTGTAAGATCAGATAGTATAATAATTTTTATAGTGATAGCAAATAATATAATTTTATATAGTCTGGCAGAGCTTCATACATTGTAAAACAAAGATAGCATTCTTATTAATTAATGAGTATGTGAGTAAATATTTGCTGTTCAGTAACTTGATTTACTCCATTTAGCTTCACATCTGATGAGTGTGTGCCATACAGGGACTTTATGATTAATACCAGACTTCCTCAAATACTTATGAAATATATCATGCATTGCCACAGTGCAGTGGTGGATACAGGAAGGGTTGCAATGGTTTCAGCTGAAACCCCCTCTGAAAATTTATAGATTCGCCACTGCAGTGTATGCTGCTTTGGCAAGGTAGTTGCCAATCGTCAAAGGGTAATTATAAATCAATCAATCAGTATTCTTTGCAAATAAATCAATTACAGTTTGAAGGAAATACAACTGTGACTGTTATATTAGAGTGATTGACTCTACCATAGATGATTATCTACGACTCTACACTACTGAAAAATGTAGGTGGTGACATCCATGTAAATGAATTTTGTCTGGCCTAAGGCTAAGTAGCTAGGGTAATAGTACATAGAAAACTTTAGCTACAATTCTCTTCGTGTTATCGTGTATAGGTATGAGACAGATAATTAAAGCCGGGAGCACGTGACACTCTGAAGAAGCGCGGCACCCGAACTAGCTAGCTAAAGAATTTGACATGCACATTCCGTTATTACAGAGTGAAGAATAGCTATCAGTCGCGGTCAGTCGTCCGCACATAGTGCAAACAACTGACTGAAGGCACCTGCCGCCGCGATTCAAGCTGGATCAGTAGTATGAACCGAACACAGTTAATCTACAAAGCTAACGTGAATGAAGGTTTACCCTTACCGTATCTGAGTGTTCCTGTAGCGATTAAGAACATCTTGTTGCAGTGTATCACGACGTTATTGTGGATTCCATCATCACTAGTTTGTGTACCATTATACCTGCCTGGTCTGATCATATGGGGACGACCCCCTACAATACCATCATGGTCTAGATTCTACAGGTATTTCACTGCTACGTGGACTGAGGGCAAACCCGAGGATAGCATTCCGGTTACTAATAGAATACTGATATTTATTATTATACTAGACACTGTGATAAAGTCACCTGTTAATGGAGTATGTTGGTTCTTGGATGAACTCCTCTATCATTCATACCACAATATTGATATCAAGGATCCTGTCTTTATCATATCAGCATGTCGCAGTGGCTCCACACAGTTAGCTAACTATCTGGAAGATGATAAAGAGAATTTTATTTGCCCAATGGTCATTGAAGGAATGTTTCCTTATATTTGGGTTTGGAAACTGATCGCACCAAGTTTGAGAATAATTGGACTACAAAAGTATTTTGAACCAGTTCCTGACAAACTAATCGGTGAAGAGTTTAAGAAACGCCATAACTTTAGCTTCTTTAAGACTGACACTTGGGAAATATTCATAGGGGCTGGACACATGATAGCACTTTCTGCACACTTAGGAGTTTCATTTTTCAAATGGGGATTTGTTGAATGCACACTTGGTGACCATCCAGTGGATCAGGACTTCTGTAAAGACTTCCTTGTACTGAATGACCATATTTTGAAGAAAGTTGTATACCACCGTGGTTCATCTAACCAACGTGTGTTGATTAAAGGACATTTTTTGTTTGCTGCTAAACCTTTGGAGCAACGTTACCATGGAGCTAAATTTATTACAATAGTACGAGACCCAGTTGAGCGTTTTTGTAGTGCAATGAATTATCTTGTTCTTGGTAGCGCTGATGGACCCTCTCGTAGGATGCTTGGGTTATCTCCTGTAGTATGGAGTGTGGTACGTGATTGGATGACAGAAACACAAATATGTTATGGTGAAGAGGAAATGTTGTTCTACAATCAATCTGAAGAGAACACAAGAAATAAACTTGCCATCTCTTTTACTAGTTATGTTAGTAACTTGGCTGGTACATTTCAACAAATCTATTCATTTTTAAACATTCCCTTACCAGCTGAAGTGTTATCTAAAGCCACTACACTACAGAGTAGCACACATAATCGTACAACAAAGAAGAGTACATATGATCCAAAGTATAACCGAAGCCTGTCCAGTGTTGGTGTTGATGAAGACAAACTAAGGGAACATCTCACTGACTACATTAACTGGAAGAAGGAACTGTAGAAAATAGTTGTAATAGCTAGTTTATACAGAGTGTAGAAATATGTATAGAAATGTAATAGATGTATCTGCAGTTTTGTTAGGATTTTTATTGCACTTCCTATCATCCTGATCCTGATAGTAGACAATCTCCTTTTCAAACATGGGTTTGAAGTTAAGTATACTAATTGGAATTTTGAGATTTGATTAAACTGATCAAAATTGCAATGTGATGGTTTATAAATTCCAGTTATCCTTACAGTAATCATTAATGAAGAGTTCAACGAGGAACAAGCTAAAGCTGTAGTGTACCATTGGACACGACTATGATTATATCTTCAGCCACATGCAATTGTTGAGAAGTATGCAACTACCACAATTTGTACATTTTTTACATGATTTACATGAAATGACTGCTCTATTACATATCTTGATCTTTTGCAAAAAAAATTGTGTAACAATAATAATTTTTGTATACAAAAACTCTTTTACAATGAAAAAAAGTAAATTGTGGTAAAGGTAGCTATAGTGCAACTTCCTAAGAGTTTAGAAATTGATTTAAATGGAATTTTACTGTTATGCCAATACCAATAGCAAATAAGCACCTTAAGTAATTGTGTTTTGCTGCACTTAGCTAATATGTGCCTATGTCAAATCTGCATTGGTAAGGATATCCAGAAAAAAGCAAAAACTGTCCATTAAATGTGCTAACTCCTTATTCAGAAGAGAGGTGTCTCTGAATACCTGAAACGATGTGCTTTTTATGGTGACAAATGCCAACATTTGCAGTGTCTTGAGATATGCAACTATGAACTGTAGCATGTCCCTAACTATAAACTCTCTGCAGATTAATTGCTATGATGTAAACTTGTTTAAACACAATGTAAAGGTATAATAAATAAAATGTGAATAAATACTATACCAAAAGCTCATCTCTTTTACATTATCAATTCATGATTCCATGCAGCTACATAGCCACACCCACTTATGTTTGATGTCTATCACAGAATGCTCTGATACGACCACAAGCTTCTCTCATCTTATTGTTCGGTAGTAGCAGGGCCAACCTGATAAAGCCAGGATATTGACAACACTACGAATATACGTTGTAAACATGAATAGTGGCATTCCATTACTTACTTCCCCGGGTAAGATGAAGACACTCTCTTCAGACATCAGTTTCTCCATAAACTCTACTGTAGTGTTGATGTGAGGAAATTTACTCAACTTTACACCGACCATCATGTAGAGAGCACCAGATGGCATCACTGGTGTTAGCCCACCTACCACTGATAATTCTCCATAAGCTATATTAGCATTAGCCTACACACAATACTACTCAACAACTGCTCTACATTTTCACAACTCACCTCCACTAAACTCATAGTGTTCTCATAATATGACTTTGGTACAGTGTCCAAGATCTTAGGTAGTGCAGCCTGTACTAATGTTGTGATACCAAGTGACTTACGAGTCACTTTTATCAGTGATGGAACTACCTGTACAAATTATTTAACCTACAATGGTGGAACTAGAAATTTACATGTATAAGGGGGTCCCACATGAAAGCCCGACTATAGACAAATACCAATTGCTATTAGCTCCTCAGGGTGTAACACAATCTATGGCAGTACCATATTCATATGCATAGAACCCTGGGAATTAATAGCCTTTAAGTGATTTAAACCAATAATGAGCCCAGTGTCTAGCCATTTGGCCTGAATGTTTCAGCGTCCAGCAGGTTGAACCATATGCTTGAAAGTAGCCAATTATGAAAACCAATTCGAGTGCTGACTTTTTTATTAGAGTGTATCAGCACTAGATGACTGTTATATTAGAGTAAGTGACTGCTCCATCTCTGTCTTCATCAACCAAGACATTAATATGACATGAAACACAGTATTGCCTTCATTATAGTTGCTATGATTCGGACAGTGCATTTTACTTTAAAAGTGTAGAAACTGTCTTACTGTGCTGCCGTAATGCTTGCTTGCTGCAGCATCATTGGTACAGACCTAACATGTGGTAACAGTTAAAGTTGTGGAGAGAGTACTTATATAATGAACTTACAGTTGGAAATGTTCAAAGAAATATAACATGAATAGATCATGGTACAACATAGAGTTATTTGACATTTCATTAGAAGCTTTTAGCACCCTGGGCCCTGGTTACACCTCCTTGAGATGAAGTACCCTAAATTGGAGCCTGGTATATACAAAGGCAATAAAAGCCAAACAGATTAAAGGTGCATTAGTAAGTACTAAAATGTTTTGGTAACAGTTACGTGAGAAATGCTGATAAAATGAACATGCTTTCCTACTAACAGTCTCTTCAGGTACAGGTAGCTATATGAACAAATAATAACAAGTATCAGCTATAGAAATTCAATTTGTTTTAGTCAAAAAGTGGTGAGGCTCTTGACAATACAGGCTTAAGTATACCATTACAAATGTAACTTCACCTCCTTCTTAAACCTGTCATGTCTGTCATGGATCAATATCCAGCCAACCCTCCAGCCAGGAACTAAGTACTTCTTTCCTATTCCTCCACAAGACAATATCGGTACGTTCTTAGACAATGTTGCTATTGGGTATGAGTGTTGTCCTTTAAACACCAGGTCATTGTATATCTCATCTGCAATTATGGGTAGGAAGTGTTTCTCTGCCACAGCCAGAATGTCAAGAAGATGTTGTTTGGAGTAAACTGAACCACAAGGGTTGGAAGGGTTTACTACAACAATAGCCACAGTGTCTTTGTCTATCAACTGATCCATTTGATCAACATCAGCCTCCCATTGTCTGTCAGGCTGCAAACACAAGAATTAACTCACATTACATGTACAGGAAACAGTATATATAACTGAAGTAATGGTAAACACACACAGTGACCATAATTGAATATATAGTAAGGTTGAAACTGGATCAGCAATGGATAGTAATCTGCCAGGTGTGAAGTAGAGGCAGACAGTAAAAACTACTTTTGGGCAATATGCATTTGTTCTGTGTTGTAACAAAGAATAAGGCTAGATATTAACAGGAGCTCATCAAATCCTATGGATTCCTACTGTCTGTAGGATTCGATGCGCTCCTGATATTAACCAAACAGTAACACAGGCATGCTTTATTCACAAGTACTCTAAAATGCTAAACTGGGAGTGGCTCCAACTTGATGACAAGTAGCATTTTTTTGTGCTTAATTGATGTTTTCCAATGAGTGATTGTTAAAATAATGAGATATCTGTGAGATAATGAGATATACACCACCAGTGGATAGCTACACTATCATACTACTAGTTTTGACCCTCAGTACTACTCAAACTACTTGAAGCTGGTTTTAACAGATGTCTTTTCTGGGTGGTGTGGAAAGTTTGAATGGCAGTTTCTGGCTTTGTGGAGGGCCTGGCTTGGCAAGAATCAGTGTTTTACTGTTGGATGGCCTGATAATGTTGGCTAGATGTTTTTTTTCTGTTGATTTTGCTACATATCAGCCAGCAAGCACAGCCCTGTAATCTCATGTCTGGACTCCAATCGTAGTCTACCTCCATTTTGACTTATTTGGCAGGAAACTCTACAAGCAGCTACAAGTACTGGAAGTGGTCTGAAAGGTAATAGATTGATGCATCTTTTGTGTGAAATTCATACGCATGCTTGCTATCCTTGGCAAATTATGCTGACTTGAATTCTTCAAAACCATTTATCTCGAAACTTCCAATGTGCAATTTGGATCATTTTCCCAAAATCCAGTCACATATTATAAGACATTTGACCAGTTAAACTAATTACCACATTTACTTGATTAAACACCACACCTTCAATAGTAGCCACACTTGAGTGGTGCCATGAGTGGTGCCACACTTAGTGGTGCCACACTTAGTGGTGCCACACTTAGTGGTGCCACAATCAATTTTGAAATTAAGTCAAGTGGTGGTCAAATTTGAATAGTCGCTACATCAATTTTATGAACTAAAGTAATAAACGCCATGGTGTAAAGACAGTATTTGAGATCCTAACCACCAAGTATATATTAGATACAGGATCCAGAGTCTCTAACAGTAAGACTCAAAACTTTAGTGAATCCCTCAGCTTACTGATGATTAATCGATTATGATTGATTATTAATTTAACGTCTCAACAATCGGCAAAGACGTTTTTCCTTGTTGGAGTAACAAAAAGACATTTACAACAGATACACATACAGTTACAGAGACAATTAAGTGACAACACAAAGCAAATACAAAAACCAGAACAACACTAAAACATATCTAAAGAATCAGTTCAGTACGAATGTTTTAGCACCGATGTAGGAATCATTATATGTGCCGATTTCCTTAAGCCCAGATAGCAAAGAATTCCACCTTTGAATGGCTGAAAAAGTTTTGAGTAAATGACAGGTGAGAACAGGTGGAATTTGCAAAATACACTGGAGTTCTGAAGTTATAAGTGGTATGATTTCAAAATATTATGGGGGGAAGAAGTGGAATACGTCTAATAAAGGTGTACTGACTGTACATAGCACAGATGTAGCGGAATTCAACTAGTTGGGAGGATTTCATCTATTGAAGATAGACATAGTACTCTAGAATATGGTCAAACTGATCATGTACACTATTATGGTATGTAGTTTATGTTCATGCACATTCATTAGACATAACCACAACCACACATAAGGTAGTAGTAGCAAGAGTTCATAATATAAAACTCTTGTTAGTAGCTAACCAGTAACTGGTAGAGACGAATGTTGACCCCTCTTGCCTTAGCAGCAATATAATTGAGCGGAGTGTTAGGTACTGGCACTAAGATATTTTGACCAGGATTACCCAGAACAGTCAGACACGAGTCAACTGCTCCAGCACAACCACAAGTGATGATGACGTCCTAACGGTAGGAACACAATTCGAGTAGATAGCTACAACACATACATTCCATGTATGCAAACACACATACAAATCAGTTACATTTTCAGTGAGCGGAGCCTCCAGAGTAGCGTGATGCTTGGCTATGGCTTGTCTAGCACACAATAGACCTATAGTATGTCAGTAATAGTAACACTTCACTAGTATACTATACACAGTAGTACCATGAGCAGGTCCATAACCATTAAAGTTGTCAGAGTCCACTACTTCTTTGACTGCTTCCTTCATCACTTGATGAACTGGGAGGTTACCAGCAAAGGTTGGGTCACCTATAGCATACGTTTTGGTTGAGTGTCCAGACACACCCCTACTATAGTATGTATGCATTGAACTGGATCCTCAATAACTCATAAATGCAATTACATACAATCTTGAAATTTGGCTCATTTGTAGTGCTGCTTGACCCACTAAAAATATTTCAAAATCTTTTTGTTCAAACACCTGACATAATATTTACAGCCAATCAAAATTTTCACCATACATTTCCTATGGGGAAGCCGTAAAACTACAGTGTCCATTACAGTCCTTTCCTGAACTTGTAATGGAGCCAAACTGTACGTGTCTGCTGTTGACACCTTTGCTGTCACCACTAATTATCTGGTTGGCTGAAATGTTAACTCTCTTGAGAAAAAATCCACTAGCTGTTTTTCAGGATCCAGCTCAACTTGTATATACTTAGTCTCGTCAACACAGACTATATTTTTTCTTGTCATTTGGTCGGGAAAAAATACAGTCTGGTAAAATAGCCAACAGCTAGTCGCGCAGCTGTCCGAGCTTTTTGATGGATGAAAACCCAGATGGTTAACCTCAAACCTTGCAAGGTCAACCTCAAACCTTACAAGCTCTACTAAGAGCTATGGAGAAGCAATCATATAAATACACTCTGAGGCTACAATAATGATATTCATGATCCATTAGCAGGTCATTTAGGCCACTCCAAGTGGTAATTTATGTTTCTGGTCCTTTGAAAATCAGTTTTAGGTGCAGGCAGAATTCAGCAACAAGCAACAATGAAGTGACTACTCAGTTAGAGTACTTTTGTGATTTCCTGACTGTTCTATTAGAGTAATCGATCTGTACTTTGCACTACGTCCATTTCTTGCAGGTTTTCACTGATAAAATACAAATTATGACACTTAGATATAGATTTAGCATACTTGTTGCAGCCCAATATTTGTTTCTGAAATCTAGGTTTTTCAAAAAGCTGATGCGAGCATTTTACCCATGTATTTCTGAAATTTCACATTCTCCAAAAAAGGATGCGGGCGGTGGACCAGAAACATAATTACCAATTGGAGTGGCCTTAATTAACAGAGGTTAAAGCTGCTGCGCGACTAGCTAGCGTAAGTGACCGATTATCGAACGGTACCTATTATCGAACATAAAAATCACGTAACGTATTCGGAAGTTTACAATTTTATTCTGCATACTCGTAAGGTGTTTATATGGAGAATTCCAATAGTGTAGCCTATTCTTAATGAGCTTTCCATCCTTTAGAGTTTATGTGTGGACATCACAGCAGTCTTGATACTCATCACCACTGACAAAGAAATGAAGAAAAAGAACACAGAAATTGCCGTGAAAGAACTACAACTCGAGCGTGACCTTGGCAGCGGAATTTGCCGACTGTTTATCTTTTTCTTGAGTAAAAGATGTATCCACGAAGATTGTACAAAAGGGGTTGCTGTAAACAAGGATGATAAGACTGTGTTATTGTTCGTAATGTGCTGATTTTTTACTGTACGCATTTAACACTAAACGATTCGCCGTTGTAACTCACAAGTGCATGCTTGTATCAAAACTATATTTCAGTTACAGTATCATGGTACTTCAGATAACACGTTGATATAATAATTAAGAGTGTGTAGGTTGCACTGAGGTCACCAGAGAAGAAAAGGTGCAAAACGTTCGATAATTGATTAACGGAAATTAATGGACGTTCGATAATAGGTATCAGTGTTCGATAATTCATATTTTACAGAATGCAGAAATCCACTCATAACACGGACACTAATCGGATACTATTGCTCAAACTTACATGAGGTATTCTACGAGAAAGTCAATACCTCCTGGTGAACATTCGAGGTTGATACTACTTTCCTGGAGATATTTATGAAGTAATGTATAAACCTTGTTCGATAATCAGTCACTTACGCTATTGGCTATGTTATCAGACTGTCCTTTTGTGTATCCCTTTAAACAATTTGATAATATATATATATATAATATACTGTCCTTTTCCCGACCAAATGACAAAAGAAAAAATACAGTCTGTGTATAGTCTTACCAACGGAAAGTTTAAGTACTTCTTTCTCCGTGTTCGTTACTCGTACCCTGTCCACAACTTCCCGTATTAAATTGGTGATCTTTTTGGACTCCACTGATGCTGTTATTTCCTCCAGATCATCCATTTTTGCAGTCAACTTTGTGTTTCATCAGATTTATCGCGCTTATGATTAAGCGCCTCATAATATTAATTTTCAGGTCAGATAGCGGCGGGCGCCCACTAGATTACCGTATAGCCTAGGTTTAGCAATGTTGCTAAAAATAAAAATTTCGCGGATTTGCAAACACTACCGAAATGTAGACTTATTACCCTATATGGGGGTCTAAATCTAAAATTTTCGCTGATAACCCCCAAAACCGCGAAATCAGCGAAAATTTTCCCCCTTAACATATTTAGGCTATACGGTAAATCAATGTATGTAGCCATATGCCGGCATATTATAAAGCATAATAGGCTAGAGTGCTATGCCAGCATAATGCTAGCATATTTAGGTGGATATTTCAAACTAGCTATGGAGCTTCAGTGCGGGAAGCTAGTACATAGCTCCTTGGATCGATACTCTCTAATAGAACAGTCACTTTGTAGTGAAAATAATAGAGCATTCACTGATTGAAATATTCCAAGATAATTGTTAGAAATGTTGCTAACCTAGGAGCATAATGCAAGCATAATGGGAACACTGAAAGAGCATAATAGGTGGAAATTTTGGGAAATTCCTGAAAGCATTTTGGGAAAAATTTTGAGCATATATAATTATAATTTTGAGCATAATTGACTCAGGCCTAGCTATCAAATTACAAGTAGCTAATCAAGGGATAGGGAGTTAGTTACAAAGACGGGTAGCTAAAGTATCCCAAACAGTGAGGAAAGTGACTCAAGAGTGAGAGAAAACCATCAATAATTATTATGAAAATTAATGATGAAAGTACACAAATTACAGAAAGTATGATAGCTAGTCCTCGGTCACATGTGACCACGTGTATGGTCCTAAGGAAGAACCTGTGTGAGCATGGCAAGGGTGTGAATATAAAAAAATAGAAAGGAAGCAATCTAGATTAGTCATTAGTCAGTCTTGTGGGCAGTCAGTTGGGGCAGCTCAGTGGCTATGAAGTAGCAGGTGGGTATATCAATAAGATTATTGAACATTTTGTACATCATTATGCTTTTCTTTCCTTGAATGAAAATAAATGAAGGCACTGTAACCAAGGTAGTAATGCTACTTGTTCTTGTTCATGAATAGTCTAGTTATTGAAATAAATCTTGCTTCAGATTTCTGAATACTAGCAGCTACTTGGACTGTTTATATTTTAAATGATGTAACGGTCCCAAACAGGTGATGTAAATTGAATAATAGGGCAGACTGTAGGTTTGTATAGGTTACATTTGACATGAGCAAGACACTGAAACGTTCTGATGCAGGAAGGCATTACACTGAAAAGGGTAAAAGCCTGTATATAGTCAGAACCTTGGCATGAAATCCATAAAATAGACAAGTATTGGATCAGAGGTCTTATTATTTTATTTAGCCACTTCAGTTACTAGCTAGATTACTTAATTTAGTCTACAAGTGAGATACATGCATTTCCAAATGTTGAGTATACAATTATTGTAACAAAATTGTAGTGGTCTAGATGCATTCCACGTAGTGTCTTCCACAGAATTCTCTAATACGATCACAAGCTAATTTCATCTTATCATTTGGTATTAATAATACCAGTCTGATGAAGCCTGGGAATCGGAAACACTATAAAAAACAAACACTATAAGGTGCATCACAGAGAGGATCACTCACTTCACCACACATAATGTAGACGCTCTCTTCAGACATCAGTTTCTTCATAAACTCCACAGTAGTGTTGATGTGAGGAAATTTACTCAATTCTACACCAACCATCATGTAGAGAGCACCAGATGGCATCACTGGTGTTAGCCCACCTACCACTGATAATTCTCCATAAGCTATATTGGCATTAGCCTACACACAATATTACTCAACAACTGCTCTACATTTTCACACTCACCTCCACTAAACTCATAATGTTCTCATAATATGACTTTGGTACAGTGTCCAAGATCTTAGGTAATGCAGCCTGTACTAATGTTGTGATGCCAAGTGACTTACGAGACACCTTTATCAGTGATGGAACTACCTGTATAATACTAACTGTTGTATATATACCATCACAAATGGTACTTTACCTCCTTCTTAAACCTGTCATGTCTATCATGGATCAATATCCAGCCAACCCTCCAGCCAGGAACTAAGTACTTCTTCGCCATTCCTCCACAAGACAATATCGGTACATTCTTAGACAATGTTGCTATTGGGTATGAGTGTTGTCCTTTAAACACCAGGTCACTGTATATCTCATCTGCAATTATGGGTAGGGAGTGTTTCTCTGCCACAGCCAGAATGTCAAGAAGATGTTGTTTAGAATAAACTGAACCACAAGGGTTGGAAGGGTTTACTACAACAATAGCCACAGTGTCTGTGTCTATCAACTGATCCATTTGATCAACATCAGCCTCCCATTGTCTGTCAGGCTGGAGATTAACACATTAACAAGAGTTTGTACAATATTAACAAATATTGACATCAGTCTAATACAAATATTTCATTTCTGACCAGCAATTGATAGAACTTCAACTTCAATCCTCTTGAAGCAGTTACACAACAATCTAGAGGATGGATTGGAGAAGGTACTAGGATATTCTGGCCGGAATTTCCAAAAACAGTAAAACAATACTCAATTGCTCCAGCACAACCACATGTAATGATGATGTCCTAATAATATTGCGATATTTTATATTATCAACACAAACACAAGACCACTCACATCCTCAGTGAGAGGAGCCTCTGGAGTAGTGTAGTGTTTGGCTACTGCTTGTCTAGCACACAATAGACCTGTAGTATGTCAGTAATAGTAACACTTCACTAGTATACTATGTACACAGTAGTACCATGAGCAGGTCCATAACCATTGAAGTTGTCAGAGTCCACTACTTCTTTGACTGCTTCCTTCATCACTTGATGAACTGGGAGGTTACCAAAGAATGTTGGGTCTCCTGTAGGACAGTGAAAGTTCTATATTCAATTCTACAAACGCCATACCAAAATGAATAATAATCATGGACTTATAATTTATAGTATTGACCCAGCAGGTTGAAAATTGTCTTAAGAGGCAATTCTATTAGATGTATTTGATCTATTAGAGTACAACTGTGTCTTGTGTATGTACAATATAACAAGTTGTCCTGTTGTACAGTGATAGTGACTACCGTATAGTGAAAAACTTTGGCGGTAAAAAACTTTGGCGAATTTGGCGAATAGCGTTCAGTTTGCCAAAGTTTTTTTCATCAATTATTTTAGATGATCACACAAACACATTGAGTAACTAGAACTTGAGATGAAGGTCAACTCGTGCCACCACGCAATAAAGATTGAGCCGACTTTGGAGATCTTCGAAATGTGTCCCACAGTTGCATGTAAGCACTCCTTGGGATAGCATTTCCAACTGGCTTCCCGTTCGCACGTCAGCTAGTTCATCGTCTCATGATGGATTTGGCCAAATACTTTGATATACGCGTGACATGATGACCTCTGCTACTCAAAAAGTAAATACGGTCGCTCCTGGCATCGCAGGAGATAGCGAAGCACGCCTTTGCTAGCACGTCATTAGATCAGTAGCTACAAAAGTACTGCTACAAAAGTACTGCTACAAAAACAACGCTAGTTACCTATATACTTACTACACTACTTAACTGATGAGTTGACACCTTGTTGTTATCCTTACGTACCGTACAGTAAAAACTTTGGCGAATATTACCTCAATCGCCAAAGATTTTCTGCCAATATTTTCAACAGAGGGGTTTCATCACACTTTTTTACCGCCAAAGTTTTTTATTTAATACAGTGCACTTTGCAGTAGGGGGATGGGGTTAGAAAAAAGAGTAATTTTTGTACATTTACACAAAGTTTGGACGACCTCTTACTGTCCTGAAATGGAAGGGAAGTATTATACTGCTGTGCCAACTGACTAGAGTATTCAGCTGAAACTTTTGATTGTTACTATATAACAAAGAGGCAATAAAATAGAATTCAAGGAATTTGTAATCACACGTACACACACACACACAAAAATAATTAAACAAACACTACTGAAACTAAGTAAAAATACCACAACTATTTTACTACAACTAACTACAAGCATAATTAAAATGAGTCAGAAAGGGGATATCAGTGTCTTCATACAATATCTTAACATCATACAGCCATTGTTTTCCCATAGAGTAACAGAAAGCTGTTGTGGTAGTAATTTCTTCTGAACTTGTTTGGTAGATGTGCTACTTCTGTGGTCATCATGTACCCAGCATGCACATGCACATGCACACACATACACAGTAATACATACACAAATTGGCAGATTTAGGAGACATTGTTGGGGGGGGGGGGGGGGGGGGGGTGGTGGTAGGGCAAGACACATCCAGAAATATGGAGACTGTTCTATTAGAACGTAATATAATTTGAAGTACAAGTACACCTTGTTATACACAGTGGTTATTCATGGTTTATGTGGATAATGAAATCCTAATCGTGTTCATATGGCTTTCATTGAACAGATGATAAATACCATTCATCCAGAAATAATTTTTAAACACATATGGTGCATTTTACAGTTTTCTAATGGACACTGGTACAGCAGACTTCTATAATATATCGATTTTAAGAAATCCATAATCAAACTCTTTAATAGAGCATTCATGAATAACTCATTTTCTGGTAATAAAGTTTTAGAATATTGAAAACAGTGATGGCCAAGAATAAAAGTTAACCTGATACAACTAACTACAATTATTAACTTGCAACACTGAATCTTAATCATTCAACTGTGTTCTATACACTCACCCTTGCTATATCCTAAATTAATTCTTTGTAACTCTAATTGGCTGGTAATTTGGCTGCCTTTTTTCTTTACTCTGACTATTGAAAAAGGTGGCCAAATTACCAGCCAATTAGAATTAATTTAGGATGTAGCAAGGGTGAATCTATAGAACATAGATGAATGATTAAGGTTCAATGTTGCAAGTTAATTAGTTGTATCAACTTAACTTTTATTCTTGGTCACTTCAGATATCTGCTGTTTTGGTTGCCAGTTAATTTTATTTGCCTGTTTTACAGCCAAGGTATTCTTGCATGGACTTGGTAAATCTTTGGTAATCATAGTTAGTTGTATAACATTGATTCTTGGCTACACCAGATATCAGCTCTTTCAGTTACCAGTTAATTTCATGGAGTATTTTTCTACAGATGAGCTGTTTTTACGTGGGGTTACAGATACTTGTAGTTTCTTGCAGCGTTGAAATCGGGTTGGGTCATCCCGGTCACATTTTCTCCGGGTCATTATTATTATTATTATTGTTAATTAGCAAAGCCCACTAGGGGCAACACGCTAATGAGCATTACAATCACACATTATATTATATTACTTACAGCGTTCTTAAATGTTTCAAGATCTATTGTGTCGATGTTAGGAATTTGAAGGGAGTTCCATTAAATAATTGTTCGAGGGAGGAAGGAGTATTTGTACACATCAACTCTTGTTTGCAATTGAGTTAGCTTGAGAGGATGTTGAGCACGGGTGGAGGACACTGGAGTTGGTGACGGTAAGCAATGATCAGGTATTGCTAGTAAGTTCCTGACAATCTTGAATAGGAAGGTGAGTCTAGCAATTGTTCTTCTGTTTTGAAGTGTAGGCCATTCAAGACTGGTTAACATGTCTGTGATGCTATCATGGTTTTGGTTGGTCATCCGGGTCTGACCCGGATTGGATCACGTGAGAAACGAAATTGTTCGTTTGACGACGTGGAACTTATAAACGCTATCGCGTAGCTCTTTCGTGAGCCACGCCCACTTATCGCATTATCAACATATGCTCAGCCATGCCCATTTGTTAGTAAGTGCAGTATGTAGCACGAAACTGAGGGTATCTATGGTGAGGGGTAGCTATTGTCAGTAGGTGAAGACCTTTTTTTTTTTGGTCTTCAACCTACAGCTAGGCTGAAGTTGCAATATTTACTCAACACGAATCGAACGCTCAAAATGTAGACTTGTTCGCTCGCTCGAGACTAGCCGAAACACGTCTCGACTTTAATTAATCCGGGTCACATCCGGGTCAGTGGGTCATCCGGGTCAGCAGTAGTGACCCGGTTTCAACGTTGGTTTCTTGGACACACCTATTTTTACAGCAAGTGTTTTTGGGGGGGTGGGGGATATCACTACTTTTTGTCAGTTATATAATTTATAGACTCAATGTTCAAGCCATTGGGGTGTATGATGAATTCTGCCTTGTAGAGATGTTGTGACTAAATACAAATCTACTGATAAGTGGTGAGCATATAACATACAATCCTATAGTAGCTGTTAATTTTTGCTAGGACAAGGGCCAGTGGAAATTACTGCAATTTACTGGTCAGGCCAAGTATAATGGCTACAGTCAGAGTTACCAAAGATGTGTGTAAAGCACTTATTTGCAAAGCATGCTTTTTCTAGGTGATCTTGGGAAATGTCACCATCTTGAAATAGCAACTCTGAGATTGCATCTGGGAGTGTTTTCAGACAGAGATGTAAATATTCAGCTATACTGTTTGATGATTGTTCTATTAGAGTATTTTATTGCCTGACTGTTCTATTAGAGTATATCAATCATTCTGAATGAATAAAACCTGCTATGGCCACTGCCATAGTGGCTTTAGTGTCTTGAGGACACTTGGTTTGCCACTTGTAGAGCAAGATGCTTTGCTGAGGGTTATGAAAGAGATCACAAACATCATACTATTATTTTTATTTCACTACAAACACACACTTACATCATATACAAGCACAAGACACACACAAAATGTGCAAATACTATACACACATGTTCACATACATACACCACATAATGGTTGCACTTGATGTAAACAAGTTAATATCCCATCCTCTTGAAATGCTCTTGTAGGTGAACTGGTAGTGCCCCTACTAGGTGTTAAAAAGTTCTTGCAGAACACAGAAAAGAAAATTGTGATGTACATTCTGTTTAGCGCTCATTTATTACACATGTCACTCCATAGTTAAGCCATGAGGATCTACCAGCCTGGCATATTGATTTTCTGTACATTCTCTTTTTAATTCAGTGCCTACTGGATTGTGTCGTCAGATATCCAAACAAGTGTCGACCGATGTTCCAGAGTTGTATGTGTGTTTAACTTATAAGGTTAAGTTCAATGCCTACTTGTTCTTTTACAGGTCTCACTTAATCTTGTGTCGTCATGCAGACATCCAATTTGAATATTGTACAAGTTGTGTGGAACAATCCCAACTCATATACACAGTCACTGGCAAACCACGAACCACATTCCAGCAATCCGTAAACTTGAAAGCCACAACAAAAGCTCATACACAGTCACCAGCAAGCCTCAAGCCACATTCCAGCAATCCATTACAAAATTTTGTTACATCATGGTATGTACATAATGATTAATGAAAGCTACAATACAAGTTCCATGGTACACACTACATAGAGGTGGTAACTCCCATAGGCTTGTTACCTTTTGTATTCACCTTACCTTTGTGGTTAACCTATTAAAAATAAATAGAGAAATTGAACATTATGCTTAAAACATCTTCCCTAGTGACTTCGTTCTTCACACCTTGTTTATAAGACATCTGGCGATTATGAACGCTCGCATGGGGCAATGGAATCTAAAAGATTTCTGCTTAAAATGCCATCCCTAGGGAACCTACGGTTCTGCACGTTTTCACAACTTGTTTATCAGATATTAGAGTTTGTGTCCACGTCGTATCTTTAAAAGTTATTGTACGGATTAGAGGTTTGATGGAAGAAAATATGCGTATGGGCAAACCAGAAATGTCAGTGCTAGATGAACTGTACAAACACGGCTATGTTGACTGGTATAATGTGATGGTAGGTGTAACATAAAGTAGAGAAATAAAGTGAAATATGTGTAAATACGCCTATTTTCTATTTTAGCGAGACCTATGTTATATTTTAACAAGGTCACAAGAAAACTATGATGATTCCTAAAGATTTTTTTATCATGTAATGCAATACAAATCTATTGAGAGATGCTGCATAATCCAGAACTAATATTGCGAAACCGACCCTACACATAAATAACTCACAGTAGTGGCTGTGCGTCTTTTATATGGGTGTGCACTTTGTAGTTTCTTGGCTGCATGACTCGCTACTGTGAGTCTTGATTTGGGAGAATTTTTGATAGCTATTTAGCTAACAAATTGTATGCCTTGCAAAGCATATAAAATTAGTAAGAAAAACCTGTTTGATGGTAAGTGTACTAAGTAATAGTTATACTATGGCTGCAAGGGGTTTTGCTGATATCAGGGGTGGAGGAAGCATCTACAAGTTGGGAAGGCAACTGTGAGATCATACTTCTATGACCACCAGCAGCATCAGTTGTGCAGCATTTGCAATTAAGCTAGCCCCAAATTTTTTTTGAAAAAATTGCTTTCTGAGATTGAATATTTGGAGACGATTTCACATCTATAAAAATAATAGAATTACTGCTAAAATATATTTTTAGTCACTGACTGCTCTATTGGGATGTCACTGACTGTTCTATTAGAGTATCTTGAGTGGAAAGTGATCCTGGAAAACCAGAACAACCAGACTGCTTTCTATGGACTTGGAACATGGCTCAATAGCTACCACTAAAAGTTGGGTAGGCATTTGCCTACCCTGCCTACCTGGTTCTGCCACTCCTGGATATACACACCCAAAGCACGAGGGTCGCAGGCCTGAGAGCCAAGGGTGTATATATCAGCAAAACTTGATGCAGTCATGGTATAAGTGATATATATCATTCTAGGCACACTCATCTGATAGGTGAAAGAACTACAGAACACTAACCCTGTTTCTTTTATGCATCAGTATATCATGACTGATAATGGTTTTAAAAGCTTGGGATAATAGCCATTAGAACATTGTTTATAATAATGTCATTATGCTTTACACAAAGCGCCAGAAAATTGTGACTGTGGGACCCAGTTTAATTTTAGTATTTTGTCCTCCATTAAGCCTACTAACTTTGCTATTGGGACAGTAAGTAAGTTATTATATAGTTAGGGCTATTACGTTATTCACCTATTTAAATCTAGCTGTCTTCTTTGTGTTGTTCTGTGGTCTCATTGCTCAATGGTTGACACGTGGTGGATATAAATATGCATTCCCAAACAATTATTTACTGATCATTCATTGTTTAACAACTGTCAACTAGTCGAAACTTATCGACTATACTTCTAACCTGTAAACCCAAACCCACAATTAAATGCTCTGTGTCACTCAATATAACGAGTCAACGCACATCATAACTTTGAACTGGTTGGGCATCAAAGCCATGAGCAAACCGCATTCCCATGATATTTCCCGGGCAATGTTAAATCCCGGGTGGTGCCTTTGAATGCCCATACTAAAGCAGTATATAGTGAAACCTCACTTAGTGGCCACCTCATTAATAAGGCCACTTTGTTATAGTGGCCAGGTCCAGAAAGTCCAGATGTATTTTCCATACTATTCCAGTGATTTAATTTTTGGTAACAGGGCCACCTCATTAATAAGGCCAGTGGCCACATATTGTACTGAAGGACCAAACTGGTAAAACTAACACAATATTCCCTTAATAAAGGGGCCAGCTGAGCAGACAGTCAACATATCACTGCAAACGTTGCTGCTCCTGAGTACCTGCCAAAAACTATGCCAATAGTTTTAGCAATGTGCTTTATACTTTTAGCAGCCATTATGCCACAAGTAGTGAATAATCCTATCTGTGCATTATCAAACCTGTAGTATACGTATATAGCTGTTACAGCAACTATAGCCGGGTGTTGATTTGTTGAAAACCTTGATGATAAGGCCACTTTGTTTATGGCCGGATTAATGAGGTTTTCATTAATAAGGCCACCTCACTAATAGGGCCACTTATTGTGGGTCCCAAAGGTGGTTCTATTAATGAGGTTTCCCTGTATATCAAAATAAAGTAGTATTGTCAAAAATTATCAAATGATGACATTAGAATTGTGACTGTTCTATTAAAGTAGTGACTGCTCTATTAGAGTATCTTGATCTAGCACAAAATTCAAATCCATTTGCCTCACCTTTTCACAGTGTACATGCATTTTATAACAGTAAAGCATTTATAACCGTTGTCTTCTATTAGCCCATTGGCTTTCTGTACTTCTGAATACAGTCTGAATGCATGATTCCTGTTTCTAGAGTCAATACCGTATAGCCTAAATTTTTCGAGGGGCAAATATTTCGAGGTTGAGCAATGTTGCTAAAAATAAAATTTTCGTGAATTTGCAAACACTCCCAAAATGTATTAGACTATATGGAGGTCTAAATATTTCAAGGCTAAAATTTTCACTGATAACCCCCAAAACTGCAAAATCAGCAAAAGTCCCCCCCCCCCCTTGAAATATTTAGGCTATATGGTAGTCCTGTAAGTCCAAGGGGGGCAAGAGAAGGGCTGGGGGAAAACTCCCCTTACCCTCCCAAGATCCACCTATGTACACACAATGAACACACAGTGCACACGTACACCACGTGCCACCAGCAAACCTGTATTTTTTCTTTTGTCATTTGATACATAACCAATAGCTAGTCAAGCAGCAGTCCAAGCTTTTTGATATACCATAACTGAGTTGGTTAATTAACCTCAAACCTTGCAAGCTCAAACCTTACAAGTTCTACCAGATGCTATGAAGAAGTAATCATATGAATACATTTTACCATAACTGGAGGTAAAACCATAGATTTATGATATTCACGATCCATTAGCAGGTCATTCTGTTTAGTTGCTGCATATAGTCTCACGCAGCCAGACCACTATTTCAGTGCTAGGGCTTATTGATTGGAGATTATAAGCGCCCACGCTTATAATCTCCTATGGACATGTTACCCTTATAGCCTAAATATTTCGAGGTTGAGCGATGTCGCTAAAAACAAAATTTTCGTGGATTTGCATACACTTCCAAAATGTATTAGACTACAGTGGAACCTCGATTATCCGAACACCAAAACGACTGCTCAATTAGGGTATTTTGTCAAAAAGTGTATGCTTTATTAGAGTAGTTGAGCAAAGTTCAGTATATAAATGTATGGATGTTCGATCTTACGTAATTTTGATTATTCAAACACCCTTCCCCCCAATTAGTTCGGATAATTGAGGTTCCACTGTATATGGAGGTCTAAATATTTCAAGTTTAAAATTTTCGCTGATAACCCTCAAAACCGCGAAATCAGCAAAAATTTTCCCCCTCGAAATATTTAAACTATACGGTACTAGTCTCACGTGGCCAGACCTCTTTTTCGAGCAGGCGCTTATAATTATAATCAATAAGCGCCGTGCCAAGAAAAAGAGGTCTGGCCACGCGGTCTGGCCGTAGTCTTGCGTGGCCAGACCCTTTCCGCGCAGCCGCTTATCAATTGGAGATTATAAGCGGTGCTCTACAAGGTCTGGAACAATTCATGAACGTAAAAATTTTCTATACGTTATTGGTGATGATTGGTTGACTGAGTAACACCTAAGATACAAAGGGACAAAACGCAACGGATCTTCCTTTGAATCTTTAGCCTGTTCTGATTGGCAAATCCATTCAATATCTTCCGCCTACTTTCCCTGTAAAGCAAGATGAACCGAGCTTGTTTGTCCATGAACTATTCAAGACCTTTGTAGCGCGCCGCTTATAATCTCCAATCGATAAGCGGCTGCGCGGAAAGGGTCTGGCCACGCGAGACTAATGTTACCAGACTGTTTTTTTCTGACAAATGACAAGAAAAAATACAGGCTGGCAAGACTGAACACACACACACACAACACTCACACTATACACACCTATTGAAATATTAAGCAAGTCTTTATTGGAATTGGTCTCCATTTCGACTTTCCCATCTACGATTTCTCGCATCTTATGGACTAGTCCTTTAGATTCATCAGATGCTGATATCGCCAAATGTGTAAAATCACTCATTGCCTGGCTTGTTGGTGAGCCTTAGCAAGCCTCCCCTGGTAGTACGGTCCGACCGTTCCCAAACAATTAACTTAGCACAGATTTTAATTATGAAAAGAAAAAAATAGATCACGTGACATCTTAAAATTAGCTGCAAAAGATCGAGACACTCTAATAGAACAGTCAGTTGGTTCAATTAATGCTAGCTATCTGTAAACGTAAATTTCCAGTACCTAACTCTGATGGGTTACCTCCTGTTGGTTCATTTGTGCATATTAAATGGTTGGAAAGCGGTAATGAGCAGCCTGGATGGTATAGAGCACAAGTTGACAAATATTTATTGAATGGTTGCTGCAAGGTAATTTACGATGATGATAGTGATTCTGTAGTCTTTAAAGAAATTGACCTTCATCAAGTGGAGTGGAAGCCCTGCAGTAGGAGGGCTAGGAAGTTTGTGCCCCTTAGTAGGTAAGCCAGCCACTGTTAAAGCTAATTGGAAACCTTTACCCAAGGTTGCTATCTCAATGGATCACTCTGTGAAGATGACGCAACGCTGATTTCTACTAATATTGACACCCATTCTTATGTGTTACAAGAAATCGATAAAAGGGCAGCAGACTTAGACCTGATGTTAAAGCCATCTAAATGTGTCTCATTTCTTTTTGATGGTGCTAAACACCTATCTCAAGGTATCCCTTTGTCCAATGGAACAGCTAGATTAATATCAGAAGGTGGGACAAACTTTCTGGGGAAACTTGTGGATGTGTCCTTGTCAGCAACTAAGGCAGTTGCAAATAGAAAGGTTTTTTCAGAATTATTATCTTCTACAGACTCTCTCCCAATTCGTGGAGAGTACAAGTTGTGGATCTATAGGAATTACATTAGTGTTGTTCCAGTACCAGCTTGTTATTTCAGTTCCAGTTCTAGAATCATAAACCTTTGGAATTACAGTTCCAGTTCCAGTTCCAGTTCTAGAACTATAACTGTTAGAATTACAGTTCCAGTTCCAGTTCTGGAACCATAACCTTTAGAATTACAGTTCCAGTTCTAGTTCTAGAACTATATACAACCTTTAAGATTACAGTTCTGTTTTTAGTTCTGCATAATTAGTTTAGTGCTCCATTTCTAAAACAATGCACAGTGTGCGCTAAACTATATATGGGTTCTGATTTGAACGTGTTATGTATCCAGGCAGAGCAACTACTACAAAACCAACTATACATGCATGGCATTGATGCTCCAAGGCTTTGATTATAAGGGATGATTTGAACCGAGGAATTATCAAACATTAAACTAGCACATTTCAGAATGACAGAAACACCTACAGTAGGTAGTAGTTTCACTTCTGAATAAGTGTTGCATTGGGTGTATACAATCACTGGACTGGATCGTGGACTAGACCAGTGGACAGACCACATGGACTGAACAAGTTTCTTTCTTTTTATTGCAACTATTTAGAAAACTAGTTGTTACTACATTAGTTTTTTCCACAGCAGCACTAAATTTAGACTATACATGTAGGTGGACCTGTCAACTTAAAGCTTGTATATGGAAAAGCAAGATCGACAGATAAACTACAGCTACTTAATTTTGCTTACTCGAATGCCCATAGCTTGTGTTAGAGGATGCATGTCGACCATCACTACTATACAGTAAATGTTAAAAACAAGAAGTATGGTGGACGCACACGCACAAACAAAGCTAAGAGTTTAACTGTAAATGGAAGCATTTAATATTTCAATTTTTAACAGCTATTTTGCACGTGTTTCAAGATTGACTAGCAAACAATTCCTGCTCAAAGCATTAACACAAGTTGTTATTTGTAAACAACCCTAGAAAAATGAACAAGCAATGCAGGTGGGCAAAGTTGATAAGTTCATTTGCACATGTGTAACAATATCATTTCTTTTATAGCAGTATAGCTAAGTTCAATATGTTCAATATCTCAAAAGCATGGAAGTTAAAAGCCAAAATTGTCCTCAGAAACAAGGAAGAATTAACTCTAACAATGTAATGGTTTCTTCAAGCCTGAATAGTTATATAATTATAAGGCATGAGTCCAGTTGTCCAGTCCTCCAGTTCACTAGCCCAGTGTTTCTAGCTATATAACCTTTTGCATCATTCTATTGAATACTTATCAGTTGTTGCTTTTATCAGCACACTAACTGTAGTCATGTAATGAGCATAGTATTTGCTATTTTTATTGATAATAACTAAATGATTATGACCAATTTCAGTTCTAGTATTAGTTCCAGTAATTGATAAATTTTCTTTTTAGTTCCAGTTCTAGTTCCAGTATTTAGGGAAATAAATTATTGTTGTAGTTCCAGTTCCAGTATTGAGAAAAGTAAAATTATTGTTCCAGTTCCAGTTCTAGTTCTAGAACTGGAACTAAAATAAAATTGCTGGTACTGGAATTACTTTTAGTTCCAGTACTGAGAACTGGAACAACACTAAATTACATCATTTCATTATTGAGGTTTCGTTTATGTGTGGATGCCATCACCAATCACACAATCAAAAAGCTTGAATCTACAGTTACACATTACCTTAAGTAGTGGTTACAGCTCCCAAGGAATGCCACTAGGGTGATTTTATATTACGCTGGTATTCGCTGCCCTAGCGTTTCCCATGTATCTAGGGAAGCAAAGCTTAGTTTACTTTCATGTGTTTCTACTTCGTCCGATTCCAGACTGCAGGAACTGGGCTTGCATCTCCATCTTGGCAATGTTCTTCTACAGTTCCAGTCACAAGACTATTCCATCCTGTCTGCTGCATGAAATCATCTCTCTTCCATGCCATTGGCTCGGTCCTTATATAAAACAGCCAAAGCTCAGTTAGCCAAGACAGTTACTTCAGATTGTGAAACTCACCTTAATCATCTCAGTGTACAATGTAAATTTCTAGATTCAGCAAGATTGGAGACTTCTTGCAGAACATGAAACAAGCTCTTAAGTGGGTTTCACCCTGGACAGCTTTCCTTTTTGTTGAGGGCTTCTTCAGACACACTGCCCACTGTAGTCAACTTACGTTGTTGGCACATACAGAGTAATGCCAAATGTACCTTGTGTGACTCGATCCGGCCAACCACAGCCCATATTCTAGGTGGCTGCCCAGTGGCACTATCTCAACAGAGGTACACTTATCATCACAATCAAGTTTTGCATATATATTTTGGTCTCCAAGTTGACAACCCTTTTGCTGATCACCAAGATGTCAGGGTGTACGCTGACTTAAACGGTTTTCACTTTAATGAATCACCACAGGAAACCATTCCTTCAACAGTATTGATCACACCTTATCATCCTGACCTCATTCTCTATAATTCCCATTCTTCTTTGATGGGTATTATTGAATTAACCTGCCCTCTTGACTCACGACAACACCTTGAGTCTGCTCACTGTCGAAAGTAACAAAAGCCCGAATATTTGCAGCTGCTTGCAGAGTTGGACCGTTATTTGAATATAGCTAATTATTACAGTACTGTGGAAGTTAGCGTCTTGGGTCACTACCTTCCTGATTCAGTCTACTTAAAGATGTAGTTTTTTCATGGATCAAGATTTATTGTTTTCAAAAGCCAGTGCTAGAGCTATTTTGAATGAAATGGCTGGGGCATCAATTTCTACATCTCAGAGGATCTTTTTTGGGAGGAACTGTGAAGAATGGACTATCGACCCAGACTGATTGAACTAGGTTTTGTAGTTACCTTATAGGGCTTTTTCTTGTTGTATGTATGTATGTATGTAATGCATGTAGTTACACTTTTTTTTCCTTGCCATGCCCACAACTGACTACTGTTAGATCAGATCTGTGGTCGCATGTTAGTCCAAGGATTCACATACTTGTCTTTTTTTTGTTGTTGTACACATTCATCATAATCATGATGGTCAAAATAAAAATAAAACCAGCGTGTTCCTCACCCCTGGTGAAGAAAATCTATGGTATCATCAGTGCAGTGCTAATTGAAGTACTAGCTATGTTTAGCTATCATCTGGAGAATTCTATCACCTCTGAGGTTCCTCACACAAAATATCTTGGGGTCACCATTGACCAGAAACTATCATGGAATGAACACATTCAAAGAGTCACTAGCAAAGCAAACCAGGTTAATGGATTTTTGCATCGTAATCTTCGCCAATGCCCTGTTTCTGTTAAGAACAATTGTTACAAGATGATAGTCCGTCCCATTGTTGAATATGCATCCTCTGTCTGGGCCCCCCACACCCACACCAATATAAACCAACTTGAATCCATCCAAAGGAGAGCAGCCAGATTTTGCTACAATAATTTTTCTAGATTTAGTAGTGTAACAAGAATGATGTCATCATTAAATTTACCTGCAACTCCTAGGCTGTCCATATATTGTGGTGGGATAAACTGTTTGTGAGGGTGCGCTGTATGTCTGACGTATACACATTCATCTCCTGTCCTATTAAAACTTTACAATGAAATGTGAACATTAAAACAAAAGTCCAACACAGCTACATGCACACTAGATGCTACACACAGACACACACTACACATAGACGTACACACATTGCACATTAACATTACACACATGCGTATAGTTATCTGTGGGCTTATATTGTTTCTTTGTGAATTCTACACAGTAAATATAGTAACATGCAACACACACAAACTACACACACACACAAACTAGACACACACACACACACACACAAACTACACGCACACACAAACTAGACACACACACACAAACTACATACACACACAAACTAGACACACACACACAAACTAGACACACACACACAAACTACACACACACACAAACTAGACACACACACACAAACTATAGACACACACACACACACACACACACACACACACAAACTAGACACACACACACAAACTAGACACACACACACAAACTAGACACACACACACACAAACTACACACACACACAAACTAGACACGCACACACAAACTAGACACACACACAAACTAGACACACACACACAAACAAACTATAGACACACACACACAAAATTTCACAGCTTATTAAGTAGGTCACTTTTTACACAAATGACTCATTTGGGGATTATTACAATGGTAAGTTTAGACACTAAGTGACCTCTTGTGTGATGATCTGAGACAGGTTTCACTGTACATTTGAAGGGTATAACAGCCTGTACGTGTTGACTGATGCTAATATTGTCAGCTAAACTACTCATGGTAACTTAGCTACTTATCAAGCCAACTGATTCTTTCCTTTCTTTTGTTTAATTTTATTAAGCATTGAAGTTTTTTCAATTATATCTTGATACAGAGTACTGCTGATTTACTACAAAACAACTGAAGAATATGTATTATATTTTATCTTTTTACTGCACAGAAACCTCCATACGGAGTATGTCTAATAATCCATATGTTCCATCTACTAAGAACTGCTGAAAGTTTACAAATAAGTGTACCTGACAGTAAACTTTTACTAAACTGAATATTTTAATGTGTTGTAAAGCATCAATTTTCAAGCAGTGTATATGAATACACTCAGAGGGTAATGTTTGCAATCCATTAGCAGGTGTTTTTGTTAAACTAAAGCTGTTGTGCAAGTATATAACTATTAAACATATTACGACATGTTACCAGGCTGTCTTTTTCCTCGGCCAAATGACAGAAGAAACAATACAGGCTAGCTGGAGAGACTAGTTAATGCAGGAGTCAGAATCTCTGCACTATATCTCCATAGAGGAGATGAGTATTTAAGGTTTTACTATTTAGCTGCTAGTTCAATTATTTAGCCACTGGCAGTCTACAGACTGGTGAGCCACTGACTTCTGACTCCATCCCAGATTTTGAGTTGGACTCCATGCATGTTAGTAACCTATTTATATGAAATTTTGAGTATATAATTATTGTAACAAGACTGTGGTCTAGATGTATTCCATGTAGTGTCTATTACAGAATTCTCTAATACGATCACAAGCTAATTTCATCTTATCATTTGGTATTAGCAATACCAGTCTGATAAAGCCTGGGAATCGGAAGCACTAAAAAAAGCAAACAATATTAGGTGCATCACAGAGAGGATCACTCACTTCACCACACAAAATGAAGACACTCTCTTCAGACATCAGTTTCTCCATAAACTCTACTGTAGTGTTGATGTGAGGAAATTTACTCAATTCTACACCAACCATCATGTAGAGGGCACCAGATGGCATCACTGGTGTTAGTCCACCCACCACTGATAATTCTCCATAAGCTATATTAGCATTAGCCTACACACAATACTACTCAACAACTGCTCTACATATCCACACTCACCTCCACTAAACTCATAGTGTTCTCATAATATGACTTTGGTACAGTGTCCAAGATCTTAGGTAGTGCAGCCTGTACTAATGTTGTGATGCCAAGTGACTTACGAGACACGTTTATCAGTGATGGAACTACCTGTATAACACTAACTGTTGTATCTATACCATCACAAATGTTACTTTACCTCCTTCTTAAACCTGTCATGTCTATCATGGATCAATATCCAGCCAACCCTCCAGCCAGGAACTAAGTATTTCTTTGCCATTCCTCCACAAGACAATATTGGTACATTCTTAGACAATGTTGCTATTGGGTATGAGTGTTGTCCTTTAAACACCAGGTCATTGTATATCTCATCTGCAATTATGGGTAGGGAGTGTTTCTCTGCCACAGCCAGAATGTCAAGAAGATGTTGTTTAGAATAAACTGAACCACAAGGGTTGGAAGGGTTTACTACAACAATAGCCACAGTGTCTGTGTCTATCAACTGATCCATTTGATCAACATCAGCCTCCCATTGTCTGTCAGGCTGGAAATTAACACAATATTTACTAATATTGACATCAGTTTATTATAAATATTTCATTTCTGACCAGCAATTGGTAGAACTTCAACTTCAATCCTCTTGAAGCAGGTACACAACAATCTAGTGGGTGGATTGGAGAAGGTACTAGGATATTCTGGCCAGAATTTCCAAGAACAGTAAAACAATACTCAATTGCTCCAGCACAACCACAAGTAATGATGACATCCTAATAATATTTCTACATTTGATATTATCAACACAAACACAAGACCACTCACATCCTCAGTGAGAGGAGCCTCTGGAGTAGTGTAGTGTTTGGCTACTGCTTGTCTAGCACACAATAGACCTGTAGTATGTCAGTAATAGTAACACTACACTAGTATACTCTGTACACAGTAGTACCATGAGCAGGTCCATAACCATTGAAGTTGTCAGAGTCCACTACTTCTTTGACTGCTTTTTTCATCACTTGATGAATTGGGAGGTTACCAAAGAATGTTGGGTCTCCTATACGACAGAGAAAACTGTATATTCAATTCTACAAAGCCATACCAATACTTTATGTTCCGTGTACTTTTTACTATAGTATTGGCCCAGCAAATCAAATGAATATTTAGGCTGTTTATATGACTACTCTATTAGAGTACCTTGATCTTTGTGCAGGACTTCTTTACTTTGCTTCTAAATTCTTGCACAATATTAGCCATATTAGCACTCTGTTTAAGAAATAATGCAATTTTCATAATTCTACCAAAACACTGACCCACCGCATTTATGAAACATAACATCTTGGCCAACCTCAACTATTAGGTATCAGCAATGAGATTTTTATTGTCATTGAATAGAGCAAATTTTCAATTCTGGACATCATATAATATACCTAGACTACATCAAATTCTAGTAAAAAGTCCATCATTCAACATTTTGGTAGCATCAGGTTGATGAGTTTTGGTAGTTGTCCAAGTATTTTACTGCCTGAATTCTGGCTCACACCATCCACCCAAAAATAACCACCCCTCCCAAATAAATCAACAAATGAAATCAGCGCACTTCTTACTTATTCTACAATTCCTTCTTATTGTTTATAATACACCACAAAGGAGTAGGCGTAGCCCACAAAATAACATCACCCAAAAAACAGCCTCAGTTTTCCCAGATGATGATGAGGCAGTATTGGTTGGGTAAAACTAAGCCCAAACAAGCTTTCAGATCGACCCGAAATGCTTTCAACAAGTTGCTATGGAATTTAAAAAAAATTTTATTCAATGGAATTTTCTACTGACTGCCTGCCTGATGCCTTCAGACAAGCGTAACTCGATAACGGCTAAGGCTACAGGCTTGATTTTTTCACTGTTTGATGTCGCTTCAGCCCGAGAGGTGCCTTTTGGCATACCGCAGTACATACAATGCATTCTTCATGGACTTACCAGTGTCCTCCTTTGTGTCCCATTCATCTTTGCTGAGAGCAAAAAGTGTCGATTTGGTGGTAGCACATGATGGCTTCCCTTTGTAACAAAAATCATCCGTATTTTTCATAGTGGCTATATTGATTGCAGAGGTGTTTTTTAAAACAGTTTTTGATTCATACTGCTGTGTAACGGATTGAACATAGCCAACAATGAAGCGCAATGGATACTTTACTTTTCAGATGATAATTTATATAACTGGGGTGCATGACACCAACCCTTTCTTTCGGTATGCGTGGATTGCAGAGATGCTTTTGAACAGTTCTTGATTCGTACTGCTGTGTAACGGGTTGAACATAGTTGACAACGATGCATAATCCACACTGAAACCGATGCACAACAACTACAATCAGATCTAGACTGCTTATCTCGATGGGCTGAAATCTGGCATATGTCTTTCAACATTACTAAATGTGCAGTCATGAAATGCAGCAAGTCACCATCTATCATTTCTTTTAATTATTCACTTAATGGGCATGTGTTAGACACAAAAACTGAACACACTTACCTGGGGATCATCTTACACAACAGTATGTCATGGGCTTCTCATATAAATAGCACTGTTAATAAAGCTACCAGGACACAAATTTTTTTAAAGCAAAACTTATCAAATTGTTCTCAAAAAGTCAAAGAATCTGCATATTTTACAATTGTTCGTCCCATTTTAGAATATGCATCTGTCGTTTGGGACCCTTACCAACAAGTACATATCAACTCATTGGAAAAAATACAGAGGAGAAGTGTAAGATGGGTATGTAACAACTATAGCACATATAGTAATGTAACTACTATGATAGAATCTCTAAATTGGGTCACTCTAAGAGAACGCTGTAAGATTGCTAGATTATCCTTCTTCCATGATATTGTACACAAAGCTAGTGTAGTAAATATACCACCACATTTTCTGAGTACAACTAGACACACTCACCACCACCATCCACTTCATTTTATCCACCCAAACGCAAACACCACAGCATATCAAAATAGCTACTTCCCAAGAACTATCATTGAATGGAACTCATTACTGACCTCATTAATTGAAATTACTGATAAGAAATTATTTCTAGATAACATTTGTAGCTAACTAATCATTTGTAAATAGCTAATTGTACATGTGTTCCCCCCTTGTAATCCCTCCCCTCCCCCCTCTGTAATTTTCCCCCCTTGGCATAATCAGTAAACACTTCCTGCCCAGTAATAATAATAAATAAATAAATGGATACTTCACTTTTCAGATGATATAGCTGGGGCATGCGGCTCCATTTAAAATGCAGTATGCGTCACCAATCATAATAATATTATTTACAAAAAAAGTTAACAAACAAGTATTTCAAAAATATAGAATTTATAGCTAGAGTAGGGACCATAGCACATCAATAAAAAGTATTGAAACAAGCTGGAGTAGTGCACGATATCAAGAGTTAATAATAATATAACTCTTGACGATATTAAATCACAGTAAAACAATAAGAAGTGTTACATATCAAGAACTTTGCATACATTTGCTAAACTTTTGTCGATGGCAAAAATTCCAGCTGGAACAGGCATGTCCAATACATTTCGATTGAAAAACCATTAAAATAATTATCATGTACCGCTTACCTCGAGTCTGTTTAGTAACTTTCCAAATTTGATACATGTAGAGCAACTCTCGGCGAGTACAATGATACCAAAAGAAGTCCAATTCACGGAAATTTAGGCACGTCAAAAATGGCCTAAACCAATTGGGTGTAGCAAATTTCCCCATACATTTTGTATTTTGGGGGCATGTAACAATAGGCATAATAACCCATGACACGTGATACATTCCTCAGATTCTGAACAATATTTGGAAAGAGCAGTGAATAATGATTAAGATGAGCTATAGCAGAAGGAAATCAGAGAAAATTTAAGTGCATAATTTAAGGTTGACAATCACTTACTTTTTCTATGACTAATCACATAGTGATTTAATTTGCCATACATTAGTCTCAATAGTAGGAGTGCAATTAATCCCAAATCGCATGGCCTTGTTTTTGTAATTGCACTGTAAAGTAGCCAATAAAATAGCAGAATAACAGAAGCCTTTTAAGTGCAACAAGAAAGTGATATAATGTATAGCCAATCAAAGAAGCTGACAATAGAAGCCTTTTAAGTGCAACATATGTAGACATTTTGAGTAGCCAACCAGAATTGCTTACACATGAAGCCTTTTAAGTGCAACAACAAATGATGTAATACAAAGAAGGATGATGCAATCACCTGGTAGAAGTTAATGGCCACATAGAACTGGATAGATGTGTACTACAAACCATGAAGGGTGGTCACTATGTGATTAGTAGGCAATCACATGCATTTTCGTGCAATTATGGAATAATTGTACTCGTAACAGCCAAAATTGCACTCAAATGTGTGTGATTACCTATACAAATTGAATGGAGGATATTTGGAAGGGAACGCTCTGAGCTATTTCGATGTCTTGACAGCCATTAACCTTTACTACATTAGTGTTACAATGAAACAAAAGCACTGTGAATTAGTTCTGCAGGTTAGTTTGCGAAAATTACAGTGTTCCATGATTAAACCAAATTATTATGTCCGTGCCATATGTGAAAACTTCTTCATATGTATCCCTACTGTGCATTTCCATTATGGTATCTTGGGGAGTACAGTAGGGATATAACATTTCTTATTGTTTTACTGTGATTTAATATTGTGCACTACTCCAGCTTGTTTCATTACTTTTTATCGATATGCTATGGTCCCTACTCTAGTTATAAATTCCAATTTTTTTGAAATACTTGTAATATAAAGCAAGTTGCCACATAGCTATGAAGAAATATCAACTTGTTCAGGAGTTGTGTGTATATCAATGGTTCAAGAACACACAAATCTGACATAGCTGGATTCTGCTCCTGTAACTTTATTACATCAGATAGTACTTTATAGCCATAACATTTGAATGTGAACTAACACAGCTGGTCCAGCAGATAAAACACTGTCCATATATGTGACCTAATTTTAGAAAACCGTCGATATCCGCACAATTTTCAAAATGCATTTTATTTGTTCTTTGTTTTCTACAGGGACAGAGGAATGGACTAGCTAAGTTTCAGCTTCATAAGTTAAGCAGCGTTGGAAATACAGCACTAGACAGCCGATAAGCAAATAAATTGATATGTACAGAACCTATCGAGAAAAGAATCTACAGGCGCTTACACAAACCATCATAACTTACTGATACAATGGCGTACGGAATTGAATCTTTGCTCATTGTGTTCGCCATGAATTTGTACATCCACCAAGGTATATATTTTTGCCCCAGGCATGCTTCAGTGTTCGAGAAGAAAGGTACATTCACTGAAAAACGATTGTCGGTAAATTCTTTCGTCACCGCAACGTAAACAAACGTCTGTAACTTTGAAATCATGTATGGAGATGAAACAAAGATGTTTGCACTCCCTATGAACAGGCGAACAAGATGATGCCCAGGATGTATCCATTGGAGGCTTAGTTCGCCCACCAGTGATGCAATACAAACTTGCATAGTTTTTTTCTGGAGCTTGCATTTTTTACCCATAATTTTTAAATGCGTTTTATTACAAAAGTACTGTTGTGCGTATATCGACGGTTTTCCATCACATATGGTGTCTGTTGAACAGTAGACAGTAACTTGCCAGTATTGCAACAGCCATACCAGAGCCACCATAGGAGTTGGGAGAGGTTCAGTCCTTCTGACATTGCAGGCAGGACAACTTGTAAATGGAAACAAACACTGTTGGCAAATGCTAGTAAGGTTCAATACAAGAATGATGCCTACACACACACACAATGCTTTGTCCTTTCCCACTAATACTGCCTGCATTACACAAAATAATGATGACATACCTTTGCTGGCAGGTTTGGTTTCAAGGTTTGCTAAACTTTGCAAACATATTATTTATCAATCTAGACTATCATTGCAAGCCATGGAGTAGCTGCAGGTTACTGCAGACACACAACACAGGTGGTTTGTGGTTATAGAGCGGTTGCATGTGATGTCAAAGGTGCGGCATTTAACTGAAATGTATGGCAAAAACATGTAGCATTTGTACAGCCAGGCGCTAGGATAATTACGTGTTTCATTGTACTGCTATTGTAGGAGTGACTGACAGCCAAGGGTGTTGAAAAGCATCTGTTATCAGGTACTAACATACTAGAGTAGAGAGAGAGAGAGAGAGAGCATAGCCTGTTCACTTTCTGGCTGCTATGTTAACATAATGTATATTTGCCCATATATTTTCGAAACAGGTCTACCTGTAAGTTCGTATGGAGAGGCTAAACTGCTTCTTTATAACTGTGTCAGAAACACTCTTTTAACACAATGGTAAACATCTGGCTTCATGAGCACTCCATAATTTCAGAAACTAGACCAGCCTATGCTCTCTTCCTTCTAGTATATTAATACCTCACAATAGGTGAATGCAATACTGTAGTGGCTAAACTATCCATACTTTCGCTGTTGTAGTAGAATCGAATATACAATTTTATGCATTGTGGCAATGGATTCTTGCCACACGTTTTTCTAAGCACGTCTGTACTATAATCATTTGTGCAACCGTTCTATGGAAACCATATTCTTATCGTCATGTCATACATTGTTTGACCATAGAGTAATTATATTCTTTTGGCCACTCCAAATAAATTCTGTTTCCTGTCCTCCTCTCAGACATACTAGCATGTGGGTGTGCGGTCAATTCCCACTATTAAACTGGTAACTTTTCAAGCCATTATTGTTTACCTAGGTACATACAGCCATAGCAAACAGCCTAATAACATTTTCAACTTGTACCTTCATTTTTTATGTTGCAGGAATAACACAAACATGAATTTGAACCGATCTGATAGCACACTGACATGTGAGTTGACAACCTCACAAGATCAATTGCATTAAGCCTGTACACACAGTATGCAAGAAAAACTGGAAAATAATGGAATAATGGAACTTTTAGAGCTGGGAGTAAACAGATGTGGGTGGTAGACAGGAAGCAGAGAAGTTATCTGGAGTGGCCTTTGAACTTGTCTAGTAGATACACCACTTCTGGCTGCGGTGCAGTCATGTCAAAGGTAATATACTTGACATGTACGTGCAGTTCAATCTTTTTGTCCAGTACTTTACCAGTCCACCTAGCAGTGGAGCGCAGGCTGGGGTGGTCGCCCCATGTAAAATTAGACAGAAAAATGAAATAAAACTTGCACGCACCATAGATTATTTATGCACGCACCATAGATTATCTATGCACGCACCATAGATTATCTATGCACGCACCATAGATTATCTATGCACACACATAAGGCCAGACAAAGTTGATTGTTAGATTCCCGTTTCAAGGTTTTCAAAATATCACGCGGGCGGACGGTCATTATTCATTATGGCTAAAACCTTGAAGAAAACACTAAAATAAATCCACTGTTACAATAATGAAATTATTGTGAATATTTGAAAATCCATGCGGTGGAAATAGCCATATAATGAAAATTTTGTGGCATTTCTATTAAGGTAGGCGGGGGTAACTTCGTGAATTTCGACTTTGATCGGCTGAAACTCTTTAATGGCTTGATCAAACGATTTGATATTTTTTGTGTATATACGCTAGGATATGGTGATTACTTTGAGTCCAAGTATGACACTCTAGCTTCTGTAGTTTTTATGAAATCGTCGTTCAATTGATGATGTGTAACAAAATTTTTGCTAAAAAAACTTTCCGGGTACTACAAAACTTGCTCTTAACCACTTAGAGGACCATGTACACTGTTCTATTCGACTCTTTTAACTTGGAGAAGTAGGTAAAGTGTCTAGTGTAACTCTTTTCTGGCAACAATCCATGTTTCAGCCATGGCTATAGGCAGTGAAACAGGAGAATTCGTAAATTCACGAAGTTACCCCCATTGCGTGTTTTTTGACACTATCGGCTATTTCCTGCCATATCTCTCTAACCGATTACTCAAATCTATTGTAACTTGGCAAACTTAGACTACATAAACACATGTTGATTGTAGCCAAGTTTCGTATTTATTGGTTTTGTATATCTAAAGTTATAAACAAAAACGCAAACTTTTCACGAAGTTACCCCCATTTACCTTAAACCATGCGGGCGGAAACGGGAAACTAACAATCAACTTTGCTTGGCCTAACACGTATTCACTACGTCGCATTAGTACACTCACCTACTGAAATATTGAACAAGTCCTTATCGGAATTGGTGGTCATTTCTTTCTCATCTACGATTTGTCGCAACTTATTGACTAATCCGTTAGATTCGTCAGACGCTGGTATCGTCAAACTTGTATAATCACCCATCGTTTTGCCGGATACAGAACTTCAATTCAAATCTCGGTCAACTCACAAACACGAGCACGAACGTCAACTCGCAACAGCACGTGCTCAACCTTATGTCCTGAGAGGTGTGTCAGGGGCGAGGTAAGTGTTCGGCAGAGTGGTGTTCTGAATCCATAAACGCCTGCGCGTCTGTCCGCTAATAGTATTTTTTATTATTTTTTTTGTATATATATGGGTCTCCTACGATGATGGACTTCGGAGAACAGACCATAATAGCGTCCAACGAATCGAAGGGAATAGTGAATGCTGTGCGGGACGTGTTCGATGGAAAGAAAATGGAAACTAATCCCACTAAAGAACTCCTTAATCTGTCCATTGGTGAGTTGTGATTAGTCTGGCGCGGCCGCCCCTTCGCATAAAGAGGAAGGGTCTGGTCACTCTAGCATACAAAATTTGTAGCCTGTTACCGAAAACAGGTAACACCAATCAGATCGCGTTGTTGGTAAGGTAAGTGCGGGTATTTCCGGACACCGCCTAATTCCGGACACTTTGGTGCATCTGTTAAGCTAGCCGAGGAACGAAGAAACGGATTACCTTGAAACTTTTATGGTGAATAGCCATGCCTATAGGGATCATAAAAATCAAAAAGTATATACTAGTTGATACATGCTTGGGTACGAGAATCCAGATTATATCGGAACGTGTGGTGTGTCAAAAACGGTTTTTTCCCTCTAAACTTCTGTAAACAGCGAGAAAAATATTAAGATTTGGCACTTTACTAGGCAACATTAGTACCCAACTTGTGGTGGAAGAAGAGCTCAATCTGCCTTGGATTTGCTGCCGTACGCGACCATTAATTCTCATTAGCTCGTCGCGCAACAGTGCCGTTGATTTTCACTACTTCCCTTACAATCTATGTGGCACTATACCATCCACCATCATACGTTATGTCTAATAACTAAAACAAAATACACAACAATCAAACTTTTGCTGGTGATGGCAGCGGATAACTTGCTAAGTTTGAATCTGCGCATGCGTAATTAGTTTGAATGAACTATGGCTTCGAAAGCTACTTGGGGAATTGAGGAAATGAAGGTATTATTATGCTACAGTAGCTATTATAATGAATAATAATGTTAATAGACGGCTGTTGATCGAGTAAAGAAGAAGGAAATTACATTGAGAGAAGCAGGAAAGTTGTATGGAATACCAAAGAGTACATTATCCGATCATGTTACTGGGAAGAGCTCAAAAGCTTATGCTGGAGCCCCAAGAGGTTTGAGTGACGAAGATGAAGTAGAGATCGTAATTACTTGCCAAGTATTAGCAGAGATGGGCTTTCCTTTGAATGTATATTATGTTGGCACTGTAATAAAAGATTACTTAGAACAACAAGGCAAGCAAAATCCATTTGGTGATACAGGAATGCCAGGCCGTGATTGGTGGTCCAGATTTCTCAGCCGTCATTCCAGCCTAGCACAAAGGAGACCACAGCACCTTTCAAAGAAGCGTGCCCAAGCAAATGATCCAATTGTATTGGACGAGTGGTTTGAGCGGGTAAGAAAGCTGTTTGCATCATCAAAACTTGATAAGTTTGAAAGCGAGGCAATTGCAGAGAGGCTGTGGAATTGTGACGAAACAGGGTTCTGCACAGCAGTAGCATCTAAACAAGTCCTGGCAAAGAAAGGATCAAAAGCTGTGTATGAAGTAGGAGGAGGTTCTGGGCGTGAGTATATTACTGTTTTAGGTAAGCCCAATTTATATACTAAACCTATTAGTTTACATAATTTTCAGGTTGTGGATCAGCATCTGGCAGAAGGTTGCCACCATTCACTGTGTATAAAGCAAAACACATGTATGATACATGGAAGCAAGGAGGTCCTCCTGGTGCAGCATACAGTGTATCTTCCTCTGGATGGATGGAGGGTGCTAACTTCCTTAGCTGGTTTATCAAAATTTTTTTGAAGGAAGTTGAGCTACTTTTGCGAAATGGTCCAGTTATTCTCTTTGTCGATGGGCATCACTCCCACATAAATCTAGAACTGATTAATGTGGCAAGAGAACATAAGGTACATATCATGTGTCTTCCACCAAACTTGACGCACATTTTGCAACCGATGGATGTTGGGGTATTTCGTCCACTGAAGCAGTGTTATTACAACATTTTGAAGGAGTACAAGATGCAGACTATGGCTGAGAATGTGACAAAAAACATTTTCCCATCACTGATCAAACAATTGTGGGACAACTCTTTCAAGGAAAGCCACATTATTTCAGGATTTAGAGCTGCTGGACTACATCCATTAAATCGAAGTGCTATCAAAGATTTAAAACTTGCAACAGGTGTTCCATTTCAACAACCTGCAAAGGAGCCGAGAACAGCCACAACCATAGTGCAGACCTCATCTCCCATTGTCTTGCGAGGTAGTTGCAAGAGTTGTGGGGCTGAGTTAACACCCATGCGTGCCCATCTTACATGGCACTTCACAAAAATTTTACAGAAAAAACACCATGAAAAGTCATCTAAACGTAAAAAGAGAGTGAAGCAAACCTGCTATGGAGAGGCTCTGACAAGTGATGAGATCGTGGCTAGGTTGGAAGGAGAATGTGCAACAACACCACCTGATAAAGAGCCAGTGTGTGATGATCATGATGAAGGTGAGTATTCAATAGTTAATAGTCACACAGACTTATTTATGTGGATGTACATGTACTTAGCTAGCATAGTTCTGTATAGTCAGGCAGGCAACTTCAATTAAATCTTTTCTTCCTCGGGCCAATATCAGCCAAGTACAAGGTTGGTAAAATTTAAATAAAAATCATATTACTTTTTGGTGGCTGTGAAGAGTAATTTTGTGAGTCAAACGGTATCTAAGCTACATTATGATTACTGTGCCACTTGTCAGTAGGCTGCCATATGATGAAATATTTACTTTGTGATAAGCTTAAAAGGTAACTTTGTGGCGTTATCTGTACAATCACGTGTGAATGTAAATATTTTTGTACAGAAAAATACATGGTTAGTCGGGCCCGAGAAAAAAAGATTTAGTTGAAATAGCCTCAACTAAATACAATCATATGTATGCACAGCAATGAATACACAGCACATGGACAGCTTTACAGCTGTATATTGCCACTAGCTTTGTACGCAGATGACAAGCTAGCCAAGTATATACCCTTGTGTAGATGAAGATTCCAATTGTCAAGAGTGTGGAAAATCCTACGACGATGATGACGAAGAGGCGCAGAAAAAGTGGATAGGATGCGATAAATGCTGGAGGTGGTTCCACTACACGTGTGCAGGATTTCGTAGAAAACCGTCCAAGAAATCGACGTTTGAGTGTCGGATCTGCAAGCTACAGGGACAAAAGAAACAATTATAATCCATTTATAACATCAATATACAGTTTTTATACGTTACATTACTTTATAACGATGAATCGATGATTTCCAATGTGTTATATGCAGTGTCCGGAATTAAGCGCATGCTTGTTTATTGCACGCCTCTAAAGTTTGAGGCGCTGCTCCTCTTGTGATCGACCGATTAACTTGAAAATTTTGGTGGGGCACTACGAAGGGTTGGAGTGTAACATCATATGGTTAGTTGCTTAGAAAAAGCTACTGTGCTTATAGTAGACGGTGAAGTTTGAAAGAGTGTCCGGAATTACCCGCATTTACCTTAATTACTGAATTTTTGTGACGTTTGTTTAGAAGTTACCATAGATACTATGGAATTATGTGATGAACGACAGAGATTATCGCGAAGTTTCATGAAGATGAGATAATAATTGAGGCTGCTGCTAGTTGTCTATACAGTGTAACTGAGATCTACTTCCTTTGTATGGTCGTCAGATGTGTTATTCTTGTTGCCATTGTTGTGATGTCATTGTTTAATTACATTCCACTGCTACAAATTTGTAATGCTAGAGTGACCAGACCCTTCCTCTTTATGTGAAGGGGCGGCCGCGCCAGACTAAGTTGTGATAGCCGTGTATGGTTACAACTTTATCAGCATCGTTCTAGTGTAGGTATGACTGTACATGAATATAGTAATTGAATTAAATGTTTTTTAATTGACAGGTTTTAGCTAGGTCCCCTAGCTAGTGGGATCATGATATAGATAAGTATGTATATTATAAGTCGGGGAACTGAGCCAGTTATGAAACATTATACACTATAAAACTATAACTACAACAAAGTGGGTAATCATTATCAATGTAGTGTGTAGGCTGCAACTGTAAGGCAGTTATGCTAAAGCAAGTTTAATAGTTATTGCCTGAAATTTAAAACAATGCCAATTGTGCAACACACTTAGCACTACCATATTTGGTGGCTAGTTAGTTTTACTTGTAGCATATAGCTATGATGTGGTAATTGTGATCAGTACACCAGTCATATAGCTACACATGACAGTGGCAGCAACTTTCTTTATTGTGAAATACATGATAACAAATAGAAATTAAATTTTAAGGAAGTCTTATAAGGTTGAAGCTATCATAGAACTACAAAGAAGATGTTGATAGTTGATATTCACACAAGAGTGTGTCTAAATGTCAAATATTATGAAAGAGTGTTGGTGCATATACAAACTTCAGTATTTAAACATTCATTATCAGGTCTACATGCCAAATGTCATATAGCTGACAAACATTTTTATTGTAAACATTTTTATTGTGTATATTACTGGTAAAAGCCCCTCAAATGTTAGGTAAGTACATGGCTACATGCTCACAATACAAAGTTACCCATTTATTAATATATTTAAACTAGGGGTGGATACAGGGGGGGTCAAGGGGGGCTCTTGACCCCCTCCAAAAATTTTTAGTATACTAAGATCGAGATACTCTAATAAAGCAGTCACAGTATTAGAGCAATGTATAGCTTTGTTTGTTTGTTTGTTTGTTTTTTTATTGTTTTTTTTTGGTCTCACCTTACCAAACCAGACAATGTAGTGGCTTAGTTCATTTTGACCCCCTCTTTCCATAAGTCTGGATCCACCCCTGATTTAAACCTCACCACAAGTAAGTTGTTAATATATAAATATACCACTTTAGTGTGGGCATTCAAAGGCGCTGCTCAGGGTTTAACTTGCACATTCACCAGGAAATATGTAGATATTACCCGGGCAATATCATGGTAACATGGTTTGTGCTCATGGCTTTGATGCCTAACCAGTTCAAAGATACGGAATGCTTTGACTCGTTTATTGAGCAACTTGGAGATTTTACTGTGGATTTTAGTTTCAATGTAATTGCTAAGTTTAGATGATTTGACAGTAACTATAGTACATTCTAAGACGAATGATCTATAAAACGATTGCTTGGGTGATGCGTGGATGCATATTTCTACCCACTGCACGAGGGGCATGGCAGCCATTGAGCAGACCATGAAACAAGAAGAATATGACAACTAGGTGAGGAGCTTATAGTCCTAAGTACTTAACTTAATGTATTACTGCCACAATAGCGAAGGATTTATTATAGTATTAAAAAATTTACACCCCAAAAATCAATCCCATATACAATTGAAAGTTCCTGGCATGTGTTGAAACATAATGACGTAGGAATAACATTCTGAGAGCTATTTGCCCACGTAATTGATCATCAGATGTTAGTGTATAAAACAAATGGGGTGAGTTATCTGTAGTTCTTTCATCTATCAGGTAAGTGTACCCTGATTGATATAGATCACTTATACCAAACTGTGTTGGGATTTTGCTGATATACACACCCTTACCCCTTGGGCCTGCGGCCCTCGGGTTTCATTTGTATATATCAGAAAGCCATAGTATAACTATTACATAGATATCCTATAAATGTAAGGGATTACTGTTTTGATGTTACTAAGGCTATAGATAAACATGTAATTTGTGTACTGTATAGCAGATTTTTCTTGAGGGCAAATTTATGTGCAAAAATAGAATCATACAATGCTTAATCTCATGAGATGACAACTTTGTGGCATTTATAATTACACAAATTTATTACTCATTCTAAAAAGTGCTCATGTACAAGTATGAAGTCTCAAATAGTTTGTATCCACAATGAATTTATGCAGGTGTCAGAAAAATAAGGCAGCTATTTTGTGCTGTTCACTGATGTGTTTAGTGAAGAAATATGTGTCAACTGTGGCTGTATAATGGGACAAGCAATTGATTGAATTGAAGTAGATATTGAACAAGTTGTTACAGTGCATGGCATAAGGAGGGGGGTTTCCAAGGATTTCAGGGCCCCCTGTAAAATTTAAACTTCTGAGTTTGCAGCAGAAACCTAAGACCATTTGGTTTAGTAGCACAAAATGAGTGAATAATGGTATATACCACAGGACAACAGTTTATAGTAACATTAATCTCTCAGGGAAGGATTTACAGAGGGAACATAAGCCTTTTGTTTAAAAGATTGGTATACTCTAATAGAGCAGTCAGGTATACTCTAATAGAACATTCATTTAAATATCATAATATGAAGCAACTTCATTGTTAGTTTTTCATGCATCTTCATTGGCTAAAGCCACATATTGTAACATTGTAATTGAAACTGGTCATGACCTTATACTGCTATATCTTTAGTCTGTGGTTTTTACAGATATAGCTAGACCTCCTGTATTTTATCACTTGGGCCTACACAATGAATCCATGCTATGCATATTTGTAGTTAGAAAGTTTTGATTTCTAACTGATTCCATTTGTATCAGTGGATTCATGGTCCCTATACTAGTGGGATAGCACTTACAGATGTCTGTGTGTCTGTATGTCTTATGATGTCTGTCTCCACTAGTCTAATTTTATAGTGATCTATTGAGTTTTGAGCCATTAAATATTTACAGTCTCTGGGTGCCTGGGGGTTGTGCCCCCAAACCCCGGTAACTCAATACTGCTGTTGGAAACCCCATTCAAAAAATCCTTGCCATGCCCCTGCGCAACCATCTAGTTTGTTGGCAAACAGTTATCCAAGTTCCCACATGGCAGTCTTACAGGTACGACAAAACAAAACCTACATGATGAAATATGTTGTGAATTTTAATATTGCGAAGTGCTCTAAACGCAAGAGTAAAATCCATTGTGATAAAAGCCACTATACAATATTTGTTATGATTGTAGTTTTAGTGTATGTATGACTTCAATTAGTTTATTTGTATTTCTTTAACTGAATGTGTAAATATATTATAAAGACTTCAGATTTTAACTTGATCGATCGGTGAATTAGAGTTGTGAATATCAGATTAGTCACGGGGCATAGCTACGTGTATTTGAAAATAAAACAATGCTTGAATGTTAAGTTAAACCATTTCTACATGCCCTAATTTCATACCAAGTGGAGTCCATTCCTAGTAGCTAATGTGTAATGTTACAATTTCCAATATAGTCTTTACCCAAACTATCGGTTTATTTTTCTAATCACACATGTGAGAGCAACTGGGGCCACTACCTAATTTTTGATGCTCTGCATAATATACTGTAGTTACTACAATAGTATCAATAGTGGATTTGGTACTGTAACTAAATTCTTGGTATTGCTACTATTGAGATACCACAGTCAAACACTCTAATAGAAAGGTCATCACATGTATAATGCTGAAGTGCAAATGTCGGACACAGCTCTGAATGTGATTGAGCAGAACATTTTTATATAGGTACAGGGTTTTAATATGAGGCATATACGTAACTACTACCCACGGAGATTTCCAGGAATCCCTCTGAATTTTACAGACTTGAGGCACTCTACTGCTTATTGCCTCCCAAATTAGGAATGTACCATAGAGTAGGACACAAGTCATAATTTCTCACTTTGATAGAGGAACTAGCTGATGCATCAATGATATAGCTAATTCTGAATAACACTTATTAACAGTGATAGATATACTCTAATAAAGCAGTCAAGCCACTCTAACTGAACATCACAAAATACAAGGAGATTTGTCTAATATCTATTACTGACTAATAGGGGTCCTCCGGGGGTCTAGCATGTACCATTAACAATGAATGCAAGGAAGTGTAGTTAGCGATGAACAACATGGCTTTAACAAAACAATAACAGTCTATTCATATTGTCCTACAGGAGACCCAACATTCTTTGGTAACCTCCCAGTTCATCAAGTGATGAAGGAAGCAGTCAAAGAAGCAGTGGACTCTGACAACTTCAATGGTTATGGACCTGCTCATGGTACTACTGTGTACATAGTATACTAGCGAAGTGTTACTATTACTGACATACTATAGGTCTATTGTGTGCTAGACAAACAGTAGCCAAACACTACACTACTCCAGAGGCTCCCCTCACTGACGATGTGAGTATATCCAGTCTTTTGGACAAGGGACTATCATGTATATGGAAAGTTTTAGTGGAGCTGTTGTATCAGTAATCCTATACTTTGAGGATATCCTAGATAATTATTTAATGTCCCAAAGTATCCCATAGTACACAAACTGACTTGGAAGAAAATCAGGACACCTTGATAATTAGAACACTATTATTGGTTTGTTCCTAGGTGTCCATAGTTCCATTGTATCCACTGCAATTGTCTATTATATATGTGTTAAATCCCTCTTTAATTTCCACAAAGTTTTGTCCCTTAAAATTTCTAACTGTGTAACTAAGTTATATCAGTATCATTAATCATTGAAGTGTCAATCTTGATAGGACATCATCATCACTTGTGGATGTTCAGGAGCACTGGATTCATGTTTTACTGTTCTGGGAGAACCCGGTCAAAATATTCTAGTGCCAGTACCAGTCTATCCTCTCGATTCTTGTGTTGCGGCATCAAGAGGATTGACTATCAAGTGTTACCAACTATCGGTAAGGCAGGTGATTTCCAAGGTGTTGCATTTAGATAGGAGAATGGCCGTGCATTATGATACATGTCAAAGAAAACCGATACCTCAGCGTTGAATAATACTCTAATGTGTGAATTGTATGTATTACACCACTCAGCACCCTTGCGACCTTATTCAGTCACCCTAAGCTTTAAACAAACACGTATATTATCCATATTTCTCATGAATACAACACAAAGATTTCTAAATGCTGTAGTACTTTAGGGGGTTATGACTAACCTCCTTAAACTGCTGAGCTAATTGGCTTGAGTAGTGCATGAGGTGAGGCCATGAAGTACACCTTAGCTATGTTTGGGACCTATTTTACATGCATGGTCACTATAATGAGGTGGCATTATTAATGAGGTCATGAAATGCACCTTAGCTATGTTTGGGATCTACCCTACAATGAGATGGTGAGGTCAGAAGTATACCTTAGTTATATGCTTGAGCTTTACTTGACATGGCCACTGTAGTTAAATCCTTTTGTTCATACTGGTCTATTGAGAAACACTAGTGAATTTTCTCTGTATATTGAACACTGGGAACTATATAGATACCTCAGGCCTCTCAGCTTTGGTGTATGCTGCCATGAAATATTTAGGATGTATAGTATAAAAACTTGACCTTAGGTTGCTAACACAGTGAATCATATTCTTGCATGATAGTACAAGTGAAAAGTATACAGATGTTCTGATAAAGTAGTCAGCCCACTATGAAAATGAAGTATTTAAATGGAACAGTTACTCAGTTTGTAAGGAGATAGTAACTTAGTTAAAGCACTCCATTTAATAGTTCTTTATCCTTCAGCCTGACAGACAATGGGAGGCTGATGTTGATAAAATGGATCAGTTGATAGACAAAGACACTGTGGCTATTGTTGTAGTAAACCCTTCCAACCCTTGTGGTTCAGTTTATTCTAAACAACATCTTCTTGACATCCTGGCTGTGGCAGAGAAACACTCCCTACCCATAATCGCAGATGAGATATACAATGACCTGGTGTATAAAGGACAACACTCATACCCAATAGCAACATTGTCTAAGAATGTACCAATATTGTCTTGTGGAGGAATAGGAAAGAAGTACTTAGTTCCTGGCTGGAGGGTTGGCTGGATACTGATCCATGATAGACATGACAGGTTTAAGAAGGAGGTAAAGTACCATTTGTGATGGTATAGATTGAACAGTTAGCATTATACAGGTAGTTCCATCACTGATAAAGGTGTCTCGTAAGTCACTTGGCATCACAACATTAGTACAGGCTGCACTACCTAAGATCTTGGACACTGTACCAAAGTCATATTATGAGAACACTATGAGTTTAGTGGAGGTGAGTGTGAAAATGTAGAGCAGTTGTTGAGTAGTATTGTGTGTAGGCTAATGCTAATATAGCTTATGGAGAATTATCAGTGGTAGGTGGGCTAACACCAGTGATGCCATCTGGTGCTCTCTACATGATGGTTGGTGTAGAATTGAGTAAATTTCCTCACATCAACACTACTGTAGAGTTTATGGAGAAACTGATGGCTGAAGAGAGTGTCTTCATTTTGTGTGGTGAAGTGAGTATCCTTTCTTTGAGAGAATATCATTATGTGTAGCCATCAATTTTCTAGTGTTTCCTTTCCCCAGGATTTATACGACTGGTATTGTTAATGCCAAGTGAAAAGATGAAAGAATCTTGTCATCGTATAAGAGAATTCTCTTACAGACACTATGAAGTATAGTAAAATACGTTCTAAGGAATATCAAACTCTCCAAACATTCATGTATCACTGGTATCCATATATTTATCAATATTTTGCCCGTCTTTATACTGTGTACTCATGAGATCCTTGGTTGGTAAAATTGTCAACTTGGTACCCCTTTGGTATGAGCAGGATGTATCAGTCTTCTTAGAGTGGCAAGTTGTTGTCTGAAAGAGGATTGCTGCAGAAAGCTGACATATAGCCATTGTAAAACAATTTAACATCCCAGCAAAGGTTTCAGATTTATGGTTAGTGGAAATTTACATGTGGTATGTACGTGTAATAGCTATAACTGCCAATGGCAGAGGAAATTGTGGATGTAAGGGCAGTCTCACCTAAGTACATAGTGCTCCTTACTACAAATGTCTGCCAATTCTATATCTCAGTGATACAAAATGCTATTTACTATAAAACTTTATTTATTAGTCCATACACAGAATCTGTATGGGGTAGAAATAAATGTTGTAATGTTTTGGAAATTCATGGTGAGGAGAACTATATATACAGAATTGCTTGCAGCAGAGGCTCCCCAGAAGCTGTATATAACCATTTTAATCATACAGTACAATAGTACTCTATAGTAGGGACCACAAAGGAGTAGGCATGGCCCATGAAATAATATCACCCAAAAACCAGCCTCAATTTTCCCAGATGACGATGAGACAGTATTGGTTAGGTAAAACTAAGCCCAAACAAGCTTTCAGATCAACCCAAAACACTCTCAATAAGTTGCTACGGAATTTAAAAAAAAAAAATTAATGGAATTTTCTGCTGACTGAGTAACTGACTGACTGACTGACTGATGCCTTCAGACAAGTGTAACTCGATAACGGCTAAGGCTACGGGCTTGATTTTTTCACTGTTCAACGTCGTTTCGGGCCGAGAGGTGCCTATTGACATACCACAGTACGTACAATGCATTCTTCATGGACTTACCAGTGTCCCCTGTGTCCCATTCATCTTTGCTGAAAGCGAAAAGCGTTGATTTGGCAGTAGCACGTGATGACTTCCCTTCGAAATGGAAATCATCAGTATTTTTCATAGTGGCTACTCTGATTGCAGAGGTGCTTTTTGAACAGTTCTTGATCCGAAATACTGTGTAACGGGTTGGAAATAGCTGACAACGAAGTGTAATGGATACTTCACTTTTCAGACGATAATTGGGGCATGCAGCGCCATTATGCGTGGGTTCACCAAGTCAGAATAATTATTTACAAAAAAGTTAACAAACAAGTACACAGAAAAATTTGGAATTTTCAACTAGAGTAGGGAGTCTAGGGACCATAGCACATCGATAAAAACAAGCTGGAGTAGTGCACGATATTAAATATTAAATTACAGTAAAACAATAAGTTATACTTATATCCCTACTGTGCATTTCCATTATGGTATCTTGAGCGCAGTAGGGATATAACACTTCTTATTGTTTTACTGTGATTTAATATCGTGCGCTACTCCAGCTTGTTTCAGTACTTTTTATCAATGAATCTTGTGCACAGTAGGGATATAACTATAACTTATTGTTTTACTGTGATTTAATATCATGCACTACTCCAGCTTGTTTCAGTACTTTTTATCGATGTGCTATGGTCCCTACTCTAGTTGAAAATTCCAAATTTTTCTGTGTACTTGTATGCTGTATGGTTCATCAGAATTGTATATAAGTTAAAGCCAAAGATTATTTTCAAAAGTAGTTTGTTTGGCTATTTTTTCCTGTTTTTGGGGCTACTTTCAGGAACACGGTGATAGTGCTGTTTGAGTGCTCTTTAACATGTATTGATACATCATGTTCATGATTTCAACCCCACTTTGTTCTTTTCCTAACTGCTACATATACATTATGGACTACCAGCACTGGTATCATACATAATAATTATACACATTACACGTTACCACCCTTTATTCACTAAGAACTGCATGCATGGTCAGACTTATTCAAAAATTTGCTTAGTACATATAGGTCATGACCCATGGATCTGGTTTATTCCCTTTAACACTCTGTTGCATGAGGACAAACAGTATATAGCAGTTAGAAATTCTTTTAACACACCATGTCACAGGGGCGGATTTAGGGTGGGAGCCAGTGTCCCCCTCCCCCTTGAGAAATATTTGATAGTGTAGCTCATTTTACATAGCTATAGGCACTTATGACATAATTCAAACATTATTTTTTTATAGTGCAGTTTTATATCTTAAATCTGTCCATGGAATTATGTTACCCATATAAGCATAGCACAAGGGGAATATGGGAAACTGGGTGGGATTAGAGCCCCTATACATTTAGAGATCAAGATACTCTATAGGCTAAATAGAGTATTCATAAACTTTAAATACTTTAATAAAACAGTCAAGAGCAGTGTAGTTTATCAACTACCTATTCTGTGAATAATAATAATATAGAGTTGCTGACTGCGTAGTCAATGTAACAAGAAATTCTCTGGAGGTTACGGTCATACTTTTGCACACCACACACCATCGATGCATGTCTATAGCTTCATACAGCTAACGAATACTTTAGTATAGCCTACATAGTATACTAGTAGTGCTGTTTGTATAGTATTTGAACTTCAATAATCTTAGGTTTATGAGTACATAATATTTATATGGGGGAGAGTATCTAACTTGAATGCATTCACCAAACACCCTGGGTAAAGTAACAGCTCAGCCTTTTGTGAGAACAGAGGCTTTTCCCTCATCAACACCAATCAACAGTTGTCTATTTCCAGTGAAGGTGATGATTTGATGAAAGGTGAACTTTGGTGGTGAACTTTACCCAGGGTGTTTTTACAGGCCATATACTCTCCCCATATAAATATTATGTGCTCTTGGTAATACTTCAAAGTGTTTCCATTATATCAAAGAAAAACAACACTTCTAGATCTGTGTCTATAGCAAATGTTCTAGTGTGCAAATTATAGACATCTCTCAAAGTAATTACAAACCTTCAATCCAACACATTGTGTGGTTTTCCCATCTTGTATAACCACTATATACATCAAGATAGTCTTTCTATTAAGAGATATTTGGTTTATTGTTTTATTAGGTTGACTACTTAATAAGGATGTCAATCTTTTTACAATAGTGTGTGAGCATCCAGTTGATCAATTGTAAATATACATCATAGGTTTAATATAGCTAAATTACACTGTTCCTTGCAAAGAAAAACGCTTCAGTTGCTGGAAGAAAACTGGTCCTATAGAAATATCCATGGCCCAAATTGAATAATGCTGCAATGAAATTCACATGTGATGTGCATGTGTAGTGGAGTATTTTAGCTACAATAATATCAACAGATCCTTACGTATATGCCTGATTGTTATACTTATGTCCTTTCCTCCTCATATACATGCAGCAACTATTGAACATTTTATTCAACTACTGTATAAACAATAAAATCTTAAAAGTGAAAATTATAAATCTGCAGTGAACTATAATAATGCTTAACTAATTATAACAGCTACAGTGGATAAACTTGTCCCAGTTCTACTGTAGTAAGACTGGATGGTAAAGCATTCTTTCCTCCTTTAGTGTACCCTCCAAAAACTATAATGGTATTATCACTGACTACTGCTATAGCTAAATGAGATCTAGCAGATGATAATGAAGCAATGTTCCTCCATGACTTGCTTGACTCATCAAACAACTTAATATCTGATGTTGTTGTTGCTATTTCATATGGATCGCGTCCACCAACTACGATTGGTGGAGACGAGTTGGGGATGAGAGTTGTATAATAATGATCAGCAGGAGTCATGGTAATCCATTTGGTGGATGTGTAACTAGTTTGCTGCTCTCCTGATCTTGTGATGTCAACTACTGGAATCTTGTAGGCATCACTGTAAACTTTGTTTTTAACACCATCATAACCCACTATAAAAAGGTGACCATCAGCAATAATGGGTCTGGAGCTGTACAATGGCACTGGAAGATAAATGGACACTTTTCTCCAATGACAGTTCTCTTTCCAATTCAAGACTTCAATATCATCTTGTAGGACTAATGTGTCATCTCCTTTCACTCCCCCAGCAACAATAACATGCTCCATGTGAGTAACTACCCCTGGTCTGCTCCTAATTGATAGAAGGTCAGGATAATAAGACACCCAAGTTTGACTACTTTGATCAAAAGTGGAAACTTTATTGGTTCTTTGTTTACTAGCAGATAGACATCCACCGATAATAGCCAACTTGCCACCAATGACCTGAGGAACACCACAATAATGACCTGGAGGAGGTAACTGACCCCACTGGTCAGTGTTGATATCATAGACATATACTTGATGGAAAGCATCATCAACTGGACTATCCCCACCAGCAACATAGACCTTCTCGTCTTGTACAGCAGTGTATGCACTAAACATTGGAGCAGGAAGATCAGCCAGCTGAGTCCATTTTATGTGGTACCTGCCACTGGTAAGTGTTGGCATTAATGGAGGTGCCTCCTATAAGTGAGTGGACCACAAGTTAATAAACCATTTTATTCACAAATAATTACACCAATTAGGCAAATTAACTTTCCACCAATCACACACTTTGAAATTGACATCCCTTACCAACAGTGGAACTTCTCTTAACAAACTCCCCAAATTAAGGAGACAACAGATGAAACCTCCATAATAAGGATCGACAAAAACTTTTGGGTCTAATTAATACATTATTTACCTCTGAAAGAGGAAAACCTCTACAATACAGTAAATATAGGCCTAAATCCTGGGTCCGTAAGTGTCCATTATAGAAAGCTAGGTTCCACTTTAACAAAAAATGTGGCTGTTATGATTTGAAAAAGTGATTTTACAAACGTAGTTAGCTAGCTAGCTAGCTAGTAAATGTCTGGCTGAATTAGTTGGTCTCTACACCATTGAGGGAGCTGTCTTAGTCTGAACTTAAATCTAGTAGAGCAGCCATGCTTAACCTACTAATTTGTTTAGAAATGCCTTTGTAGTTCACAAGCTGGGGACCCTTGCTTAAAATAGCTACACACAATACCAGAAAATTGTCTTAACAAAATGACTTGGAGCTTCAATGCAACCTAATTGATTGCTAACCTGATTAACAGTAGAATTCATCACCTCAGCTATAAAATTTGCACACCTACAATAAAATCTGCACAAAAACAGATAATGTGAAAAAATGGCACAGCCTTAAAATTAAAAGCATGGGTGAAAAAAGTTGTGAAATCAAAGGTGGCAGCCAAGAAATGGGTGCAATGATGTTAAAATAATTGCTAAAAATTTTTATGGTGTGCATGTTAAGGCCACACCATTTTTTCATAGCTTGCATGGCTGTTTTTTTTTGTGGATTTCACTTCTTTTTGTACTTTGGTCCGAACAACAGTCTATGGATGACTTTGGGGCTTATTTAAAGTCACATTTCAGACACAATTATGATCACTGAAGACAGACTGATTAGCTAATGCATTATTTTATTGCATGCTTTACTTCAATATTTGGTAATATCAGAGTACAATATAACGGTCGGCCCTCGGCCATTTTCCGACCAAGTAATGCTGTTGACCGATCAATGTAGCCGTTGGTCGGCCATTTGTGCCGATCAAATTTTTTACAACTGTAATTCTTTATTATTAGTCTTTATAACATGTAATATTATAGTTATTATTATTGTCGTATCGCTAACTTTCCTTACCAAAGCTATTTAATCACTACGTGAAGTCTCGATCCCGTCAAAACATCGACTCGATGCGCATGCGTAAGCTAGAGCACTGCACCTAGTATTTACCCAAATTATCAATTGTGGGTTACTGTCGATGTTGTGAAGAAGCGATCACTACACTGATTATGATTATGATTATGGTTAAATACGGGTAAAGGCAAAGCCTGTATACCCGATCAATGCGTTATACAAAAGTAAATCTAAAATCTAAAAAATAATTATCTAAGCGATTTAAAAGTGTTAATTGTAAAACTTTCTACAACAGAGGTAGGTAAACTGTTCCACTCATTAATCACTCTGTTAATAAAATAATTAGATCTGTATAACAATCTTGAATGTTGCTTGAACAATTTAAACTGGTGTCCCCTGGTAGTAGTAGTGGAGTAGGTGTATAGATTAGTAAAGTCAGAACGCAAGTAGTTGTTAAGAATTTTGTATAGAAAAATTAAATCACACCTCTGGCGTCTATACAACAGTGATGGTAAGGATAGTATTGACAGCCTCTCAGTATAGGATTTGTCATGTAATGATTGGAGGAGACGGGTAACTCGACGTTGTACCTTTTCAACCTTTCTCTGATCAAGGGTAAATAGTGGTCCCCAAATGGCATTACCGTATTCCAAGATGGGTCGAACTAGTGTGGTAAACAACTTAGACAACATACTCGAGTCAAGATATTCAAAAGAATTCTTGATCATGCCAAGTATTCTATTAGCTTTGGTTGTAACTTTAGCAGTATGATCATGAAACTTAAGCTTGTCATCAAAGAGAATTCCGAGATCATTGTGGGATGTAACTGTGTCAATTGGAGTTCCATTAAGATAATAGAAGCCATGATGGTGAGCTGGGCCAAAATGGAGATGTTTACATTTGGAGATGTTAAACTTCAATTGCCAAAGTTGTGACCAGCTGTAAAGGCAATTTAAGTCATTCTGTAATGTAACGTAGTCTTCTTCGTTTCTTATCACACGGAAAATCTTTGTATCACCTGCAAACATGAACACAGGGCTAGACACAATTGATGGAATATCATTAACAAACATAGTGAAAAGTAAAGGGCCTAACACAGATCCTTGAGGGACACCACTGGAGACTGGAGAGGAACGAGACTTATATCCATTCAATACAACTTGCTGTTTTCTGCTAGATAAGAAATTCTTAATCCATTCTAAGAGATTGCCATGAACACACTGACTAAAAGAGTGGCGCCTTCCAAGAGAAGAAAGAAAGTAATGTTTGCGAAGTGGGGGTACGATATTAAGTATAAGATGGCCATTTCGTGGTTATAATCTGTAGAGATGCAGTGGCTGGAGAAAGTGGAATGAAAGTCACGTGATAAAAGTGTTATGCACACAGAAAGTTCGAGAGTAAGTTTTGATCTATTGCTATTCACAAGAGAAACTTTAGCAATAGCTAGTTGATAATTCAATCTGTGCTGACTCAACACCACCTGTAACAAAGCATTCAGAGGAGCACGCTCCCACAGTGGCTGCCCGGTCAGCCATAGGGCTGCTCTGATAGAAGGTCAGGTGTCTTTCCTTTAATCCAATAAATTGTTTAGTCTTTCTTTTGGCTAGCACTTCAACATCTAGTGCTAGGGGTGGTGGCAAGGGGTGCTGGATACCCTGGGAAAAAAACAACAAAGCATTTAGCCTAGCTAAGTCTATAAACTGGCTGTACAATACATTGATTCATAGTTTTTTTGTAAAATATGTATGCAGCAACACAAATTGTGTACATGTATTACTAATAAACAATTAATTCTCTGTAAAATGCATGTGCAAAAAGTTCAGTGATAAGTAGCTGAAAGTGGTCTCAGATTCAATCTCAGTGTGATCCTTTTTCAAAACTTTCCTGGGGGGGCATGCCCACAGACCCCCCTAGAAGGCTTGTGCTTTGCACTGCGGGGTGTGCTTTGTACACCAGGATAGTACACCTCTATCTTATGGCCATGCAATTTCAGAAATGGCTAATCAAATTTACTTTTGATTGGCCATTCTGTCTGAGCAATAATTTTCCCTTATATTGTACACTGTAATATTATTGTAATACTCTATAACGCGCACATGAATTTTCTAGAAAAATATAGATCTTCCATTGGTAGATCTATTGCATTGTATATTTGTGACCCTATTTTGGAAAACCATACATTTGGGTACATACAAAATTTGTGGGAATGCTCAATTGAAAATTTTTTTCATATTCTGATAAAGCAACTATTAAGCCTTCTTGCTGTGAAATTTCACACCCATAGCTTCTTTATTCTAGGAGATATACTCAATTATATCAGGCCATGTAGTAGTTTCACAATGCGTGGGACAGCAATTAACTTACAAATTGGGTGATTTGTTCATTTCCAAAACCAAACATTTTCTTTTCTTTAGACAATAATACAAGTGATTTAATTGAGGAAAAGCACAAAGAACACATGATTAAACTCTCAAGGATCTCTTTTCATCCATTTTAGATTGTGAGAAAGGAGATCTTTGTCAACAAAGTGATTTGTCATCAATTTGTCACACCTGATCACTATACACTTCTATAAACTGATAATGAAAAGTTAGTTTGTTATGTATTAGATAGTAAATTAGCCATATCTTTGGAATGCTTCAATGTATCATCACAAAATTTTCACACAAGGTAGATAACCACTCAGTGCTTCATTGTAGCTCTAAAAAAGAAATTTGGCCTATGTGCCCAAATGTATGGTTTTCCAAAATAGGGTCACATTTGGTAATATTATTCTACTATTAATAGAATCACATTTTGAGGACTTTTATTGGGAACAGTCTAGACAATCTAGGTATAGATCTATGAAATTATAAACTTTGTTTATAAGCAGATTTACTCTAGAATTTTCATTTCTAAAGCAGAAGTTAAGCAAGGTGATCAGCTGAGTAGTAGTGATTCAGTGGTTAAGGATACAGGTATTAGGTATGCAGGTCCCTGGTTTAATCTCCAGCAAGTCTTTTTTTCAACATTTTGTGCACCTTTCTGTCAATATACTCACAGTGTGGCACACTGGCTTTCTTGGCCACATGACACACGGTAGTGTGTCTTGATTTGCTACATGAACAAAGATTATATAGCCTCAATGATGAGTATTTGAGACCTGCTATTGAGGTGGTCATATCAGAGATCACCAATCTGTAAGGTTTCTCACCATAATGTTACATTGTGTGACTCACAACATTAAACTTTGATGTTCTTGTGAATCCTTTTCCTTCTAAAGTTGCTCTGTCGACTTGACTAGCTGTTTGCTCCGCTGGTACACTCCTTGTGGAGGACTAAGGTGACAATACCACATAATACGTTATTGTTAGCAACAAAGTAGAGAGCACTTACCAGTTCTTGTTTCAACTGGTCAACTTCAGATCTCAATTGATTAATTTCTCTGTTATTCTCATCTATTATTTTATCCTTTTGCTCCAGTTGTTTATGTAAAGTGATAACATTTTGTGGAGACTCCTTTATGTAAACATCCTTGCTCACTTGGATCCTCTCACATACAGTTGTTATGGTTGGCCTCACAACAGGATCATTATCCAGACACTCCTCCACCAGTGGCTTCAATACTTCAGCCTCTCCTCTCAGCTTATCCAGGTACTGCTGACGACGGTCAACTTCAGACAAAGCCACCACCTTTCTGGTCTTGGAATCAAACTCAACTTGATCAGATGGACTAGGCCACTGTTGGTTAAATGTGTGGAGGATTATTCCAGCAAATGAGAACACATCCATGGGAGGACCGTAAACTGGACTTCTTGAAAGACTCTCAGGTGGCATGAAATCAACAGTTCCTGGAGCTTTAGTCATTGTCTTCCTACTATCAGCCATTATCACCTTGGCCACTCCAAGATCACTGATCTTTGCCACATGATGTTCCGTCAATAAGATGTTGTTCGGAGAGAGATCTCGATGAACAATGGGAGGATCCTGATTGTGAAGGTAGCACAGGCCAAGGAAGACGTCATGGATGATTGAAAATTTTATGTGGACAGGAATCTTTTCGTGCTTATCCACCAGTGAGGTCAAGCTGTCCGCCATCACCTCCATAACCATTACTGGTAGCCGCATTCTTCCCTGTACACCGCCCGCCCCCGAAGAGGGATAATAAACACCTAGGGACTGTATGATGTTTGGATGACGTAATGTACTACATTGATGACACTCTCTCATAAATGACTCCACTGTTCGTCGCATTTCCTCCTCTCCCACCTCTTCAACCAGAATGGAGTGGATCTCTTTGGCGGCACACATCGTTCCATGATAGTTGACGGTGTAAACTCTCCCGTAAGCCCCTCGTCCCAGTTCCTTACGATCTACTTTAGTAACTCCTTTTAAACTAAACCTTGAAAATCAGCATCACCGGAGCCATTTATGGTAAAGGGAAAGATTTGGGTGTGGCGGTCCGAACATGTGATAACCGTAGTCCTGGTAGCCTCATCATATCGAACCCCATTAGCCATATGGCCCCGAGGGGTAGGTAATAACCTGAAATTTGTGCAGTTTGAAAGATGAAATTTGACGATCGAAATAATGTAACGAAAATTTACGGATTTACTCATTTAAAAATGACTGAATTTACGGAGATATTTGAACTGAAATTTGTCTTGATAGATGAAATATGGGCAGTCATCTTTGAAATTTCGTAGACGATTTTGGCTCGTTACCTAGCTACCCCTCGTATGGCCCGTATATTAACTTACCTATGCTTACTTTATTTATTTATTTATTTTATTTTTATTAGTTTAACCAAAAGGTAAGGTGAATACATAAGGCAAATATGCCTATATGAGTACCACCTACAAAAACAATACAATACAAAACCAAACAACTAAGGATACATTACAAAGACAATTACATCCTCGGCTTGCATATAGCTAACCTGGTTAGTCTTATTATATATAAAAGCATGATGCTAGCAAATTAAGCAGAAATGATGGTAATTGTGAGAAAACACATGTCTTGAAAAGATCACTAATATAGAACAGTCATATTTTAACAGCAATAGAACACATGATATAATGTATAACTCATGACACATGATATGATAAAGGCTGATAGTAGGAAGACAATGACTAAAACTCCAGGAACTGTTGATTTTATGCCGCCTGCATAACAAATGAATACTATTTAAATAGTGCATGAGCACCTGTTTAAAAGTAAATACAATGAAACCTCTCTTCAAGGACCGAACGCTGCATGTATGTTTAATAACCTCTCTTTAAAGGATATCTCTTTAAAGGATCAGTATAATGGTAAACTACAAAGCAATGTTAACAACACAGCTATGTGGAACCACTCTTCAGTCTTATTATTTAATGAAGCTAAATTTGTACATGTTCGTTTTTGGGATAAACCACCCTTTGATCTGGACACCACAACTTGCACAGTTAATGGAAACCCTATAAAGCAACTCTTACAACACAAGGATCTTGGTATCATTTTCTCCTACAATCTCAACTGGACAGACCACTATAAAACTATCACTACTAAAGCATATCAGATTCTAGGCTTGATCAGATGTAAATTTAGGGTCAATTGTATAGAAGCTAAAAAGCAACTCTACATTTCCTTGGTTAGATAACAAATAATACTGCTCACAAATATGGAGACCTCAGCTAATAAGAGATATAACTACCCTGGAACGTGTGCAGCATAGAGCTACTAAATTCAAACTGAATGGCTACATCTCATCTTATAAATCAAGGCTACAACAATTAAATTTGTTACCGTTAATGTACACCTATATGAACTGAATGGTTTAATGTTTCTAATCAAATCCTTGAACACACCAACAGACAACTTTGACATCAGAAATTATATCTCTTTCAACACCAACAGCTGGAAGCCACTTGAAACTATGCCACCCTAGGACAGTATCCGCCGCTCATCATCATTTCTATTTCAATTGAATTGTAAGACTTTGGAATCATCTACCTGTTATAAACTTATCTTTACCACCTTATGTCATCAAACAAAAGCTCACAAAACACCTATGGGACCATTTTATGGTTAACTTCAACTCTGATCAATCCTATTCATTTCATTTCTTATGTACATGCCACCAATGCTTAAGACAACCAATTTTCTCCCTCTTTAATGATACTGAACTGCAAATTAGTAATAAGTACATAGTTACTCTACATAGTTAAGTAATTGTAATGTAATTAATTAATGTATAGCTCTACATTTCTGGGCTGTGGGCACAGATTTCCCACAGACCTTTGATGCAGGTTCTCTTGCTTCAAAAAGCATTATAAACAAATAAAAAATAACAAGTATAGTCGTGTACAACTCTTATTATTACTATGCAGGCAGCTCAGCTGATGTGTCCAGGAAAAGATAGCTAGCTTGCAATTGATTAATGAGTTTATAAGATTTATCAGTAAATATGTTCATGCAGATTGTCATGTTCACTTATAAGTAACTCCATTCTTTAATTATTTTTGAGTAGAAGCTCTGTTGATATGCTACAGTGGACAAATATGGTATGATAAAATGTAAGGGATGATACAATCCGGTGTGTCTTGTTTGGGGGAGATAGTAGTGTGGGATGGGATTTCAACTTGAGTGCATAGTCATGGTGTAGGATTTTAAATAACGTTTGCAGTCTTGATATTGTGCATCTTTTTTAACTGTAGCTATCCCTATGACCTAAGTGTTAAACATAGATGGCAGAATATAATTATTGAACACCCAACTTGTGGCTCCATTTTGCCTGTTCTTGGATATCCCCAGCATGGTGGAGGTCTCAGACTGCTGCTGTGTATTCGATTGAGGGACATATCATTATTGAGAGATATATGCTGCAGCTTTTACATCTGGAGAGCAAAAGCTGAACTTATGTTTTAGATTGTTAATAAGTTGGTAGTTGAATGTGAGTGGTGAACGTGTTATGAGACATTTATTTATGTTTAATTTCAATTGCCACATTTTGCCCAAATGGAAAATAGGTTGAGGTCCTGTCATAGTTGAAGGGTATTCTGTTCTGTATAATAATATTATCATATCATCATATATAGAGCATCTTAACTCAAATAACATCTTAATTAATGGTTTTAGACCTGTGTAACCCATGCAGTTAACTGCCTGGTGGAGGACCTGTTTTTGCTGTGGACCACCAGAAGCAAATTGATGTTATCCAAGGAATTTGACAGTGTAGTTCATCAAGGACTTCTCAAGAAACTTCTACACTTATCTGAACATCCAGTATAATCTGGTGTTTCACACGGAACTGCATGTGTACTTGGTCCTTTAATGTTCCTACTATTAATGATATTTCCAAAAATATTCACTCACCGTTACATCTTTTTTGCTGATGACTGTCTCCTCTACAGAATTATAAATACTCTATATAATTATTTCTTTACATACTCTTGCAAGGGCGGATTTAGGGAGGGTGCTTGGGGTGCTGAAGCACTTCCTCTCCAAAATTTTACTATGTGCAAGCTAGGAAGCTTCTAGAAGTTGCAGTACAGATACAATTGCATCTTATATGTATGCATGGGGAATGAAAAGATGGAAAGAGAAAGGTGAATGGCTAATCGTTTCTTAGAATTACTGAGAGGGGTTCAAATTATGCTTTTTACGTAAGACTTAACCTAAAAGCTGCTAAAAATCAAAATACTCTAATAAAACAGTCAACTACTCTAATAGAACATCCACCATGAGATCATACTGTTTTTTCAAAAAAGTTGCCAGTGTGTCACACAGTGGTAATTTTTTCTTGAAAACACTGTGTTCTTGACCTGTGCATTGCTATTTTACCATTGCTGCAAACATCCTGCCATATGCTAATCACCTTCTGATAACAGTTTAATATCATAGTGAGTAGTTTCAGTTGTTGCTACAAACTTGATGCTTGGGTTGGTAAAACAGTGAATTTCTTATCATGTAATACTTTCACACCTCAGATCAAAGGAACCGCCCAGGCTACATTTTGTATGTAGCCCAGCTAGCCAGGCTACATATGAAATGTAGCCGGTCTGTGATTATATAGATGTTGATGCTGAAATTGATTGTGGGGATTGATCAACACTCACGTGATTGGGATGGACGACTTGGATTTCGCTATGAAAACCCTGTTCAGGCTATCAGCCTAATAAGTGTCACATATTAGCTGTAACACAGGCATTCAGGCTTTGCCTGATATGTATGCCCTCTGCCCTCGGGCAGTCAGGCATACATATCAGGCAAAGCCCTCATGCCCATGTTACAACTATTACATGTATAAAGTTAACAAGGGTTTAACATCTAAGAAATTTTGTTTTTGTTTTATCAGTAAAGTTTCATGGCGTATTTATCTGATGTATCTCCCTATATTTTAACATCAATAAATTTTAAGAGTTTACACTCTGAGTCAATACCTGCCCTCTCTTTTCATTGTTACTGTTTGGATATGATAGTTTGAGCCAGCACACTAGCTATACTTTAAGCCAAGCAATACACTAAATTGAATTAGCAATCCTGTATATCGATGAATTAATTCGTGAACCGATGTAATCAATTAGCAAAAAACCAAAACTCTAAAATTGCCAAATTTAATGTACCACTAAATTAAGGTATTTCAAATACAAAATTAATGGCAGGTATTGATCATGTGTAGCTGATATTCATATATTTCCCCTTCCTGTTCTTTAAGATGTAAAGAACAAATTTTCAGTTACTGGCTGTATCCTTTATATGACAGCTAGTATTACAACTGTTGGGAATAATGGTGTAATTTCATCATTATTACACTTGGATAACTCATAATGCTTTGCAAGCATTGTGATTTGTGAGTCACTTAAACAAAGTGGCATCATTTTTCAGTCAAAATTTACCAAATTTAATACTGAATAAGCTAAATTTGCAAAAAAAAATTCTGTGGGGCATGCCCCCAGACCCCCCCTAGATAGAGAGCACGCTTTGCACACTGTATTACTGTAGCTAGTTGTATCAACCAGTTGTCACTTTTCTTAGCAAACCAGTCATTATAAAATCCTAGATCCGCCCTGTCTTAATGTCTTGTAGTCTTACAACAACTTGAATAAAATAATTTTAGTTTGTATATATTTTATTCATACAGAGAAGTGCTGTGTGTAATTATATCTAATCCAAAACAGCCAAGCTGTAAAAAAAGAGTGCGGCCCTGAGAAAGGCTATGGTGAAAAAAGATGTGAAATCCAAGGTGGCGGCCAAGAAATGGCTGTGATGGTAGGTTAATGGTAAAAATTTTAATAACGACAATTCAAGTGAATTTTGTGCCAAGACCAAGCGGCACCAAATTCACCTGAATTGTTGTTATTAAAATTTTTACCATTAACCTACCATCACAGCCATTTCTTGGCCGCCACCTTGGATTTCACATCTTTTTTCACCATAGCCTTTCTCAGGGCCGCACTCTTTTTTTACAGCTTGGTTGTTTTGGATTAGATTTCACTTCTTTTTGTATTTGTATACCCCAAAGCCGGCCTATGGCCGGCTTTAGGGCTTTTTAACCTGTCATTTTTTCTTTACTACAGGAAGAAGAAAAGATGAAGCAGGGTGATTTCTTTGTAGCTGACCTCTCTGCAAGGTGATCCTTCTAGCTGATCTCTCTACCAGATGACTTGTTTGTAGCTGAACTATGTACAGGGTGATTTGTTTGTAGCTGAACTCTCTACAAGGTAATTTCTTCTAGCTGATCTTTCTACAGGGTGATTTGTTTGTAGCTGAATTCTCTACAGGGCGATTTGTTTGCAGCTAAACTGCTGAACTCTCTACAATGTAACTTCTTCTAGCTGAACTCTCTACGGGTGGCTTGTTTCCAGCTGAACTCTCTACAGGGTGATTTGTTTGTAGCTGAACTCTCTACAAGGTAACTTCTCCTAGCTGATCTTTCTACAGGGTGATTTGTTTGTAGCTGAATTCTCTACAGGGCGATTTGTTTGCTGCTGAACTCTCTACATTGTAGTTTCTTTGTAGCTGAACTCTCTACAATGTAACTTCTTCTAGCTGAACTCTCTACGGGTGACTTGTTTCTAGCTGATCTCTCTACAGGGTGACTTGTTTCTAGCTGAACTCTCTACAGGGTGATTTGTTTGTAGCTGAACTCTCTACAAGGTAACGTCTTCTAGCTGATCTTTCTACAGGGTGATTTGTTTGTCTCTACAGGGCAATATGTTTGCAGCTGAACTCTCTACATGGTAGTTTCTTTGTAGCTGAACTCTCTACAATGTAACTTCTTCTAGCTGAACTCTCTACAGGGTGACTTGTTTCTAGCTGAACTCTCTACAGGGTGATTTGTTTGTAGCTGAACTCTCTACAAGGTAACTTCTTCTAGCTGATCTTTCTACAGGGTGATTTGTTTGTAGCTGAACTCTCTACAAGGTAACTTCTTCTAGCTGATCTTTCTACAGGGTGATTTGTTTGTCTCTACAGGGAAATTTGTTTGCAGCTGAACTCTCTACATGGTAGTTTCTTTGTAGCTGAACTCTCTACAATGTAACTTCTTCTAGCTGAACTCTCTACAGGGTGACTTGTTTGTAGCTGAACCCTCTACAGGGTGATTTGTTTGTAGCTGAACTATCTACAAGGTAACTTCTTCAAGCTGATCTTTCTACAGAGTGATTTGTTTGTAGCTGAATACTCTACAGGGCAATTTGTTTGCAGCTGAACTCTCTACATGGTAGTTTCTTTGTAGCTGAACTCTCTACAATGTAACTTCTTCTAGCTGAACTCTCTACAGGGTGACTTGTTTCTAGCTGATCACTGTACAGGGTGAAATGTTCCTAGCTGAACTCTCTACAGGTGATTTTTTTGCATCTGAACTCTCTTACATGGTGGTTCCTTTGTAGCTGAACTCTCTACAAAGTGACTTCTTCTAGCTGATCTATCTACCGGATGACTTGTTTCTAACTGAACTCTCTACAGTGTTATCTGTTCATAGCGGAACTTTCTACTGGGTGATTTGTTTGCAGCTAAACTCTTTGCATGATTGTTTCTTTGTAACTGAACTCTCTACAAGGTAACTTCTTCTAGCTGATCTCTCTACAGGGCAATTTGTTTGTAGCTGAATTCTCTACAGGGTGATTTATTTGAGCTGAACTCTCTACATGATGGCTTCTTTGTATCTATTAGGTACCTTCTTCTAGCTGATCTGACTACAGGGTGACTTGTTTGTAGCTGAATTCCCTACAGAATAACTTGCAATGTAATATAACTGTGTAAATTATACATGCAGCTGAATGCTTTATTAGGGTGACTGTTCTATTAGAGTATCTCGATCTCGCATTTGCTGCACGTAGTTTCCTTTCGAATCATAACTCAGTGATTTGTAATCCGATTCTTCTTTACTACTGCAAGAACTTTCTATGATGATTATTCCAGCTACATACTGATTTTCAGCTCGTTGCGCTAAGCTGTTTGCCTGGTAGACACGAAAACTAATAGTTTTTTTATTCATAAAAATCAATCGCGTAATTTTGACACAGGTTGGGTTTTGTGTCATATCTCCATGGCCTTTATCCTGATTCTTTTCAAACCACAAAAAGGCACTCCTGCGATGGTTGCTCCATCTACATATCAATTTTCAACTGATTCCTCCAAGGGGATTACCCTGTAGGCGTGACAGACCTTCGACCTTATTTCACGCAAATAATCGGTAATAACTCCGTGAATGTTCATCGGATTTCTACCAAAGTTGGTACGGAGATCCGCCTTAATGAGCCCTTTAAGTGTGCCAAATTTCAGCCCAATCCGAGTACGCATTTGTGTTTTATGGCGAATTTTGCGAAGTGTGCGAAATGAAGAAGATGAAGAAGAAAAAAACGAAGAAATTAAAACGAAAGTTTGTTCGCTCGTATCTCGGAAATGGCTGGAGCGATTTTCTTCAAATTTGGTATGTAGACTCCCCTAACTGGGCGGCACGTCTCTAGCAAGTTTGGTTCCAATCGGATAAGGGATCACAGAGCTACATAGGTGTGAAAATTGCGTTTTCTTTCTTCCTGTTAATATACTCACGGTGTGGCGCGCTGGCTTCTTGGGCCGCACGACACACTATCGTGTGTCTTGATACTGTTGCATTTAGCACACAGTTAGTCTGCAGAACTGATGCAATATATACAGTGGGATGAGATACACAATTACTCGCCATATGTATGTAGAACAACCTTTGGAGATGATCCCACCAGATGATGCTGTATGAGGTATGTTGTTGTTATAATCTCAGAATTTATTATTTCAATTTGTGCAAAGTGATTATGAGATACAACTGCATGCCTGGGGTGAATCCAGATGAGGTTGAGCTAGGTATTAACCCCAAATGCTGTTGTTGAGGAGACTCCATCAACCCCTTCACCACCATATGTTTATATAGGTATAGCACTTAAATGTGTTTAGTGGGTTGTTTTACCAATTGTGAGCTGTGATGGGTGGACCAATACAAGAATGTGAAGATGAGGAAACACAGATGATTTACTGAAATTCAGCAGTACACACTATAGTTCTGACAGGCTGGCCACCAGGTAGGTATACTTGAAGTGTACCAAATGTTAACTGCGTGATATATCTGGTGTGCAGCGAGCATAGTGTGACACCTTTAAATTCCATATGTTATCTGAAAATTCTATTATGATTTAAACCTGATTTGTCGCTAGTTTATGTGTAATGGCCAAACTATGATTTTTATGAGGTAATGTCTATAAGCTATGAAGAACTATGATTTGTGATTAACAATATATTTTGTGTGACCACATTTATCAATCACTTTGTTGATTTATGTAGGAATGAATCACTTGTGGTATTTTAATGGTGAAGGGCGTACAAAGGTATCATACCCAGGGGTGGTTTTAGGGCCGGGGTTTCTGGAGTTTCCAGAAATCCCCTCTGAAAATAGCGTGCACCCTTATGATTCGTGTGGGTGATAAACGTCACCAAGAGTTATACATACTGTATTATCAAGAGTCTATATGAACTCTTGATATTATATTAGGACTTTTTCTACTGGTACTTTTGTTTTTGAAATCACCATTATGGTGTTCAAAAGTATGTAGTGACCTTTTTTGGGTCTTCAACTTACAGCTAGGCTGAAGTTGCAATTCCAAAGTGGAAACCCCTCTGAAAATTTCTAGATCTGCCACTGATACCCATTGAGGCTACGGAGCTCCAGCAAAAGTCAGAGATAGCAATGTAATTGTGACCTCATAACTTGCATGCTTGCATTAAAGTGCCTTTAAATAAATATCTATCTCTTGTGTTCAAGCATTACAGCACTACTGTACAAATATTTGGCAGCTGGGCTGTGTGGTAAAATCTGTGACCACCACTGAACTCAGCCAAGTCTTAGCAATGCAGATTACTTTATTAACAAGTTTTTTTGTCGATTACCAATATTTTATAGCTGAAAAGTATTTGTTAAAGAATTTTAATATGATGCACCCATAACATAGAGGTAGTAAAGGGATGTTCCAAATTATTTTGAGGTGACAATCATCTACTGATATGGTACTTTTATGATTACATACAACACCAGGGGCGTAGCCAGGGGGGGTTCAAAGGGTTCGGACGAACCCCCTTTTCAGATTCAAGTTTTTTAAATCGTGATACTGGTTAACTAGAACTGAATTAACTTACACAAATCCACTGAAATGGGTAGCTACAGGTCTTCAGGCAGAGGAATTCAAGTACCTCTACTCGCTATTGCGAATGAATTTATAAGAATACACATGTTTACACGTGTACGTGTACACGTGTACACGGCCCCAGACCCCCGCTATGGAGATTCTATACTTAGGGCAGAACCCCCCTTTTGGAAATCCTGCCTACGCCCCTGAACACACCATAAATCTTAGCTTTTATACTTTCATGGCTGAGCAAAACCACTAAATTTCATTTGTGATATTTTATAAATGTGAAGCTTTTTCATGAGATGTTTTGAATTATGAGGTTTATTCACATAAAAGTTTCCAGGCTAATGGTCAGTGTTTATTCTAGGATTTCTCCTTTTGGGGTGAATCAGGAATTTAGGGAGGTGGATGAATGAAAGTCTAGCCACACCATCTATCCCATTCCAACTTGAGAGTACACAACCATATAACTAAAGCAAATGAAAGAGTTGACTGGTTAATCAAGGCTATATGTCACTAGTGTTTTTTTTTTGTGGTTGAGTGAAACCAGATTCTATGATTGATAAAGCTAGATGTATGAGTGTTGTAATGATGTCATTATGATATGATAGCATGTGTATACACGTACAATTCTATTAGTTTACTGTGTATGTTGAATGGTCGCATTGTGTGAGACATTGTATCGGCAGTAACTGTATGATACCAGGTGATTAATACAAATAATTATGTCAGACAACATAAATTGCAGCACTGACATCTTCAAACTTGTAAAGAGAGTGAGTAGTTGTCTTTGAAAACTATATGAAACAAAGCTCACACAATCACTGAACAAACCCACACTGACACCATATCTTCTTATTGTCTGTATACCTACAAGTACACAGTACATGACCTGTAGGATATTCTATAACAACCATTTCATAGTGGACTACTACAAAATTTGGGTTCAGTACTAAAAGGGAATTTATGCTAACATGGCTTCCATTTAAAGAAATATTGCTAATACATTGTGCATGGTGAAGGTAGAGCCAGGAAAGAATGATATAAGCGTAATGAGAGTTAGATTTGATAGTCATATGTGTTAGGGAATGTCAGTCTAAAAAAAAAAGACTATATAATATTGTGTTCACATGCAATTGCATATAATGCACAGAGAAGGAGATAACTTTATGCACAAAGTGACCTACCTAATGTAGTCAGCTGCTTATTTTAAGAAGCTTTAAGTGTGGACATGGCCAGGTTTAAGTCTTTTTATGCTCCAAAATCTTCCAATTATTGTTTCTGAGAATTCTTCTTGAAATTTGTGTCAAATATAAGAATATTAGTTTGTGATTTTGTATAAGTGACTGCTATATTAGAATTATGGACTCAAAGTTGGCTACTTTATTAGAGTAAGTGCTCTATTAGAGTATCTCTCTTATGTTTACTCCAAAAGATTTCTTCAACAAAACTTATAAGTATTCCTAGGAGCTCATCTGATTATTCCAGAGTATTCCCCACTACCTATTATTCCTGAAATTATTCTGGCACAATAGCCACATGCCTAGTTAGAGCACATACTGTCGTCTAAGCAGTGCTTCTTGTATTTGGTTCTTTATGAAATTGAATATTAATATAAAGATTTATTTATTAGGGCTAAAACAAACCATCCAAATAGTTCGATATTTGTTCTAAATCAAGTATTCAAATGTTGTTGGAGTAGATTCGATATTCTATAGACATACACTCACAATGGTAAAGCAATAGATTTTAAAACTTTATGAAATGTTTTGCTATTTTCTTACAAAAATGACACTTATAAGAGTTGTACCAACAGATAAGCGCAAATGTAGCAATTTCTTTTTGCATGGACACCTATGGAAACATAAGTTTAAGTATTTGTGAGCTCAGTGCATACATTTAGAAAATTTGAATATTTGTTCCTTTTAAAATTATTTGTTTCATTAGCATTTAGAATATTTGCTATGCCCTGGCAAGTATATTCATGTTTAATTAAATTAGGAGAGCCTGCAACCACCTTTGCATGTTAGTTGGCTAAAAACTATTCTTTACAACTAGCCCTAACCTGAGTCCGGGGAAGACACAATGTTTGCAGTAAGTATTTTTGTGACCAAAGAGAGGGCTTGCAATTGTGTAACAAAATGCCTACCATATGCATTTCAGCACCGGTGTTATGAATATGCATTGGAACCCCAGTCTTTTGTGTGGGTTTTATGTGTTCCCCTAGTACGACTGTTTTGAATAACTGACTCTGGAACTGTTGGATTGATCATTTCAACTAAAACATTTAGACCCCCAGTTCAAATATTTGAACCTCCTAAAATCCTACCGCCATGCAGTAATGAGGAAAACTGTAGAGATTTTCTGACTAACTAGTGGGGTATGGGGCATAAATTCTCACCCAGGAAATTTTTTGAAGCGTAAGTGTGCCAAGAAAGCTATTTTAGAAAACTTATTGAAATCTGGAAACAATTAACATGCTGAAGGGACAAAATTTAAAAATAAGATCTAAGTATATAAGTATGTACATGCAAGCCTTGATTTAGAGGATTTTAGTTTATGAAAGAAAATAAAAACTAGTTGGATTGTAAGGCAAATTTTAATCAAAGAGTATAGCCCATGAAATGGAAATTTTTTGACTATGAAACTTTTTATACTTTTCTGTAGTGCAGCCGGCTATTTTAAGTATTTACAATTAGCCCAATCACCATTTACAACTGCCAAAAGTTATTTACAGCTAACTAGCCCCTAGCCCCGGTTGCATGTGTAGTGTTGTGTGTAGTTTAGTGAGGCCTACGTTTGTGTTTCATGGATGTGACAAGACAACACAGAAAACCTTCAGGTAACTGTATATCATACAAGTAGTCAAACGCAATGAGCTAGAAACACTTCAATAATCAGGGTAGGCTTAGCCTCTACCCTTGTACAAATTGACTTGCAATCATAAAACTCGATAGCACAAACAGTCGAGTGCAGCTAAAGAGAAATCTTCCCAACTTACTGGGTTACTACTACAGCCGGTTAAAACTCTGTATGGCAGCATAGTGATACTGTATAACACATACATATATGCTAACAAATGAACAGATTAAAAAAAAATTGTTATATATATAGTGCTCAACAGAAACTGATGATTTACTAGTTGGTTTACTGCAGGTAGATCATCACTAACCAAAATGTTCCCATCTGTTAGTTTACTGCTTGATTTTTATGGTGATTTACTAACAGTAAAACATGGTAAAACTTCTTCAAGCAGTGAACATTACTTAAGGTTGGGAGTATTGGAACACCAAATACAAACTGATAAGAGCAAGTGGTAGATAAAAATGTATCCAAAATCAATCTTGTAGCTATATCATGAGATGACTTATCCATGAAAAGTCAAATCACTCTAATGGAATGTAGCAACCTTGTCATGGGATACCATATTGGTTGTTTCATGGGCTATGAAATGTTCATCAGGAATTTCATGGCACTGCAGAGATTCCATGGGTACAGTACATAATTTGTGAAAACTGAGGTAAAATTAAGAAAAACACTGTAGGAGTTTTCATAAGTATTTCGTAGCAATATTCATGGAAATTTCATATGCTGTATCTGGTAGTGGCTGATCATCCTCATGAGCATGATTGGATTTTTTGTGGATTACAGAATTTCGATATCACTACATAGACCCCTGTATGCTATTGATGCTTATATGATACAGATGGCAACAGCAACAGAATTTACAGTAGAGAGTTGATTTGTGTCGTTTAAGAAGCACATTCTTACCAGACCATTGATAGACTGTATCTAAATGTATAACCTCCTTAACAGAACAGTCAGCTCAGCAATGTGTGGGAAATAAATGTTGCAGGGGCGGATCTAGGATTTATAAAAGGGGGGGGCTAATTCAAGGTACTAATCTCTTGGGTAGAGGTGTGCAAAGCACACTTCCCAGCATGCGAAAACTAGGGGGGTCTGGGGGCATGACCCCCCAGGAAAATTTTGAAATATAGATGCAAAAATACTGCAATTTGGAGGCATTTCCACATAAAATTCATAATATTTTCTGCCTGTAGATATTTTATATACTGCCTTTAGATTACTAAGGTATGGCTCTCTGAAGCACTTTGTTAATGGAAAAGTTTGGGTAGGTACAGACAACCAAGTATATGATGCACCCTCTCACAATTGCACAACACTGAATAGGTGCATGTTAGATTAAGAATGTTGAAAGTGGAAAATTTTGAAATTTGAACAATACAAGATTGAATCTGAGAGCATTTTCAATGGAAATTGTCTACCTGGATTAAGTATTGTATTGCCATACATATTAACTACACAAGTAGATGAATGAAGCACTTTAAACAGACCAATGCACTTCATTGTATGTATAGGTGCAGGTAGATTTGGAAAAATTCCATAACAGAACCAACTATAATTATGCTTCCAGTGAATGTTCTATTAGAGTAGTTAGCTGACTGCTCTATTAGAGTATCTCGATCTTGTACACCTCCAATGCTGATCGGGGTCCTTGTTGCATAAACTTTAGCATAAATCCACTGATAATACCTTGGAAAGATGTTTATAAGGTGGTTCTATGAGTATTTGTATTATTAGTGATCATCTAATTCAGGGGCGTAGCCAGGGGGGTTCAAAGGGTTCGGACGAACCCCCTTTTCAGAGTTAAGTTTTTTAAATCGTGATACTGGTTAACTAGAACTGAATTAACTTACACAAATCCACTGAAATGGGTAGCTACAGGTCTTCAGGCAGAGGAATTCAAGTACCTCTACTCGCTATTGCGAATGAATTTATAAGAATACACATGTTTACACGTGTACACATGTGCACACCTACGAACAGCATTGCTTTTGATGTATATATTTTTATTGAAATCACCAAAAAAGTTAAAAACCGGATGATTATGCGTTGTCAGCGGCTGGGGGCTGCGGCCCCAGACCCCCGCTGTGGAGATTCTATACTTAGGGCAGAACCCCCCTTTTGGAAATCCTGCCTACGCCCCTGAATTCTAATTATGCTAAGACAAAATGTCATTATAATACTCAGTATATTGATCAAGTAAAGCCTAAAAGTGAAGGGGGGGGGGCTTCAGCCCCCAAAGCCCCCCCCCCCCCCTGGATCCGACCCCGTGTTGTGCTTGAACATTGGACCATAGCGAAAGCAAATCGTTATAATGGAGACACTGAAAAAGCAAACTGCATGACAGCAAGAGTACACAGTAATAAAAAATAGAGAGAGTGTTCAACTCTCAATACAGTCCTTACAAATGCACTGAGTCAAGTTATCCGTAAACTTTAGGATATTCTTATTTTATTTTAACACTTATAGTCAAGTGAAAGGCTTGTTGATTGGTGTCAGTGGGACAGCACATCAGTGACTTCTACTGAAGTATACTGTGTCTCTTGAGTTGTGTCCTTCATGTTGTAAATCAAAGCATTTAACATGTTGAGTATTTATACAGCTTGCTGTATCATCACTTGACACACTCTATTTTTATTATTATGTACTCTTGATGACAGGAAATTATGATGGAAGGAAAGGTGACAAACCCATATTAAATGTTAGCAAAAAATCAAGAAATCATAGATCTAAATATGCATGTACTTTGAGGTGCTTACGAATGTTTGAAGAGTTAAAAGTTACTGATTTGTCAACCCTTTCTTTTGCACTGTACTGATTTTGAATGTGGTCATCTTGTCACAGATGGTACAAGCTAGAAAACAGTTGTATTTGCATCATTCTGAAGCTATACACAAATGGAATGTATTTTTAAAAAGTTACATACACATAAGTCCTCAATTACAATGAAGTATCCAGCTTTTCCAAAATCCTATTTACAGCAAATGATTTTGAACACGTAAAATTTTAAAATTGTAATATAGTAAAGTACACTTAATCAATGGTGCTGGAATGTCTCTATTAACGTGGGTCACTCCCATAGCAAAAAATTTAAGCTGTAATTTCTTAAGGAATATAATGTTAATGTTTCTGACTGATTTGTACACGGAGTTGTCATGTCTACTAAAGTTAGATAAAAATATGCCCATTATATTTTAGATAGAGATAAATCAATTAGGAGTAGGCAATCCATAATCAAGGGAATCTATTGAAGAATTATTTATATTGTTGCTGATCCGAACATGATTCATTTTCCAACTTTTGGAAACCTAGTAGTTCCATTAGCAAAGTTTGTGACGTGGAGAGGGATATTTGAATGACTTCAGCATAAAATAACTTCATTAAAGTATACATTAGGAGTTACAAATTAATTTTTTTTGTAGTTGTAGTAATAAAAGAAGCTCTCCATTGAATCTGTTCAATAATTCTTGATGAAATTTGGTCTCCATATCAACAAACAGTATGTAACTTGTGAACTTACCAAAGACAGGTACAATTTTCTCTTGGCTGTCACTGATTAGTACTGGCTAAAGGTGTGACGAAGCAATCCCAGCATATTCTACAGACCTTAGGAACTATATTTTTGTAGTGCTGGTCTCAAGTCAATATTATAATGCCAATGTGCAACACAATATGTTCCACTTCACAAAAAAATATTTATGCTATCACTGTTTTTACCCACCTATAGCAATTATGCAAAAAAAAATGCTTTCAAAATTGATGCATCCCTATAATAAAATGCAAACGTCTAACTTGACCTTTGACACAAATATAAAGTGTATAAAATTTTCTTTGGGTTGCACTGTGTTATGAACATTTGTATAAAAAGATTGAACTTTTGTAAACCATGTATGCATGGGAATAAATTTGGCATGTAAATAGGTCAACAATCATAGCAGGGCCATTTGATAGTTTGAAACAATGGAATAGCAGCTATAGAATTATAAAACAAATCAAACAAGTGTAAAATTGTGTGGTTGAGATACTCTAGCAAAGCAGTCACTGCAGGGAAAAGTCAAAAAATTTTACTAGGGCTTGAACCAGGGACCTCCACACCTATTTAGCACCCAGATTCTTAACCACTCAGCCACTGAAATCTTGGCTTTTCATCTCACTTTATAAATGAAAATATTCTAGTTTTATAAGTCTGCTTATTAGTAAATGTTTATAAACCCACATAAAAACAGCCAAGCTGTGAAAAAAAGGTGCAGCGTACAAAGCCTAGGTGATAAAAAGTTGTAAAATCAAAGGTGGCAACCAATAAATGGCTGCAAATATGTTAATGTCAGCCATTCCTTGGCCACCACCTTTGATTTCACAACTTTTTACCAAGGCTGTACCATTTTTACAGCTTGACAGTTTTAGTTGATTTCACTTCTTTTTGTACTTTTATAAGGCACCAAAGCTAGCCTATCACTGACTTTTGGGTTTTGATATCTAACATTATAAATGTATTGCATTGCATGTTTTAATTGGATCTTTCCTGGGCTAGATGGACTGCCCTTGCCACCACCCCCAGCACTAACTGTTAAAGTGCTGGACAGCTGGAAAAACCAGCATTCACTCAGGGCCGCCAGAATCAAGGTGACCCTTGGAGCAGGACAGATCAACATGAGATGGTATTGGATGCCGAGATGAAGACTGATGACGCCATAAACATGTCACAGCAGATCTTATCAAGGAAAAACACAACCTACATACTGTAATTGATATTCTATCTTCCACTAAAAAGGTTCCTAAAGACATGTACATGCAGTAGTAGTAGCAAACACCAATGGTGAATCAAAAAGTATGCTCTCTCAATATCACAGATGCAGTCATCATAAACCTGACACTTCTCCTGTACATGAACCGAGTAGCATCTGGACAGTGGGGAACAAATATAGGAACGCACAAATTGCTGCAAAAGGGGTAAGCACCCTAACATCTAAAAACGCATGCTGCCTATTTTGACCCCAAAAGTTCCTAGCAACATCTAGTCAGATGCCATCTTCTCCATTAACAGTAGCATAACGTAGAGGTTCCCCAGCTGGTTGCTGGAGAGCAGGCTCAACACCAATATCATTGCACACCTCACTCAGTAACTTTGCGGTAAAGTCTTGAATATCTTTGTGGTGAATAGATGGAAAGCCACCACATGGACATCTCAAAGCAAACCCATGCTCAGCAATGGGGAGTGTAGTTAGCCAACTTGATGCACCTTGCTCAGAAGCAGCATCAAAGACACACTTCAAATGTGGAGACAAACAATCAGAAAGTAAATCTACCTGGGCAGACAAGTTATTGTGTATTTTAATTGAATATTTGTTACATAATTGTTATACTCTAACAGAGCACACATTTTTTTGAGACATTCTAATAGAATGTACATAATTATAAAAATCTAGAGTTTCCATTAATAGATCTATGAAATTGTAAATATTCATATATACTGGAATTTTCATTCATAAAATGAGGTGAACAGCCAACATAGCAGTGGCTAAGGTTCTGAGTGTTAGTCCCTGGTTTGAACCTTAGTAAGATTGTTGCACTTTTTTATCCCACAGTCTCAACCTTTACACTTGCTTACTTGTTTTTTTAATTATCAAAAGGCACTACTGCTATAATGACCAACCCACATATTCAAGTTATTCCCAAAATGCAGGTAACTCTGCAGCTGTGACAAAAGTTTGTAAACATTCATAACACAACGTATTTAGTTTCACCTTATATATATATATGCTCTTTATTTGTACCACAGTTTAAGGTCAAGTTATATACACGCTTAAGTTAAACAACAATTTTTGCAAAGTTTGTGAAAAAGATATCTAATCCCCTGTAGACAACTTACTGCTGAAAAATTTGAAATTTTGAGTTCCCACGCATATCTTGCGAAGGCTGGTGCGAATTGTTGTGTGGCTTATACCCTACCTGGCAGACAGCTATAATGCAAAAATGGTGTGATTTGGAGAAGGCACAATGGAGCTATGCATAGATCCACCAATGGAAATTCTAGATTATTCTAGAACATTCTGTGCGTCCTATTGAAAAGTCCTCAAAAATGTGTGCTCTATTAGGGTATAACAAAATTTGAATAAAACATGCAATTCGATACAATAATAATTGTGCCTTCAATAATTTTCATTGTGTGTGTATGTGCATGTATAAATAAGAAATGTAAGAAAATTTAAACCCAAGTCGTTGGTTTTGAGACCTTACAAAAGCAAGTAAAATCCACACAACAGCCAAGCTTTAAAAAATGATGTGCGGCTTTTGTGAAAAAATGTGAAATCAAAGTGAAATAGCCGCAATGCTTATGCTTTTGTAAAAGATAGGCCCTCCCAGAACAATAACTTTTAGATGGCAATTATTAACTGAATACCTAGTACTCTAGGTCCTGATTACAGTGCTATTCATTTTTGCTCTACTATACAAATTAAATCCACAAGTGCTATTAGTTTAATGCTAAAATAATATATTTTCTAAAACACAGAGTTTAACAAGAGCCATCAACTTGACAGTACATTGATAATGTACTAATAAAATTAATATTGATTTATATATAGCTGTCACTGATGGAACCTCTGAATAATGGACATTTTCCAACCCAGAGTGTTTGAATTCATGGTCCATTATTTCTGTTGTGATGAAGTCTCTCAGAGTATCAAGCTAGGCCTTTTGAGACCAAAATCTTTATCCTTACCTTTACAAGTTCTTCACTGGATTTTGTTAACTTTAGCTACACGCTGTCATTTTGAAATATATATATATGTAACTTGTAAACTCCACCTTTCCCTCATTATGCACTATTAATTATTAGAGGTGCACCAATAATCGGATTGGCTATCGGTTATTGGCCTTCTTTTTTCATATCAGTATCGGATCGGTGACATGGATAAAAAGGCAGCAGATACAGATATACATAAACATTTATTTATGGGCACTCATGCTCTAGTAATATCCTAGCAGCGCATGGTTATGTAGTGCTGGCTATCGATTACAGTCCTACTCTGTCACTTATTTACTACATTTAGAGAGCAAACTGTTAGAGAAAATGTCCATGCTACCATATCGGATCAGCTTTGTTTATCAGCTTGATGATATTATTTTATATCAGTTATCGGAATATCAGCTAAAAGTCGTATCGGTGCACCTCTATTAATTATATAGAATTATCAACAAATAGTATTTATTTTTTCAAACCACCACTGAATTACAAAGATCTAACCTTGCAAAAACTATGTGTAAGATTCATCTGTCAAAACAATATCATATGTTTTCATAGCTAAATTGTACTTATTGTATTACTTCAGCAATCCCACTTCTACTGTAACCATACTGGATAGTGTACTATTAGTTGTGCTCCCTCCTTTAATGTACCCACCAATAACTATAATGGTGTTGTTGACTGCTGCTAAAGCCACTTGAGATCTGGCACATGATAAAGATGTAACATCCTTCCAAGACTTGCTGGACTCATCATACACCTTTATATCTGATGTTGGTGAACCACTTTGATCCTCTCCACCAACTATCACTGGTGGAGATGAGTTCGGGACAAGGCTGACAAAAACATGATCAGCAGAACTCATAGTAATCCATCTGATGGGTGTGTCAGTAGTTTGATGCTGTTGGTCGCCTGATCTTGTAATATCAACAACTGGGATCTTGTAGGCATCACTGTGAAGCTGGTTATTAACATCAACGTAACCTACTATGACCAAGTGATCATCAGCTATTATGGGTGTAAAGACAGACATTGGCACAGGAAGATTAATGGACACTTCTCTCCAGTGAGAGTTCTCAACCCAGTTGAGGATTTGAATGCCACCTTGAGCTCTTATAGTATCATCTAATCCTCCCCCAGCAACAATAACATGCTCCAGGTGAGTAGTCACCCCTGGTTTGCTCCTAACTGAGAGAAGGTCAGGAAAATGAGATTTCCAACTATAGCTAGTTTGATCAAAAGTAGAAACTTTATTGGTTCTTTTATAAGTATGCGACAGACGTCCACCAAAAAGGGCTAACTTGCCACCAACAATGTGAGGAACACCATAGTAGTGACCTGGAGGAGGTAAATGACCCCAGTGGTCTGTGTTGATATCGTAAACATATACTTGAAGCATAGCAACATTAACTGGGCTATTTCCGCCAGCAACATAGATCTTCTTGTCTTGTACAGCAGTATATGCACCATACATAGGAGAAGGGAGATTAGCTAACTGAGTCCACTTAGTGTAATACCTGCCTCTGGTAAGTGTCGGTGTAAATGGATTTGCATCCTAATAGAGTGGAAAATGAGAATGTATTAACTTTACTAAACAAAAATAGTCCAACAAGATACATCAATATACATGCATTGACAAATCTACTTCTCTGGTTTCATGCTGTTATAATGCCACTCAAAATAAAACAGTCAAGCTGTAAAAGAGTACAGCCTTCAAAAGCCTGGGTGAAAAAATTGTAAAATCAAAGACAGCTGCCATGAAATGGCTGCAATAATGTTAATGTTAACAAATTTTAATGACTCTGTGCATTAATAAAATTTATTATTATTAATACCATTGCAGCCATTTCATGGCCGCCGTCTTTGATTTCACGGCCACACTCTTTTTTACAGCTAGGCTGTTTTTGAGTGGATTTCACTTCTTTTTTAACCAAGGATTTGAGGCTTAGTATTTCTTTTTATCGACACATCATAACTGCTAGAGGAACAATAATGATCATACAAGTGATACAGAAAATTACCTACTCTTCCCAGACAGCTACCAGCAAAGAGAGAAACCATCAGTATTACTGATGAAAAAATACAACAATTTAGATAAGGGTGTCCTTGGACACAAGCTACCACAAACATTATTTGCTTGTTCTTTTATGCATGATGGGCATAATAATATAAAGTTGTATTATATGTTTATTTCCACTATAGTGGTTTATATGAAAGTGAATTCCTTCCAAGTTAGGTATGCATGATTGTACTGTGACTGTTCTATTAGAGTATCTCACTTTTCATGAAAACGTGAACAGAGGCGTAGCTAAGGGGGGCAAGGGGGGGCATTTGCCCCCCATCACTAAATGATTTTTTTTAAACCTTCGTCACAAGTTTACCAGTATTAAACTGACACGCAAATGAATGTAAATTATGTACACTACTATGCAGTATCACCAGGTGTTGCTAGTGAATGCGCACACACCAACATTCAACTCGCTCGTGAATCCATCGAACGAAAATATTAGAGACATACTTCTATATTTAGCCTAGATTACTCGCGTGATAGAACATTTTTGAATCTAAAAAGAGTAACCCGCTTCTCCGCGGCAGGAGTTACAACTCACAAGCGACAAAGGAGGCCAGATGACGCTACGAACGTACTGCCTACGAGGTGATAAAGTGTTAGCTAAATAAATGTACCAAGTTTATTTTATCGAGTCGATCACACTGGACCTTTGTACGTACGGCAGTGCAGTCTTTTTTACTTTGTCAGTCAGTCAGGTGGATCAGTCAAGCTTACAAGTTCTGCTAGCAGGATTTCATGCAATACATGGCATTTGAATTTCGCCGAGTGAAGTGAGTGAATACGTCATCTTGTCAGCAGTGTGCAAGGACTGCAGCACAGGCTGTGGCTAAGGTAAAGTAACTTGTATTTGCACTAAAGTATTAACTCTACCGGACTGTGGATGAATTTGTTGGAGTACAGTTGTGGCACGTGCGATGATGCTCGACGAATATAGCTACCTCGATTGGAAGCAGTCAGTACTGAAATAGTTACGTAGCTAGTTATTTAAGCTGTAATAATACAACACCGTATGTTGGCTAGCCCACCATTGGGTCATTAGCCTTTTTTTGCAATCATGAATGATTTTGAGTGTTTCGTGGGGGGGGGGGGGGGGGGGGGGCATGCCTGCCCCTCCATCACCTTCTGGCTAGCTACGCCCCTGAACTTGAAAGATGCAGTTGTTCAACTTTAAACAAAGCAACTCCCGCACCATTTTACTGAAATATGATTTCCAGCTGGTTGTATCACAAGTTTTGCTGGCATAGCACTTATTATGATGATTATGATTGGCATGAGTCGGTCATACTAGTCTGCTCGCAGACCGCCTGGACGCGAGACTAAGTTAATACTACCAATATACCACTGATCAATATGAAAATGGCTCCGATTTGATGAAATGTCTACTAGACTGAGCCTCAAAGTGTTACAACAGTAGTACGGTGCTAATGCTCTAATAGAGGCACATTTTGTTGTTCAATGAAATCATCTAGAACACATGTAGAATGTTTTAGAACAATCTAGATATTCTATTGGTAAATCTAAGTTTTACTTATTATTGAGTAGATTAAAGCTAGAATTATCATTTATAAGGTAGAAATTAAATGAAGGGATCAGCCAAAATAGCAGTGGTTAAGGATGCTTGTGTTAGGGTATGGAGGTCCTTGGTTCGAACTCTGGTAAGTTGTTTTCAATATTTTTTATGCACCTTTTTTACTCCCCAGTGACTGCTTTATTAGAGTGTCTCAATCTTGCAATTTTACACTTGTTTAGTTTTTGCTTTATAACTTTGTAGATGTAACCTGTTCTAACCACCAAAAGGCACTGCTACATTGATCAGCCTTTGTACACACAAATTTTCAAATTATTCCCCTACTCGGTTTACCCTGTAGCTGTGACAAAAGTTTGAACACCTGTATCTTGCAAATGGTTCTTGCGAATTTAATCAAATTTGCTGTGTGGCCTACCCTACCTGAGGGACAGCTATAATGCAAAAATGGTGTGCTTTGGAGAAGGGGGCATGGAGATATGCACGCATGAAAAAGCTGTTTCCTTTCTTCCTGTCAATATACTCACGGTGTGGCACACCAGCTTACATGGCCGCATGACACACTACCGTGTGTCTTGATGTACACAAGTATAAGGAATTTTAAGTTTTATTAAGGATCATAGAAAAGTAGGGAAACAAGAGGGGTCGCTTACACCAGTGGACATTAAATCCCTAATTCAGTCATGGTAGGTAGGGATTAAATGTCCACTAGTATATATGAAGGTGTAGGCAACCTCACCTGTTTCCCTACTTTCTTCTATCATCCCTAATCAAAATTAAAATTCTTAACACTTGTTTGTTTACTTTTTTGTAACATTATTATGACTGGTGAAACCGCACATACTACATCAAAAGAAAGGATGGTGTCACAGGTAGTGTTTTCGACTGAGCGCATCAATTACTGACTCAAAAGTAAAGTGGCCATTACACTTCGCTTTCAGCTATGTTCAGCCCATTACACAGCACTACAAATGAAGAACAGGCAGAAGAGTCTCTGCAATCAATCCAGTCACCACGAAAAATACGGATAATTTGTGCACCCCAACTATCAGTTGCTGACATGAAAGTGAAAGTGCCCATTACGCTTCACTTTCAGCTATGTTCAGTCCATTTCATAGCAAAGAACAGTAGAAGAAGCACCTCTGCAATCAAACCAGTCACCACAGAAATGAGTCAATTCCCATAGGAAAGCCATCGCACTACCGTGAATCGATATCTTTGGTGGTTAGCAAAAAGAAATGGGACACGATACCTTTAGTTGTTAGCAAAAAGAAATGGAACACTAAGGAAGACAAAAGTAAGTCCATGATGCATGCATTGTATATGTACTGCAGTATTCCAAAAGGCAGATCTTGGGATGAATCAAAGTGACATATCTAACAGTGAAAAAATCAAACCCGTAGCCTTAGCCGCTATCCAGTTACACTTGTCTGAAGGCATCAGGCAGACAGTTAGTCAGTCAGTAGAAAATTCCATTGAAAAAACTGTAGCAATCTATAGGAAGCATTTAGGGTCAAGCACTTTTAGGCTTGGTTATACCTAACCAATACTGCCAAAGCGCCAGGATGGTATTGTGAAGCTGGTTTTGGGATATATTTTTTGGCCAGTATATCACCAAAGCTTTTGATTCAGTTTCTCACTCACATCTTCTTCACAAACTCTCTACATTTAACATTGGTGGTGAGCTTTGGGCATAGTTTCTGGCATATGTAACAAACAGATCTCAATTTGTATCAATCAGTGGTTGTAATTCCCATCTTCTTCCTGTAGAATCAAGAGCACCTCAGGTAGCATTCTTGGACCACCGTTATTCATTATTTACATGAATGATATTCCCTGTGCAGTTGCTCATAGTAAAGTTTTTTTTGTTTGCGGATGACACAAAATGCTTTAGACACATTAAAGTACCAAGTGATATGCAGCTTCTACGACATGATCTAAATTTCTCGTCAAGTTGGAGCACAACATCCCTTCTATCATTTCATTCCTCTAAAAGTACTCATCTTTCATTTAAATGTAAATTTACAACTTATTATAGCATTAATGGCAATCCTATAAACTCCTCCCGTTCACACAAAGACCTGGGTGTTTTGATCAGTGATAATCTCAACCCATCCAAAGACAGCTTATAGCTGTAAAAAAAATGCATGTCCAAGTAAAGCAGAGTTAACTGCGACAAAACGTAATGATATCATAATGCGGCCATGTGTGAGGTGTGCAAGTTGTAAAATTAATATTAGCTAATCAGATAATGCAATGTTATTGTTAAAGTGTTAATGAGAACTATGTGATACTGCTAGTTTTTAAGTGTGTGAGCATTTTCATAAATGCCACAAAAATTTGATTCTCAATAAAGCAATGTGTATAGATTCTCTGATAGCAATAAATAGTTTGAGTTTGGCCGTCTTTCCTGTATACGGCAATGCTATGAACAAAGAAAAGGCGGCCAAACTCAAAAGAAAATTTTAAAAGTTAGGTGTTTTAAGATTGAATCTGAGCCCATTTTTGAGTGTTACAGCAACCAGTCATCATACTGCATGAACAATTATTTAGCTGAAACTTCACCATTTTTTGTAACCACCAGTGTGTTACATTTGTAAGTAAAGTAACTTGAGCTATATTACCTGTTTTTATAGCATATTTACCACGGCTGCAAGGGATTTTGCTGATATATACACCCAAAGCCCGAGGGCCACGGGCCCGGGTATATATGTCAGCAAAATCCCAAGCAGCCATGGTATAAGTGATGTATATCACTTGGGGCGTACTCACCTAATAGGTGAAAGAACTAACAAGAACTCATCCCGTTTGTTTTATACGGTAGCATCTGAAAATCAATTGTGGTTTTAAAAGCGTGGGCTAATAGCCATCAAAACGTTGTCCATACGTTAAAACGTCATTAATACGTTACTATGTTTCAACACGCTGTTAGAAAACTTCGATTGTGGGATTGAATTTATATTATTGTCATTTTTGTACTAAGTTAAGCCAACTAACTTCGCTATTGGGATAGTAAGTAAGTTATTATATTAAGTTAAGTACTTAGGACTGTAAGTTACTAACCTATTTCAGCGTAGCAGTAGTAGTTTTCGTTCTGTGGTCTGTTCAAAGGCTGATACGTGGTGGGTAGAAATACGCATCCACGATCGCCCAAACAGTTATATTGTGCCTTCATTATCCTTTACTAACAACCAACTAGTCCATCTTAGAGTATATACTCAGTTTAGCAACCACTACAAAATCGAGTCCCACAATGCAAAGCTCTATGTCGCTCAATATAACGAGTCAAAGCATATCATTTCTTTGAACTGGCTGGGCATCAAAGTCATTGGCAAATCGCTTTCCCACGCCTGGGCAATATGCGAGTTAAACACCGAGCGGTGCCTTTGAACGCCCACGCTAAAGTGGTATATTTCATTATATTACTTAGTTACCACAAAAGTAATAATACTACATAACGTGTTACATAAGTAACGCGTTACTCCCAACACTGGTAACCACACACTTATTACTTTTGACACTTTTAATAATTGTACAGTACTACACATGTGTTTAACACAATTGTTCATCAATAATGTGCAGAATGTATTTAGATCTAAAGGTGAACAAGCTGATCCCATTCTCCTAGCAAGTTCATATTGTCATCATTGTCGTCATTCTCTGAACATGAAGTGCTTTCTGTATTTGAGTGCATGGTATCTAGTTCAGAATCTGAGTCAGAGTCCAGCAAAATTACTTCATTGTTTTTTTCTTTCTCCTTACGACAATGTTTTTTACACTTTTTCCTTGTAGTCTGATTAGGCCGCCTGGTTTTATCTCTCCACCAAAGCTGAATAGCACTATCTGCATTAAATTTACTTTATCTGTATTTAGCATCAGTAGGTCATCCAAAGACTCATTAGATAGCAATGACCTCTTTTCCACCTTTATTACATTTCCTGTAGAAAAATCCTTTCAACTTTACCGTTTGACACTGGTAATGAAAATAGAAGCTCAACAAGCATCAAAGCATTAGCCCATTCAGTTTTGCTGGGACAGTGAAACAGCCTCCACCACACACTGCTACAGTCTAGTGTGGAGACAGAAATGAAATTAATGGCGTACTGCATTATTTCTTCAAACTCCTTGTAGATTTCTTCTGTGTCAGCACCTGCCTCTTCAAGAGGAATTTTAAACCTGGAAATTAGTCAAAGTAATTCTTCCAAATAATACTTTTCTTTTATCAGCTTTTCCCAACCTTGTGTGTTTAATATCAGAAGGATGTCCCTCATTAGTTGTAAGTCAGACCATCCAAGTCTTTCTTTGATGCACTGACTCACTCTCTTATGATAGCAATACTCTTCAGCTTGACCATAAAACTTCATTTCTTGTGACTGATACAGCATCTTCTCTCCCTCCTTGGTAAACTTTTTTTAATAGCAGAAAATGTTGGCCACTGGGTAAGAGGTTTAGAGGATAATGTCTCCATTTCATAGAGTGTTTTTAACAGACTGGTAAGGGCTGCCACAATGTCTACTTCATCATCTTGCATTACTTTTGAAAAAATACTGCATGGTGTTAGTATATCTGTGAATAAAGCACAACCAAAAATGTATTTAGTATTTGTCCACTGCAAATAGTATCCCTTCAGTTTTGCCCGGTCCACACATTTAAATGAGTGGTCTACTGACAGAGCCGCAAGATGATAAGTGTAAGCGCCATACTTTGACAAAATTCTTTTCATAGCACATAATTTATGTGTCACCCATTTTGTTTTGCTGGCTCTGATAGGCTTCACACTGTAGTCATCAAAATTGAGAAACTACTTTAAATCATTGACAATGTCCAACAGTTCTGCACTTTTTTAGCAGACTTTTCATATACGTAGATACAGGTTTTTGCAATTGAATTCAGCAACTTTGCAATTGAATTCGTCCCGTTTGCAATTGAGTTCGTCGCTTTTGCAATTGAATTTGTCCCGTTTGCAATTGAATTCGTCCCGTTTGCAATTGAATTCGTCGGTTTTGCAATTGAATTTGTCCCGTTTGCAATTGAATTCGTCGCTTTTGCAATTGAATTCGTCGCTTTTGCAGTTAAATTTGTCCATAACAAGAATGGCAGCTGGAGCAAACATGAAAACATGATGTAGCAGCTGCTACAAGAACTTGTTCAAGTACAACAGTAGTAAACAACTCTTTATAAGGCAATAATTCTTCCTCTACAGCCTCTCCAACAACATTCCAAACTCTACTACGCCATTCGCGATGGGTGTGGTCACTCGGGTGTGGTCACTTGCGAGCAAGCTAATTAACTTGTCAGACAGCTATCAACTTCGCGTACTACCAGCTTCAATTACCTTCTAGTGTCTCAAGTGTAACTCTCCAAGGCATAAATAGTTCATCTCTTAATGAACGGGTTGGTTTCTTGGAGCCGTTTTGTTTATGACGAATTGTAATGCAAACGCGACAAATTCTATTGCAAAACCGACTAATTCAACTGCAAAAGCGACGAATTTAATTGCAAAACCGACGAATTCAATTGCAAACGGGACGAATTCAATTGCAATACCGACGAATTCAATTGCAATACCGACGAATTCAATTGCAATACCGACGAATTCAATTGCAATACCGACGAATTCAATTGCAAACGGGACGAATTCAATTGCAAAGGCGACGAATTCAATTGCAAAAACCTGTAATATAACTTTAGCAACATACATATCATCAATAGAGTCAAAATAGGTACCTTTTAAAGTGCCAATTATAAACGGTGTGCAAAACACCATGACCAGTAGATCCACTCAAGTTTTCTTTCAAAAATTCCTTTTCGCCCTGCATTTGCAATATTAGCAGATGCTCCGTCTGTCCCTAAGCCAATCAACTTTTACAATTATCAACATCAATGGCCTGTATTCCCAGGTACTTTAGACTCTACTGTATCACTTCAAAAAGGCCTTCCCCTGTCACAGATTTAGGCCTAGCCACTTTGAAATAGGACATTCTAGTATGAATTGTTTGATCATGTCCTTTAAGGTCACACCAAACCACTAGTAACACTAACGTTTCCTGTATCGGTAGAACTATCTAGCAATAGTAAAAAAAATTGCATTACCAATTTCGTCAACTAACACTTGTCTCTTAACTTCAGCAATATAATGCACTATAGTTCTTCCTGAGCGTTCATTCATGTAAGACAATCCAATATCAATGCCATGTTTTTCTCCAGTTCACAAAGCACAGGATACTTCAAGAATGCTATCTTTTCTGTAGCTACCAGATAATCAATGTTAAACTTGTGCCTTAGCCTAGTCTTCTCAATGTCTGACATGTTTTGCATTGCTTGGACAATGGGAGCATACGAAGAGGGACCATCACCTTTGGCAATAGCATGTTCCTTGGCTAGCAGCGTCATTGCTAGTGCGTGTTGATTAATCCTTGAGTGGTCACGGATATTACTAGTACGTAGTGAGTCTGCTCCTGAAATCCATTTATCACTGAAATTCCGTGAACGTTTTAGTCTTTCTTTAAATCAACAACATATCAAGCAACGTAATGCAACAACAACCTTCTTTCCACATTGAAACGTTGTCACGCAGTCTAACCACGTGAGTGACTTAAATTCCTTGTCAAAGTCTCGCTGCCATTTCCTGAATGTATCATATAGTATACTTTGTTTCTTTCCTCCGTGACCTTCACCATCGTCTTCTTCATCGTCCACATGTTATCACTTCATATTTTCTTACAAATGTAGGTATAAAATTTTTTACCGGCAGTCATAACCGCACAAAAAAACTTTTTGATTGGCTCATGCGTATTTCTGTACGGAAAATGGCTGACAGCCACATGTTATTTTGAACTCTGTTCCAGTGATAAAAATTGAAACAAGGAATACGAATGATGGTAGCTATTACAAATAGCTAGGTGGAAAAATCCCTACTTTGGCAATGAACAGTTGGTGAGTTGAAATGTTGCAACAGCTATACCTTGCATCATTCATATATATATATATATATATAATTTCCAGAGATGCCAAGGGTGAGGGGGCAACTGGGACATTATTCCTGGGCCCCACTTTGTAAGGGGCTCCAAGAGGACCTCCAGGGGCCACATAGCTACACTACCCACACATACAAAAAATGAATGGACAACAGTGTAAATCTTCCCTGTAGACTTGAAGACACAGGAAGCCTCAGTAAGAGATACCATCTACTAGCCAGCAAGCTCAATAAGTAATGAGTATATTTCCAGGAGCAGCAAACCATTACTTCTCAGCGAAAACCCATCTAGTTCGCCCAACCTCCAATTTCTCAGCATTATCTGCATTGTCCAAGGAATGGTTCACCAAAGTTTCAGCCTTCTGTGGTGAGTAGTTTTGGAATTACAGCACTAGAAAGTAGGAAGAACAAGGAAATTGATCTGTACAGTGACTAGACTAAAAATAAACTACAGGCACTTGCATTCACAGCCATAACTTCCGTTTGGATTAGTCTACAAAGTTGGAATTTGGCTTACAATGTTCACCATGGATTGGCAGATCAACCAAGTTATAGTTTTAGCCTTGCAGTCACTTACGCATAGACAAATGAAGGGGGTTTTGTTGAAGAAACGGCAACGACTTTGTTTACATCTACCGCATCGTAAAAAGCAAACACACGTGACACGCAAGCCATTAGGGCTAAAGAAATGAAACAAAGTTTTTCGAACTCCCCATGAGTAGGCGAATAAGATTGTGTATAGTTCTAATCGATTTGAGTCTTCCTTTTTCAAGTACTGGCCCGATAAAACTTGTGTATTTTGTGTAATTTACGAATTATTTTTAAAATTTGATTTTCTCAATACGCATACTTGTGCGAACTAGATGGGTTTTCGCTGAGATGGCCACATATCTTATAAGGCACTTATATAGAGTGTGACTTTTACATCAAGATCGAGATACTCTAATAGAACAGTCACTCAAAATATAATAGTCAGGCAGATACTCAGCTATAGCAGCTATAAACTGGTAAAATCAGTGTATAGTGTTTAATAAGTTGATGTTGTGCTACTTCTAAAAACTAGGCGCCATGTAGCTAGCTAACTCGTCTGTAATTAATCATCTATGTTACTAATAGGTTTCTGGTTTTGCAACAATGCATCAATTAATTATATTACTGTAATTTTGGATTTTGTAATTCATGAAATTATTGTAACTCTTCAATCATAGATATACTGCTTCAATTACGTTGCTATGCATTGCTAAGGAAGCGTTTGTTAAACAAAAACTGCTTTTAACAACATATTATGCACAGACGTATCTTTTGTAGTTAAATTATCATCTTTTCCAGCAAATTCTCTCAACAAAGCCTCAAAGCAGCTCTTTATTTTTGTTCATATATGTAGAGGATACACCCCCTTTCCAACTAAAAGGAATAGGCTATTCCTGATACTCTACAACACGTACACCGTTATTTTATTTTTCAGCTGTTAAACATCTGTAGAACCCAAAGGTAAGGTGATTCACAAAGTCTGCGGAGAGTTACCACACCCATATTTCAGACCACCCGAAAGAAACCACCTCAGAGCAAACTTCACCTGTTCAGAAGTTTAGTACATAATACAGACTTCATTTCGCTTTTACTTTTTACATGCAAACTGCTTTTACCATTAACGATTTTGCTCACGTAGGTACGTATGGACAAACATACATAGGTAGATAGGTAGGTACACACACACACCCACACCCACACACACTTTTACGAAAACAATTTCAGTAAATTTGGCTGGTTGTAGGTGCATGCCTGGATTAACAATTTCTAGGTAGTCTATATGTGTTTGGCAGAAAGCTTAATGAACAAGTCAAGATACCCTAATAGAGCAGTCACCCTAATACAACAGTCGTTAGTAATGATAAACTATTGAAATCACTCTCATATTCAATCTCAGAGGGTCTAACTTTCAAACTTTTCTTGAGAGGATGCCCTAGACCCCCTAGGTTGGCATGCTTTGCATGCTGAAGGTGTAACCACGCTATTTTAGTTATAGGGATACCTACATTTTAAAATTTGCCAACACACTAAATTCTCTTGGTGGCCCTGCTTGTTTCACTACTTCTATTACTAGAACCTTAATTCATTTCTAATAATTTCTATTTACACTCATACAACTATGCACATAGTAAAGCCATTGTAGAGTCTACACTTTTCTGAAGGAAGCATTTAACAAGGCATTCAGTTAGGCAAATCTAAGTGAAAAGTTCCTTAACATAAAAGTTTGTAGAAACTTATTGCAAGTGTTATGTGGCGGAGTAATGCAAATTTAACCTCTGTGGTCAATACCACAGGTACATACATATACAGTCCTACAGTACTAATTATATTTGATTTATTACTGCTCAAATGTAACATCGTCTCACAAGAGTACAAGCAATTGAAACTTGCTAATTAAAGAGTGTGGCATCCACTTTGTTTACGAATATTCATCCCTAACGGAATGGCATGAATACTCAAAAGTGATACAGTGCCACACCCATTAATTAGCAAGTTTTTAATTGCTTGCACTATTGCAAGACTACGTTACATTTGAGCAGCACCATACCTCTTTGTTTGCGATCAGCTAAAGCCGTTCTCCCTTACAGGAGAAAAACACACATACATGACCACTGAGCAAAAGCCATTTTCATACAATCATTGAGTTCCATTTTATTGCTATACTGAAAAAAAGGAACTGCAAAGTTCCATCATTTATGATGAATAGTCTTGGAATCAAAGTGCTAGACAGTTGGAACAACCGTAGACAGTTAGAACAACAATAAATTCAATTTGCACAGCAACAGTACAGCAAAAAAAAGTTACAGGCATTTAATTAATTAAATTCAGAACTGCTACTAGCTTGATCTAATCACCATGAACTGGTAAATTCATCAAGATATAGTGCTTTTCCTATACACCTCGGATAACACAAAAAAAACCATTCAGCAATAGAATGATAACTACAAACTCTAATTCTACTGCATTGTAAATAAGCACCCACAACTCAAGTGCCTTCTGTAAAAACAAAGATTTTCTTACTCTCCATCAACAGGTAAATCCAACATTTTATTGATTTGAGCTTTGCTTTACTGCACACTTTTATTATTTATGTGTACTAAAGTAACTTAAAATATGCATATATTTATGTAACAAATGCGACCCAGTTTGGGAAAACCGGTTTTATCGCCCATGTCAGTAGATTCGATTTTTCACCCAGAACACGAGCTACATGAATAAACTATCTAATTTCACAATCAAAATCAGCTAGACTGGAGTGGTCTGGTTTTTCTGGCTGCTTTTCCAAGGCAATCCGTACATGCAGTAATGGAGCTGGGAATGGCTGTATGTGACTATACCGCTCGGTAGTGTTGAATAAATATCTCTGCTGTAATTTTCTTCCAGTTTTGAGACCTGAATGGCCCATAACTTGGCCTAGTTCATCCCTACATCTTACTTTTCAACTTTTTGAAAAGCCTCTTGCCCTCCTGCTGGGCCCCTACCTCCCTCCCCTTTTGGAGCTCACCTGATACAGTCAACCTCAGTTCAAAAACTGGCAGGAAACTTAGTTGTTGGCTACTTGCACAGTGGATGCTCTGGAAGGTAAGGAATTGGTATAAAATGTGTGAAAATTTGGTACACTGTAACACATAGCTCCAACCATTGGCAAGCTAAGTACTTAAAACCGGCATTTCTTGATACTTTTACATAGGCGATAAGACCGGTTTTCCCAGACTGGGTCACAAATGTATTTTACCCATTTTATTTAGAATTTTGCGAAAGTAACTGAATTTCACTCTGGTCACATAATATTCAAAACAAGCAATATACTCACTGGCTGGTGCTTCAGATTATCATTCTCCAATTTCAACTGGTCAACTTCGAATTTCAACTGTTCAATTTCAGTATTCTTGCGTGCCACTTGTTGGTATAAGGAAATAACATCTTTTGGGGACTCCTTCATGTAGCCATCCTTGCTCACTTGGATCCTCTCACATATAGATGCTATGGTTGGTCTCATAGCAGGATCATAATCCAGACACTCCTCCACCAGTGGCCTCAATACTTCAACCTCTCCTGTCAGTTTATCCAGGTACTGCTGACGACGTTCTACCTCAGACAAGGCTACCATCTTCCTAGTCTTATGATCATATTCCACTAGCTCAGTTGGATGGGGCCATTCTTGGTTAAATGTGTGAAGGACTATTCCAGCAAATGAAAATACATCCATAAACTGGATTTCTAGAAAGACTCTCAGGTGGCATAAAATCAACTGTTCCTGGAGCTTTAGTCAGTGTCTTTTTACTACCAATGTTTATCACCTTAGCCACTCCAAGATCACTGACCTTTGCCACATGATGTGCTGTCAATAAGATGTTGTTAGGGGAGAGGTCTCGGTGAACAATCGGAGGATCATGATTGTGAAGGTAGCACAGTCCAAGGGAGACATCATGGACAATTGAAAACTTTATATGGGCAGGAATCTTCTCATGTTTATCCACCAGTGAGGTCAAACTATCCGCCATCATCTCCATAACCATTACTGGTAGCCGCATCCTTCCCTGTACACTTCCCGCCCCCGCAGAGGGATAATAAACACCTAGGAACTGTATGATGTTTGGATGACGTAATTTACTGCATTGATGACACTCTCTCATAAACGATTCCACTGTTCGTCGCATTTCCACCTCTCCCACCTCTTCGACTAGAATGGAATGAACCTCTTTGGCGGCACAGATCGTTCCATGATAGTTTACGGCATAAACTTTCCCGTAAGCCCCACGTCCCAATTCCTTGTGATCTATTTTGGTAACTCCCTTTAAAACTAGGCCTTGAAAATCATCTCCGGAAGCCATAACTGATTTTTTGGATTTTCCACTCTACGCGGCAGACCTCTCAACTCTCACGAATTGGTCGTGAGACACACGATTTCAGCCTTCATATCACGACCGCTTGCTGATCTCACGATTTTCAATAAAATTTTCTAAGGCACGCTGATTTAAGCCCCAAAACGTCTTGTAGCAGGTATCACGTGGTCAGTTGATTAGAATAGTGGGGCGCTTCTGTATTTCGAGCTGGAAATTTTGGCGGTTTCCCGTATTTTTGAATGTGTCACCATAGATAGGGTCCGCAACGTAAAAAATGAAGCTGCAAGAAATAAATCCCCGACTATCGTAGTATGTTACCCTTAGTGCCCCATCACTAATACCACCCTTGGTTTGGAACTGAGTTCCCTTGTTGGAGAGACACGCGGATTTTAATATCTCACGTGATTGATCTTTATTTCGTGCGCTCCAAAGACGTCCAGAGCTCCCAGATTCTGAGTGTGATATCAAGTGTTGTTGGCCTACCAAACCATGCATAGAAGTGAGTAAAACTTTGTGTGTGTTTTCCACGGAGGCTGACTTTCTGCGGATGGGTCGAGAAAATTTTTCGTTCGAGGTGCTCTACCAGCCAAGAGAAGAGAAGCCAATCCTATCACATAAGATGGTAATGAAGTTGGATGTATAAGTATTCTATACACCAAGTTTGAAAGAGCTGCGACCTTTCTAACCATCTGCCTGACAGAGATGAAATTTTCAGTGCAATGATCTTTAATGATTTTGGTGGGTTGCCTCCTTCCTACTGTTACAAACTGTCTTCCTAGGAGCTTTAAATCAGGGGAAGATCCAGAAGAACATCTGAGGCTTCTAAGAAGTGGTCAAATCCTTGACTTTTAAAGTTAAAAGGTCATTGGAAGCTACTACTCTAATAGAACATTCAGTATTCTATTAGAACAACCATAGTCACTACAATTGCCATCTGCTTTTGATTGTGTCAGTTGAACAGCTGTATAGATTGCTTGCCAAGTGTGCATTTTATGGATGTTTAAATATTGATATTTTAACTTTGCGATGATGCAAGTAATGCAGAGTCCAGGATACTGGAGAGTCTAATAGTATTTGAAATCCATTCATTTGTTATGGAGTAATTATTTTGTATGAGCTGGAGCACTTTATTGCAGGACCAGCTCATTAACTTCACATTTTACATACCTGGTTTTCTATACGAAAATTAACAACAATAATGTATCTTGTGTAACTGCCTAAATAAATAACAACTCAGTAATGCAGGTATAGCCATGATACCCTAATGCTGCTGTGTATATGGCCTATGAGTTTGTGAAATTATTGATTCATGACTAACAGCGGCGGAGGAAGTAGTTGATATGAGGGGGGGCTGGGCTGACCCAGACTTATTTCTATAGTTTGGTAAGGGAAGACCAAAAAAAAAAAAAAAAAGGTCGCAACCAACTGACAAGAGCTTTCCACCTCACCAGCTACCATTTCTAGCTGATAAACTACATAAAAATCCTTTCATAGCTCGCTACACACTGACTGGAGATAACCATCATTAACAATTGTGATGAAAAGATGTACAACAAAACAAATAGGCATGTGAAACCTCGGACAGCATGCGAACACAAAAAGTAGAGGACTACACTGTGGGCATGGCAAGGCAAAAACAACAACAACAAAAAAGACTAATTACTGTAATTACAAAAATAAAACTGTCTAATTTGTGCACCACTCTGTACAGTTTCGTGCTAGAAAAATTCTCTGAGAGGCAGAGATACTGGCAGAGGCAGCAGCATCTAACCATTCCTTAATAATGTGCTTCGAAATCCTTATATCAGCTTGAACAAAGTTTAACAAATAAGATAAATTCTTGATGGAAGACACTTGAAAATGACCAAGTACCGTGATTTCAATGGTGTCATAATAGTTAGCAATATTTAGGCGATCAAATTCAGCCAACAGCTGCAGATACTCAGTTTTGCTCTGCTTCCTATTGCGAGCAGACTGGATGTGATGGATGGAGTCCAGAGGGCATGTTAGTTCCAACAGAGTGATGGAAGAACTCTGGGAATTATATATTACAATGTCTGGACGGTAGGATGTAATAAGGAGACTCATCGGAATTGTAGACTGTGGAGAATTATCAGCATGGAAATTAGGTATATCAGCAAACACTTTAACAAATGGGATGTCAGCAAATGCTTCAGAAAGTTTAGTGGCCAAAACACGAAGAACCTGATCATGACGGTAGGTATATACTTTATTAGAGTGACTGCTCTATTAGAGTATCTCGATCTTTATCACGATTTTCAACCCCACTCCAAGAAAGATCATTTCGGTGTGATATCATTCTGAGGGGGGGGGCTAAGCCCCCTAGCCCCCCCCCTTTCCGCCACCTATGATGACTAAGATAGAGGTAAAGCTTCACAGTTTTATCTGTCAATGTGTTCTATTAGTAGAGCTGGGAAATATACTGGTATTGTTAGTAATCTGTGGTATTTAAGTCATACCGGGTTTGATACCTCCTGTTTTTTTTAATACTGCTATGCCGTCTGGACACTATGGCTTCCCTGTGGGCTTGTTTCATCCCATATTTAGAAGGTAACCAGACATGTGACAATGTTTGTAAGCAGGTGCTGATATAGTCAGCTAACCAAACTATGTAAGCAAGTTTGTTAGTGGTAGTTGGTACCTGAGGCATGCTGAGCTACCATGGGTATTTGGTGCTTTTATTGAGGTAAATGGCAGTTACTTTAATATTAATGGCTTTTACATCAATACCGTGATATTTAGTAATACCGTGATACTTTTATGGAAGGTATATCGTTTGTTATTTTTTCAATACCACCCAGCACTATCTATTAGAGTAGTTTATTACTTGATAGGTGTGAATAGATTACACACATTTTTGAAGTGTCCTTTTATCATGTTTTGCACAGGTAGTGAAAATAGGGCAGGGAACTGTACTATATTTAGATTTTCCTACAGCACGCATGCGCACGTTTTTTTGATTGTTGTACAGAAAATTGCATTGTCTTTGCAACAACCGGCCATGCGCGGTTTGAGCATGCGCGTGTTTTGAGTAATAAAAAGCGCGCTATACCGGGTATAACAGTCCGCAGGTATCGAAGCCGTTCAATTCAGCGTCAGTTAAATCATTGTATAACCGGAATTATACACACTTTTACGGCAAGTATACCAGGAATGGTAGGATCATTACTAGTTAGCAAATACCAAAACCCTGTATTGCACGCATTTTATTATTCAAAACACGCGCATGCTCAAACCGCGCATGGCCGGTAGTTGCAAAGACAATGCAATTTTCTGTAACCTGTAATACATAGTGAGCACGTTTGTAGTTGTGATGTATCTTTTCTGATCTATATGATTTGGTGTATCTTATTGGAACTTTACATGGTGTCAGAAGTGGCCGAATAAAGCGTTCCTGATTATGGAGAACTTAAAACCACCTAACGAACTTGATCTATCACCAAATGGACGTACCACTGTAGCGGAAAAATGGCGCCAATGGAAGCAAACTATGCAGTTATTTATCGATCTAACCATGTCTAAGAATACGGAAAAAGAAAAGTGCAGTGCTTTTTCTTTACACCATTGGCCAAGCTGGTCGCGACGTATACAACACAATGACCCTCAGAGAGGAGGAAGCTGATAAGATTGACATACTCTTCTCCAAATTTGAAGCATATTGCAAGCCGAAACAAAATGTGACGATCGAGCGATATCGTTTTAACACTCGCGCACAGGACGAAGAAGAAACAATTGACCAATACGTGACAGAGTTGAGACTCATTGCAAAGAACTGTGGCTATGGCGACCTGGAAGACCAGTTAGTTCGAGACAGGATAGTTTATGGAACTAACTCAGAAGAGGTGAGACAGCGTCTATTACGAATTGACGATCTATCACTTCAGAAGGCTATCTCCGTTTGTCGTGTGGACGCAGAGTCCAGGAAGAGCTCCAAGTATATTGCTGAGACGAGTGGAGAAGTGTTTGGTCTAAGGTCTAGCAATAAACCACACAGGTTCCGAAGAGAAGTCACCAAAGATACCAAGAAATTCACAGAAGGTCCAAGGCGTCCTTGTGGTTGTTGTGGTCCTGTGCACAATAGAAAGCAGTGCCCAGCATATGGCAAACGCTGCCACAAGTGCAACAAGCTCAATCATTTCTCCAAATACTGCAGAAGTTCTAATCGCACAACAGATGCAATCGAACAATGTGAGGATCCCACGGATTCAGATGATGCCGAATCACTTTTTATTGATGCTATCAAAAATGACACAGAACTCACTCTTAGTGATTGTTATACCACACTTCAAGTTGAAGGCTCAGCAGTTAAGTTCAAAGTCGACACTGGCTCACAGGTTAACATTTTGCCACTGAGATAATACAGAAAGTTGAAAACCCAGCCACCACTCACCAAATCCTCAACAAAACTTTCCGGCTATAGTGGTGGAAATCTCAAGGTGGTGGGCTGCAGCCGTATCACATGCCAACAAAGACCATTACTCTTCTATGTAGTTGACACAACACAAGACCCCATCCTTGGTCTAGCAGCATCACAAAATCTGGGCATTGTCAAGATTGTTTTAAACATAGCCCATGACACCAAGCACCCTGTGGCACAATTTCCAAAGCTTTTCAAGGGTTTAGGCTGTTTAAAAACACCCTACCACATACAAACAGATTCATCAATCACACCAGTAGTAAATCCTCCTCGAAACCAACCCGTTGCCATCAGAGATCGGCTCAAGAACACACTTGATGACATGGAAAAGATGGGTGTAGTCAGAAGAGTTGATGGGCCCACAGATTGGGTAAATTCATTGGTTGTGGTTGAGAAACCCAAAACAAAAAAAACTGCGGGTTTGCCTTGACCCCAGACATCTCAACAATGCTATACGTCGAGAGCACTTTCAACTTCCCACCCTAGAGGACATCACCACTCGATTGTCAGGAGCCAGTATTTTTTCCAAGCTAGATGCCAACCATGGCTACTGGCAAATACCTCTGTCAGAAGAGAGCCAACTGTTAACCACTTTCAACAGTCCTTTTGGTCGCTACTGTTTTCAGAGAATGCCATTTGGGATCAAATCAGCTCAAGAGGTATTTCAGAAGCGAATGTGCCAGCTTATAGGTGATTTGCCTGGAGTGGAGACTGACATTGATGATATCTTGGTATGGGGAACCAATCAGGAGGAACACGACAGTAGGCTTGCAGCAGTTTTGAAATGATGCGAGGAAATCAACCTCACTTTAAACCAAGATAAGTGTTTGTTTGGAGTCCCTGAAGTGACCTACATCGGTCATATTCTCAATGCTGAGGGTGTCAAACCTGACCCTGCAAAAGTTCGAGCCATCAAAGACATGCCAGCACCAAGCGACAAGAAGGGTGTTGAGAGGTTGCTTGGAACAATCAACTACCTGGCGAAATTCATCCCCAACATGTCAACCATCACACAACCAGTCCGAAGCTTGTTGAAGTCAGACATCATTTTTGAGTGTAAAGAGTCCCAGGAAAAGGCTTTTCAGGAAATCAAGGAAGTCCTATCAAAGCACCCTGTTCTGGCATATTTTGATGTCACCAAGCCCGTCACCATCTCATGTGATGCATCACAGTCAGGTCTTGGTGCAGTCATCCTACAAGACTCCAAGCCCATCGCGTACGTTTCTAGAGCACTCACAGATACAGAAACAAGGTACACACAAATAGAAAAGGAGTTACTTGCAGTTGTGTTTGCCTTCCACAGGTTTCACCAATATGTGTATGGGAAAGACGTCATAGTAGAATCTGACCACAAGCCATTGGAGGCCATCACAAGGAAGCAGTTATCGGCTGCACCACCCCGACTACAAAGGATGTTGTTGCAACTCCAAAGATATTCATTTTCACTAGTTTACAAACCCGGTAAAGAAATGACACTTGCTGATACCCTGTCACGTGCTTATCTGGAAGATGAACCCAACTCTGATAACTTAAGTGAGGATCTTATTTGTGCAGTGAACATGGTGTTGAACAATCTGCCAGTGTCGGATGCCAAGCTAAAGGCAATACAGCAGGCAACCAGGGCTGACCCAGTCATGACCAAATTACAAAGTGTTATCAGGTTAGGATGGCCAAACAACCGGGTAGAAGTCCCCCAGTGCCTAAGGGCCTACTGGAACTTTCGAGAAGAACTGAGTGAGGCTAACGGAATTATCCTCAAGGGTGAGAGAATAGTGATACCCACTAGCTTGAGAAAAGAGATGCTTGAGAAGATCCATGCAAGCCACATGGGCATAGTCAAATGCAAAAGGAGGGCTAAAGATGTTCTTTTCTGGCCTGGGATGGGAAGAGATATTGAGGAACGAATAGCCACATGCGAAACATGCTCACAGCACCAGTTATCTAACACTAAGGAGCCAATGATATCTGATGAACCACCAACACGGCCATGGGAACTGGTCTCGACAGACTTATTTCACCTTGAGGGAGAAGACTACCTACTCATTGTAGACAGTTACTCACACTACATTGAGATTGTTAAACTCAAAAGCACAACAAGCAAAACAGTGATTGAGGGTACCAAATCAATATTTGCGCGTCATGGCATACCCAGAATAATCAAAAGTGACAATGGACCACAGTACACATCGGGCGAGTACAAAGAATTCAGTAAGAACTGGGGTTTCCACCATGTAACTGTCAGCCCATACTACCCACAAGCAAACGGATTGGCTGAGAAGTCAGTACAAATAATCAAACGCTTGATAAAGAAAGCTAAGAGTGATGGGAGAGATCCCTACCTAAGCCTACTTGAATACCGTAACACACCAATAAACAATGTTGGATCTCCAGCTCAATTATCTATGGATCGAAGACTAAACTCACTCTTGCCATGCATGTCAGAGCAACTAGCTCCCCAAGTGATTGATCCCAAAAAGGTCACTGAGGCCACTAGACAGGTGCAAGAAAGGAACAAGAAATATTATGACAGAAGTGCTAAGGAACTCCCCAGTCTGAAACCCAGAGATGCTGTCAGAGTTCAAATGGGTAACAAATGGGTTCCAGGAACAGTAAAGGGACTGGCTGACACTCCGAGATCGTACATTGTGAGAGTACCTGGTGGCCAAGAACTTCGCCGAAATCGTAGGCATCTCAGAAAAGGTTCCTTGCAGCCAGCAGCATCAGTACACACAGATGATGACGACGACATTGCTATGCAACCGGCGGAACGATCTGTAGTGGAAGACCCTAGTGAGACACAGGCTCAGGAGTTTTCGCAAACCTCAAGAGGTCGAACTATCCGTACTCCAGCGAGGTATCAAGATTTTGTGAAACACTAAGCTATGAGCAGTTTGGACTTTTTTTTTTCTGCTGTGTAGTAGGGGGAGTTGTACTATATTTAGATTTTCCTACAGCACGCATGCGCACGTTTTTTTGATTGTTGTAACCTGTAATACATAGTGAGCACGTTTGTAGTTGTGATGTATCTTTTCTGATCTATATGATTTGGTGTATCTTATTGGAACTTTACAGGAACCACAGGCCATGCATGGTCCCCCAGTTTTGGTGGTAAATTCTTGTAGCAAAAGATCAACGTGCTCTTAATCATTCTAATAGAGCAATCACAAACTGCTTTATTTTTAAAGTGACACCCAAAGTACTGTCTCAGAGCCCTGGGGCATACATCCAGATGGAATCTGTGTCTGTATGGGCTAATTAAAGAACTTTTTACATTCAATTGCAAGTAGGTCTGAGTCAAATATGCTCAAAATTTTGCCCAAAATTCTTTCAGGAATTTCCCTAAATTTTCACCTATTATGCTCATCAGATGTTCCCATTATGCTTGCATTATGCTCTTAGCCAGGTTAGCAACAATTCTGACAATTATCTTTGAACATTTTAATCAGTGAATGTTCTGTTAGATTATTTCACTAAAAGTGACTGTTCTATTAGAGAGTATCAATCTCCAATGCATTTGAGTGCTCAGCTTGCAGCATCTATGCACTGACTGTTCTATTGGAGAGTAGCAATGTATTTTCATGGAATTAAGCTCCATAGCTTGAAATATCCACCTAATATGCTAGCATTATGCAGCATAGCACTTCAGTCTATTATGCTTTTTATTATGCTGGAATATTTCCTAATTGCAAGTACTTTGTAAGGAGATGTGCATGGTTGAATAATTCCTTGAACACATTAGTGAATTTTATTGTCCAAAGAATACATTTATCCTGTTGTATTGATTTCTACTTGTCACAGGTCCATATGCATTGGACTGCTCTGTGTAACAACACCTGGGAAATGTATGCAGGAGCTGGAATAAGAAATGAAAGACCTGGCAGTTTGTCTACTTATTGAGCACAATGCAACTACTGAATATAGAAGAGTTAATTATGAAGGAGTCATTGCAGTGATAAACATGCTTACTTATGCTCATAATTATAAATTTAGCATGTGCTTATTGTACTACACTTGAAAGTTGTTAATACAACTTTACGGTAAAACGGTCTATTTCTCAGGGGCAGCACATACATAGCTTGCTACACTGCTCCTCTAAGAATACTGTGACTGCTCTATTAGAGTATATACTTCAATCTTGACTACTCTATTATAGTATCTAAATTATTGATACTATTGAGCTAGGCTCTCCATCACAGCTATAGATAACTTTAGGGTGGCTAAGCCCCCATAATGTTTTCACAGGGGTTGCAGCCCCCTTTCTCTCAGCAGGATCATAATCCAGACACTCCTCCACCAGTAGCCTCAATACTTCAGCCTCTCCTCTCAGCTTATCAAGGTACTGCTGACGACGCTCCACCTCAGCAAATGAAAACACATCCATAGGAGGGCCATACATAGGAGTATTGGCTAGACTTTCTGGTGGCATAAAATCAACAGTTCCAGGAGCTTTAGTCATCGTCTTCCTATAGTATCAGCCGCCTGTATCACCTTGGCCACTCCAAGATCACTGATTTTTGCCACATGATGTTCCGTTAATAAAATGTTGTTAGGGGAGAGGTCTCGATGAACAATGGGAGGATCATGATTGTGAAGGTAGCATATAGGCCAAGGGAGACATTGTGGACGATTGAAAATTTTGTATGGACAAGAGTCTTCTCATGTTTATCCACCAGTGAGGTCAAGCTATCCGCTATCATCTCCATAACCATTACTGGTAGCCGCAGCCTTCCCTATACTCCGCCCGCCCCCGCCACAGAGGACGTTCGTAAAAAACACCCAGGAGCTGTATGACGTTAGGATGACGTAGTGTACTACATTGCCGACACTCCCTAAAAAACGATCCCACTGTTCGTCGCATTTCAACCGGGGATTTCAACCTCTCCCACCTCTTCGACCAGAATGGAGTAGATCTCTTTGGCGGCACAGATCGTTCCATCATATTTGACCGCGTATACTCTCCCGTAAGCCGCCCCACGTCCCAATTCCTTAAGAGAGAAAAACCATCATTAATAATTGATGAGTAAACACGCATGACTGATTACAAACAAATGATATACTACAAGAGAATGTGTCCACGGCAGGGCCGCCCACAGGGGGGGGCAACTGGGGCATTTTGCCCCGGACCCCAGCCTGAAAGGGGCCCCAGGAGGCCCCATGAAAGGCCCCATGAATACCTGTTTAAAAGATCGATATACTCTAATAGAGCAGTCAGATCTAAATACTCTAATAGAGCAGTCACAGTATTCTTCAGAGGAGCAGTATAGCAAGCTTATAGATAAGGAGATATGGTTGGTGATGGGTAGTTATTGTCATTGCCAGCAGGTTGTGACCTTTTTTCAAGGGCCCCACTTTAACTCTTTGCCCTGGGCCCCTTAACTTCTCTGGGCGGCCCTGGTCCTCGGACAACATGCGACCACATGTCTGACCAACAGTGGACAGCAGTGGGCATGGCAAGGAAAAAAAACTCTGTAAATTACAAAACTAAAGTTACAGCTTATATACAGAATTAAAAGCAGTCCGGGTTGATTGTCCATTCTTTAGAGTTGATTTAATGATTTGAAGGGAGACTACATCAATTCTAAGAACTGCTTTTCAGCAGTGCCCTATACAAAGTATACACAATATTATACAACAACATGCAACAACAAAAAAATACTTACACAAGACAAAACAAAATTTACAAAACATATAAATAGCTATGTAGCTACAACACAATAATTCTTTAATTAACAAAACAATTGTTTGTAGGTAGCCTTAAAATTTGACAAGCGGTCACTACCACACAAATTGGGAGGCAAGCTATTCCAAATAAGTACTCCACAATAGTAAAAACTACTTTTCCCAATTGATGAACGGATTTGCGGTACATATACAATCGATGTTACGATATAGCTTGGTAATTCCTTTAAGAACTAGACCTTGAAAATCATCACTGGAAGCCATTTCTGTTGAAAGGTAAGAATGGGTGTGTCGAGGGGAGTGGCTAACACAATTTGTACAAAAAAATACCGAACACGTGATGAATTAACATATCTAGCTAGTTGAGGAAACCATGGCTTTTTCCAGTTTAACTGCATGGAAGGTGAACACTACTTCAATAGCTACAGTTTATGGTTGCATCCTTAAGCTTGGCTTGCATAAGTTAATTGTGATAATAAACTGTCTTGTCTGAGAAAATACATTTCGTGAAAAGATTATCCGACCTTAATAACACTTCCTTCCTCTAGCTATATAGAAGTAAAACCGACAAAGAGAAAACCACACAACTAACCTACAGACCCTATGCTGGTAACTAGACCTACAAAACACCACATGGATTGCCAGCGTACGCAATCCCCAACAGGGGCATTAACAAGAAAGCCCTATTACTGCCTACAGACCTTCAGCACTTGTGCTGTAAAGCCTTAATAAAAAATAAAATAGTTGCAATAAAACTGCAGGGAGTGGGAGTAGGAGAAAGAGTCTAATTCCCACAGAAGACTGCCAGGAAAAAAAAACTTAAGTTGTTTTTAAAAGGCTTGAGCATTGTACATGTGGCACCACACACAAAAAGAGAGTTGCTCCAGCAGATGATGAAGGGCAAGACCGTGAGAGATGACACTCGTGGTGGCATCTCACAGTGCAGTGGCGGATCTAGGATTTTTAAAAGGGGGTTTCTGAAAGTTGGTATGACATTCCTCCAGAAATTTGTGAGATTTTAGAAGCTCTGAGATCGCATTTTAGGCTACTTTTAGTTAGCAATTGCAATAAATCCAATGCTTTAAACTGTACATACTATAGCTAACTATAGGGTAAAGATGGTGACTATAAGCTGTAGCTTTGATTGCTCTATTAGAGTAGTTACTTGACCGCTCTATTATAGGGTCCGCAACGCGAAAAATCGATATCCTCCAATCAACTACGTAACTATTGTCATGTGTTAGGCTAAGTGTAACTTGAATAACACCAGCGTGGCAGCCAAGTTTGTCACTTTCTTCTGGTAGAAAACGATACAAACGTCTTAAAATCACGTGATTTTTCGCTGCAGCGGTTCGTAGGGTTCTTCGTATGCCACGATATTCACTCTCAACATTGTTCAAGTAGTCTATCATCAACTCAAAGTATTGGTGGTTTGATTTTATTGGTCAGTTTCTGGTGGCAGCACGATCTGTGCAGCTTTCTGGCGACAGACAAAATGTTTCTTCCTCTGGAGCACAGGACAAGCAGAGCAGCAACTGCGCCGTGGGTCAGCAATGACCAGTACTAGGTAAAGTACCTGCATGTGGAGTATGGTTATAATTGAAGCTTGTTAGCCATCTGGCTGAGCCACCTATATGCTGAAATTCGGCCAAAATGACGCGATTTTTGCAAACAAATACCAGAATGGTTGATACATCAGTGAGACAGTCTCCAACAGCAAGGATACGAAGCTTATAAACACCTAACAATACGGCTATCTCGCCCAGTAAACGCATAGAGCAATCCAGTGCATGAAATAGGCACTCACGTGATTGAAATTCAAATTGCGGAAATACCCATGAAATCGCTTTCATTTCTGAATAGGAACCATGCAATGTGCTCCTTTTGTAAATATTTGTGTTAATTGTTCACTCAGGCGTGGTCTGGGCCAGTGCAGGTGTGTTTTGTACTATGATGGTATCGTAGGAAGAGTCTTAGACTGCTGGGCTAGTCGAGATGCTGAACCTAACGAACACAAACTGATTGTCACTTGATTCCAAGTGATTTTAAGATCATTGGAATAGATTATAGTTGTATTTTCGGAGATTTGAATATCAATCACGTGAGTGCCTATTTCATGCATTGGACTGCTCTATGCGTTTACTGGGCGAGATAGCCGTATTGTTAGGTGTTTATAAGCTTCGTATCCTTGCTGTTGGAGACTGTCTCACTGATGTATCAACCATTCTGGTATTTGTTCGCAAAAATCGCGTAATTTTGGCCGAATTTCAGCATATAGATGGCTCAGCCAGATGGCTAACAAGCTTCAATTATAACCATACTCCGCATGCAGGTACTTTACCTAGTACTGGTCATTGCTGACCCACGGCGCAGTTGCTGCTCTGCTTGTCCTGTGCTCCAGAGGAAGAAACATTTTGTCTGTCGTCAAAAAGCTGCACAGATCGTGCTGCCACCAGAAACTGACCAATAAAATCAAACCACCAATACTTTGAGTTGATGATAGACTACTTGAACAATGTTGAGAGTGAATATCGTGGCATACGAAGAACCCTACGAACCGCTGCAGCGAAAAATCACGTGATTTTAAGACATTTGTATCGTTTTCTACCAGAAGAAAGTAACAAACTTGGCTGCCACGCTGGTGTTATTCAAGTTACACTTAGCCTAGGACATGACAATAGTTAGGTAGTTGATTGAAGGATATCGATTTTTCGCATTGCGGACCCTATCTATTAGAGTATCTCGATCGTTTTTAATGCAGTGGGAGATGAAAAGTGAAGTGTTGCTGAGGATTTAATAGCTATAAATGGTGTCAGTTAAGTGCAGCTGCATGCATATATGTGACCCGGTCTGCGAAAAGGGCTCTTATAGCCTTTCCAATTATCCATGTTTGGCTAATCATAACTCCTAATCTACTAAAGCTATCACCATGTAATTACACCCACAGCTACTGCCAGGTTAGGGTTGTTGAGTGACCAAATTGTAGGCTTGTACCATATTCACCAGTAAAGTTATGGGTTACCATATATATGCAATTGGAAAGGCTATAAGAGCCCTTTTCGCAGACCGGGTCACATATACTACTGAAATACAGTGGTATATAGTTGTTTGATAGGACAAATTGTAATGTTTATGTATTTACAATTGCCACTGAGCTAAATTTAAAAGGGGTTCCTGTCAAAACCCCAGAAACCCATCTAGATCCGCCAATGCAGTGTCACATAAAGATACTCTAATAAAACAATTATATAGAACACATTTTACAAAAATGTATAACATGTTCTTCTCATTGTTTCAATCAAATTAAGGCAATATTCTACATGACTACTGATTCTTTATTAAGTGTAGCTACAGTGCCATGATCATTATATATGGAGTGTAAAAAGCCTTAAGGTGCTTACTATACTAACCATGTATACAGAGACTTATAGACAAATATTCAACGTCATGATGATGGACATTTAATAGTTATACCATGGCCACAAGGGATTTGCCTGATATATATGCCCAAGCCCGAGGGCCGCAAAGTAATATATACCACTCTGGCATGCTCACCTAATAGGTGAAGGAAGACAAACCTGCATTCACCACATTACTTTTATAAAGAGGTTTGCAAAAATCAATTGTGGGTTTAAATTGTGGGTATAAAAAGAAATGATTGTGGGTTTCACTTGTTGTAGTGATACCATTTTAAACCAAATAACCACTTTGTGGATGAATAAAGTAACCCAGGTGCTAAAATAAACACTTAGACATATAGGTTGTGAATGTTTGAGGCATCTTTTTATGCAGTTGAAATGTACTCTGTAGAAAAACAATCCCCACATTGCAAAAATGATTATTTAGTGATGCTTAGTAACTGAACTATGCAATGCTGACTCACTCAATTCTTATTACTTCACAACAATGCCCCTAACTAAATCAACATGTTTAACTCAAACCCACAATGCAAAACTTTAAGCATCTCTATATAAATAATCAAAGGGAATTGATGTTTTGTAGCTGCCTCAGCATCAAAGGTAGTTGTGGTCAGGGCAATATGTGATATATAACCCTGTGGTCTCCTTTGATCTGAGGTGTCAAAGTGGTATATAGCTATATTAGGTTGCATCTTTTCAATACTGCAGCATAATAGGTAAAGTTAAATTAATCCAGCCATGCATGCGAATATATTAGTAGGGTAGCTTAGCAAAATTATTGTTACAGGACGGATAAAAACACCAGTTTTGGTATACAAGTTCCTTATGGTGTACTTATCAATATTAGGAGGAGTGTCCACCAAACCTAATTATGTGTGCATGGGCTGAAAACAAAATGGCCATCAAGTAGCCTCAATATAGTACATTCATGGTATATCATACACTTGAATATGGAGTGAAATGCACTTCCTATTAATATTTTGCGTTCAATATGTACAGACTTGTCAAATGAATTAGCAAATAGCACTGTAATTTTGCATGTGTGCAACTTGAGTAACCTTCTTAGACCAGTTAGTGGTAGTTAATACCAATGTTTAAGATGCATGTTCACAACCAAGCTGTGATCAATGTATCAACAGGCATTTGGACTATGTAATACACAATTGTCTTAAGCTATACAGTGTATAGCTCATGCACACAGTGCTTTGGAGATGACTGTTAACGTTAGACCCATATAGGGAAGACTATACTCATTTCAAATTGCATATGTACATGCAAAAGATTATTTACTCGTCAAATTACTGGCACATTTGTACATATTGAATGCCAACTAGATATAATTCAATTAAACAAACTCCACATTCAAGTGTATGGCATACCGTTAATGTATTATGCTGGGGCTGCATGATGGCTGTTTAGTTTTCAACCCACACATACTCAACAGGGGCGGATCTAGAAATTTTCAGAGGGGGTTTCTGGTTCTCTGGAATTGCAACTTCACTTACTTCAGCCTAGCTGCAAGTTGAAGACCAAAAAAAAAGTCACTACGTGGTTTTGAACGCTGTGAGGTGATTTCAAAGGCAAAAGTATGAAGTTTAGCCAACAGAAAAAGCCATAATATAATACATTATGTATAACTCTTTGTAATTTTTTATCGCCCAGACGAATTGTAGGGGCGCGCGCTATTTCAGAGGGGGTTTCTGGAAACCTCAGAAACCCCCATAAAACCGCCCTGCTCAACATTTCTACTTTCACCGTATACCCCGCCTGTGGAACTCTCTACCTGCAGTGGATTAACAGCTCAAATAAAATCTATCATGCACAAATTGTACAACTATAGAACCAACTCCCTGCTGATGTAATTAATTCCTCTACCCCTAATGAGTTTTGTAATTGGTTGCCATTGATGTTCAACGTGGCAATGCTGCTTCTGTAATGGCAACAATACCATCATCCCAGGACTGGGCAGAGTTTGCCTCTCTGCCCACTGTTTAAGTGTTTATTATTGTTATCTTTTTATCTAGGACCGCGTCACATACAACCAAGTAGTGGAGTGCCCCAGGGCACTGTCCTCGGACCCTTATTATTCTTAGTTTACTTTAATGACTTACCTGATTGTGTATCATCTTCTTGTGGCTTGTTTGCTGATGATTGTCTGCTCTATAGACCAATACATAGTACAGATGATAGTCATTTCTTACAGGAGGATTTGTTACGAATTGAAGAGTGGGCTAATAAATGGATGATGACATTTAACACAGATAAATGTGAAGTATTACAAGTTACTTTAAGTAATCCAAAACCCACAAGCTATTTCCTGTACAATAATCAACTAAGAATGGTTAGTCATGCAAAATACCTTGGTGTGATATTGGACTCTAAGATGAACTTTAACAAACATATTACCACTATTTGCAGAAAAGCTAATAGTGTATTGGCGCTTCTTAAGCGTAATCTATATCATTGTAATTCTCAAATACGAAGCCAAGCCTATTTCTTGTATGTGAGACCAATACTAGAATACGCATCAATAGTTTGGGCACCATATACTAAGACTAACATTGAGAAGCTTGAAAGTGTTCAGCGACGTGCTGCCAGATTTGTGGTGTCTGATTATGATTTTTCAAGTAGTGTTACCAGTATCTTGAATGAGCTTAAATGATGTAGCTTGGGGGTTAGAAGACAAGTAAGTAGACTGATGATGTTTTATAAGATATTGCAAGGTTCTGTCGCACTAGAACTACCCTATGAGATATCTCTCATCGACACTGTTACTAGAGGGCACAATAGAAGATATCAAACACCTTTTTCAAGAATTGATATACACAAATTCAGTTTCTTCCCAGCTACTGTCAGATTGTGGAATAGTTCACCTGACTCAGTTGTTAATTTGGATTCCTTTGAAGCATTCTGTAGATCTGCTACTGATTTCTTAAACAAATTATAATTTATAATTCTTTTTATACTTAATTAACTACTTAACTTAACTACATACTATATTGCACGTATACTCTTTCAGAGTCCTGCAATTATTATAATAATAATAAATACATACACCAACGTGACAGCCCCCTGGTGAGGCTATTAGGTCAGGTGATGAAGGAACGATCCCCAAATCAACTCAATAGATACAACACAATAGTGGCATCGTAACTAAAGGCCACCAGTAGCTAAGTGCCAGTACATCATTGGTGTGGTAATGGCACAGTGTCTGTGATGTGTACACAGTATAATATTATGTAATTATGCATACAAAACGTACAGGAGAGAACTATGCATTATTGCAGTATTGTATGCAGCAATACATTATCAAGGGCGGAAGGGGGGCTTTGGGGGCTGAACCCCCCCCCCTTCACTTTTAGGCTTTACTTGATTAATATACTGAGCATTATAATGAAATTTTGTCTTAGCATAATTATATGATCACTAATAATACAAATACTCATAAAACCACCTTATAAACATCTTTCCAAGGTATTATCAGTGGATTTATGCTAAAGTTTATGCAACAAGGACCCGGATCAGCATTGGAGGTGTACAAGATCGAGATACTCTAATAGAGCAGTCAGCTAACTACTCTAATAGAACATTCACTGGAAGCATAATTATAGTTAGTTTTGTTATGGAATTTTTCCAAATCTGCCTGCACCTATACATACACTGAAGTGCATTGGTCTGTTTAAAGGGCTTCATTCATCTACTTGTGTAGTTAATATGTATGGCAATACTTAATTCAGGTACACAATTTCCATTGAAAAGGCTCTCAGATTCAATCTTGTATTGTTCAAATTTCAAAATTTTCCACTTTCAGCATTATTATTCTAACATGCACCTATTCAGTGTTGTGCAATTGTGAGAGGGTGCATCATGTACTTGGTTGTCTGTACCTACCCAAACTTTTCCATTAACAAAATGCTTCAGAGAGCCTACCTATAATCTAAAGGCAGTATATAAAATATCTACAGGCAGAAAATATTATGAATTTTATGTGGAAATGTCTCCAAATTGTAGTATTTTAGCATCTATTTTTCAAAAATTTCCTGGGGGGGGGGGGGGCATGCCCCCAGACCCCCCTAGTTCCAGCATGCTTCGCATGCTGGAAGTGTGCTTTGCATACCTCTACCCAAGAGATTAGTACCTTGAGTTAGCCCCCCCCCCCCCCCCCCCCCCCTCTTATAAATCCTAGATCCGTCCCTGGGCGGTCCCAGGAATTTTGGTGACTGGTTTCCAAACTTGCTATACATGCATATGCACAAATTTAAATCTAGGGGTATGGGGCAAGATTTTCCAAAAAATTGTATAATTTGAAATTGAATCTGGTAGTAATATTGACAGTTTAAAAATTGAATTATGTTAGGTATAATGTAGACTGCTTAATTGTGCTTGCTTCTGGTACAGTATCAGGTGCAGACTAAAGAGTTAAGGGACAGAGCAAGTTTGACATTTGAAACATACAACAGACATAGATGTTGTTCTGGGGATCTTGGGGCATGCCCCCAGGAAAATTTTCAGATTTTAACACTCTGTTATAAGATTTTGGACTATTTTTACTGTGTTGGCACAGGTAAATAAAGCTAGCTACTTACAGTTCTTAAGAGAAATACAAAATGTGGCTGTTCTATTAGAGTGATTGACTGCTCTATTAGATATTTCGATCTGAACTTTTGTACCATTGCAAATCACTGTAAAATATAATTTTGATTACCTGAATACACTTGACCAGTTTCTGGAAACCTCAGAAACCCCCCTAGATCCGCCCCTGATTATATAGGCAACATCAACAGATAAAACTTATTAGCCAATATACAGTAAAGTATCAACATCAACTAGAGCTAAATAAGGTCCATCAGTGGTGTAACAATGGCACAGTGATGGGTGACACACTATATAATTAAACTATGCATACACAACTTGCAGGAGATAGCTACACAATACTGTAGGAGTATGCAAGCCAGATGAACCAGATAAAGGAAGACAGCCAAGCCAGCCAGAACCTAGTAGCTAAACCAGGTGAAGGCAAAAAAGATTAAGCATGTATTGAATTGCCTGACACCAACACAAAGGAAGTTCGCCATGCCAGCTACACAAGACAAGATTGTTTACTTGTATTTCATATTGTAAAGAGCGTGGCATGTGTTTTAATGTTTTCTTGTATTGTTAATTAATTATTAAATTTTTTTTCAGAAGATCTTTGTGATGCAATATCGACGTTTCATGCAGCAGCCGAATTCTCGGCCGAATTTGTGCAACCCTGTACGCCAGACACCCTGACGATTTTCCGGCGAGGCGGATCATTTGAATCAGCGTCGACAACACGTGCACCAAAGAAGTACTCAGAAAGGGACCATATAGTTGTAGACAGGGGCGGAGGAAGCAGTTGATATGAGGGGGGGGGCTGGGCTGACCCAGACTTATGGAAATGATCTACATTGTCTCTGGTTTGGTAAGGTGAGACAAAAAAAAAAAAAAAGGTCACAGCCAGCTGAGAATAGTTGCCCACCTCACCAGCTACACATTTATAGCTGATAAACTACATAAAATCCTTATGTAGCTTACTACACACTGCTCTAATACTGTGACTGCTTTATTAGAGTGACTGCTCTATTAGAGTATCTCGATCTTTATCGCGGTTTTCAGCCACACTCCAAGAAGGATAATTTCGGCGTGATATCATTCTGAGGGGGGCTAAGCCCCCCCCCCCCCCCCCCCCCTTTCCGCCGCCTATGGTAGGGTCCGCAACGTGAAAAATGAAGCTGCAATAAACAAATCCCCGACTATCGTAGTATGTTACCCTTAGTGCCCCATCACTAATACCACCCTTGGTTTGGAACTGAGTTACCTTGTTGGAGAGGCATGCGGATTTTAATATCTGATCTTTATTCAGTCGTGCGCTCCAAAGAAGACGTCCAGAGCTCCCAGACTCTGAGTGTGATATCAAGTGTTGTTGCATGGCAGGGGCGGATCCAGAGTTTGGAAAGAGGGGGGGCACCTTTCTGAAAAACAGTTGAAGACCAAAAAAAAACTTGCTGAAAACCAGTTGAAGACCAAAAAAAAAGGTCACGACAATAATAGCTTAATTGTTATCCTTACCAACTATATCACGTATGTTATGTAAAATAAAATCCTATTTATAGCTTCATAGGTAAGCTACACTGCCTCATGAACATTGTGACTGCTTTATTAGAGTAATTGACTGCTCTATTAGAGTATCTCGATCTTGTATGCAATTTCTTGAAGGGGGGGGGGGGGCATTTGCCCCAAATGCCCCATCCTGGATCCGCCACTGCATGGCCTACCAAACCATGCATAGAAGTGAGTAAAACTTTGCCTGTGTTTTCCACGGAGGCTGACTTTCTGCGGATGGGTCGAGAAAATTTTTCGTTCGAGGTGCTCTACCAGCCAAGAGAAGAGAAGCCAATCCTATCACATAAGATGGTAATGAAGTTGGATGTATAAGTATTCTACACACCAAGTTTGAAAGAGCTGCGACCTTTCTAACCATCTGGCTGGCAGAGATGAAATTTTCAGTGCAATGATCTTCAATGATTTTGGTGGGTTTCCTCCTTCCTATACTGTTACAAACTGTCTTCCTAGGAGCTTTAAATCAGGGGAAGATCCAGAAGAACATCTGAGGCTTCTAAGAAGTGGTCAAATCCTTGACTTGTAAAGTTAAAAGGCCATTACAAGCTACTACTCTAATAGAACATTCACTCTATTAGAACAACCATGTATAGTCACTACATTTGCCATCTATTATTAGTTGTGTCAATTGAACAGCTGTAGACAGGTTGCTTAGTTAATAAAAGTTGCACAGTCATAATATTATTGTATAAATAATATAGAATATAGTTTCAGATCAAAATCCTTGTGTATCGGTATGTCAATAATCCTGCATAACCTAGCTAACTAGTAACTTCTTCAATGTCTAGGGCAAAGGGTATAGCTTTAAATCATACAGAAGAACACAATTATGTATAATTTGCAATGTTTGAGGTGCATATTGTGCACTTTGATATCCTCATGCAGCATGGTTGGGTGTTTTATGTACAAGTAAAGTAGTCCTCCAGGGATGGCATCCCAGACATCCTGCAATGTATACATGATGATAGAATCACTGCTATAGTTTTCACTAATTGTTGACATGTGTAGTTACATTTTTATCCAAACGCTATAATTGTAGGAGTGCATCTAGCTATAGTTTCATTTGAAACAATGTGGTATATACTTTAAAAACAATTTCCATTTTGTCATTAACACTCTCAATCAAGATGTTAAAGCACAAAAGTGTTCTAGGATGGAATCCCAGTCCCCTGCCATGTAGTTGATCTCATGCTAGGATCAGCAGTATTGCACTTCCCTGTGTTCTAGTTGCACACTCATCATCTCACTCACATTACTTTGGAAAGCAGTCACCAAAGCTGAATCATCCATGATAGCTGTCAATCTAATGATAGTTCATGGAATGATTGGCAGTATGATTTTAATGCAGGAATAGCAAGGGCGGACATTATTTAAAGGGGGTCTAGATTGATGATGCCATGGTCTAGCTGTAAGTTGAAGACCAAAAAGGTCACTACCTGCTGGCAATAGTTGCCCTCCACCAACTGGACTATATCTCCTCATTTATAACTACATACGTAGCTTGCTACACTGCTCCTCTAAGAATACTGTGACTGCTCTATTAGAGTATCTAAATTATTGATGCAATTGAGCTAGGCTCTCCATCACAGCTACAGATAATTTTAGGGGTGCTAAGCCCCCCATAATTTTTTCACAGGGGTTGCAGCCCCTTTTTTCTGCTGCCCCTGAGGAATAGACTGTTTTACCATAAAGTTGTGTTAACAACTTTCAAGTGTAGCACAATAAGCACATGCTAAATTTATAATTATGAGCATAAGTAAGCATGTTTATCACTGTAATGACTCCTTCATAATTAACTCTATAATAATTATCTATATTCACTAGTTGCATTGTGCTCAATAAGTAGACAAACTGCCAGGTCTTTCATTTCTTATTCCATCTCCTACATACATTTCCCACATCCTATTAAGCTATGTAGTGAGGTGTACCATATATCTAATCCAAAACAGCCAAGCTGTAAAAAAAGAATGCGGCCCTGAGAAAGGCTATGGTGAAAAAAGATGTGAAATCCAAGGTGGCGGCCAAGAAATGGCTGTGATGGTAGGTTAATGGTAAAAAATTTAATAACGACAATTCAGGTGAATTTTGTGCCAAGACCAAGCGGCACCAAATTCACCTGAATTGTTGTTATTAAAATTTTTACCATTAACCTACCATCACAGCCATTTCTTGGCCGCCACAGGTGGCACAAAATTCACCTGAATTGTCGTTATTAAAATTTTTACCATTAACCTACCATCACAGCCATTTCTTGGCCGCCACAGGTGGCACAAAATTCACCTGAATTGTCGTTTTTAAAATTTTTACCATTAACCTACCATCACAGCCATTTCTTGGCCACCACCTTGGATTTCACATCTTTTTTCACCATAGCCTTTCTCAGGACCGCACTCTTTTTTTACAGCTTGGCTGTTTTGGATTAGATTTCACTTCTTTTTGTATTTGTATACCCCAAAGCCGGCCTATGGCTGGCTTTAGGGCTTTTTAACCTGTCATTTTTTCTTTACTACAGGAAGAAGAAAAGATGAAGCAGGATGATTTCTTTGTAGCTGACCTCTCTGCAAGGTGATCCTTCTAGCTGATCTCTCTACCGGATGACTTGCTTGTAGCTGAACTCTCTACAGGGTGATTTGTTTGTAGCTGAACTCTCTACAAGGTATCTTCTTCTAGCTGATCTTTCTACAGGGTGATTTGTTTGTCTCTACAGAGCAATTTGTTTGCAGCTGAACTCTCTATATGGTAGTTTCTTTGTAGCTGAACTCTCTACAATGTAACTTCTTCTAGCTGAACTCTCTACAGGGTAACTTGTTTCTAGCTGAACTCTCTACAGGGTGATTTGTTTGTAGCTGAACTCTCTACAAGGTAACTTCGTCTAGCTGATCTTTCTACAGGGTGATTTGTTTGTAGCTAAATTCTCTACAGGGCAATTTGTTTGCAGCTGAACTCTGTACATGGTAGTTTCTTTGTAGCTGAACTCTCTACAATGTAACTTCTTCTAGCTGAACTCTCTACAGTGTGACTTGTTTGTAGCTGAATCCTCTACAGGGTGATTTGTTTGTAGCTGAACTCTCTACAATGTAACTTCTTCTAGCTGAACTCTCTACAGGGTGACTTGTTTGTAGCTGAACCCTCTACAGGGTGATTTGTTTGTAGCTGAATTCTCTACAGGGCAATTTGTTTGCAGCTGAACTCTGTACATGGTAGTTTCTTTGTAGCTGAACTCTCTACAATGTAACTTCTTCTAGCTGAACTCTCTACAGTGTGACTTGTTTGTAGCTGAATCCTCTACAGGGTGATTTGTTTGTAGCTGAACTCTCTACAAGGTAACTTCTTCTAGCTGATCTTTCTACAGGGTGATTTGTTTGTAGCTGAATTCTCTACAGGGCAATTTGTTTGCAGCTGAACTCTGTACATGGTAGTTTCTTTGTAGCTGAACTCTCTACAATGTAACTTCTTCTAGCTGAACTCTCTACAGGGTGACTTGTTTCTAGCTGATCTCTCTACAGGGTGACTTGTTTCTAGCTGAACTCTCTACAGGGTGATTTGTTTGTAGCTGAACTCTTTGCATGATTGTTTCTTTGTAACTGAACTCTCTACAATGTGACTTCTTCTAGCTGATCTCTCTACAGGATGACTTGTTTCTAACTGAACTCTCTATAGTGTGACCTGTTCATAGCGGAACTTTCTACTGGGTGATTTGTTTGCAGCTAAACTCTTTGCATGATTGTTTCTTTGTAACTGAACTCTCTACAAGGTAACTTCTTCTAGCTGATCTCTCTACAGGGCAATTTGTTTGTAGCTGAATTCTCTACAGGGTGATTTATTTGAGCTGAACTCTCTACATGATGGCTTCTCTGTAGCTGAACTCTCTATTAGGTACCTTCTTCTAGCTGATCTGACTACAGGGTGACTTGTTTGTAGCTGAATTCCCTACAGAATAACTTGCAATGTAATATAACTGTGTAAATTATACATGCAGCTGAATGCTTTATTAGGGTGACTGTTCTATTAGAGTATCTCGATCTCGCATTTGCTGCACGTAGTTGCCTTTCGAATCATAACTCAGTGATTTGTAATCCGATTCTTCTGTACTACTGCAAGAACTTTCTATGATGATTATTCCAGCTACATACTGATTTTCAGTTCATTGCTCTAAGAGGTTTGCCTGGTAGACACGAAAACTAATAGTTTTTTTATTCATAAAAATCGATCGCGTAATTTTGACACAGGTTGGGTTTTGTGTCATATCTCCATGGTCTTTATACCGATTCCTTTCAAACCACAAAAAGGCACTCCTACGATGGTTGCTCCATCTACATATCAATTTTCAGCTGATTCCTCCAAGGGGTTTACCCTGTAGGCGTGACAGACCTTCGACCTTATTTTACGCAAATAATCGGTAATAACTCCGTGAATGTTCATCGGATTCCTACCAAAGTTGGTACGGAGATCCGCCTTAATGAGCCCTTTAAGTGTGCCAAATTTCAGCCCAATCCGAGCTCGCATTCGTGTTTTATGGCGAATTTTGCCAAGTGTGCGAAATGAAGAAGATGAAGAACAAGAAAAAAACGAAGAAATTAAAATGAAATTTTGTTCGCTCGTATCTCGGAAATGGCTGGAGCGATTTTCTTCAAATTTGGTATGTAGACTCCCCTAACTGGGCGGCATGTCTCTAGCAAATTTGGTTCCAATCGGATAAGGGATCACAGAGCTACATAGGTGTGAAAATTGCGTTTTCTTTCTTCCTGTTAATATACTCACGGTGTGGCGCGCCGGATTCTTGGGCCGCACGACACACTATCGTGTGTCTTGATACTTGTATATTAACCTACTCACATTCTATAAGTCACTTAAAAAACAAATTGTGTGATTAGTTTATTACATTACACACATGTAGTTTACAGTAAACAAATCATACATGTGCATGACCATATGCTTAAATAAATTAGGTCACATAAACTCAATCATCAGTTTCTCATCCATCAATATTCAAAATATTGTGCAAGCTTATAGCCAATTATTCTTTACAAACTACTTGGCTGAATAGATACCCCAAATGATTTGTAATGCTACGTTTTAGTCTGCTCTAGCCATGCATTTATTAACTTTGATGACAGCTTCATACAGCTGCACTCAACAATCAATGGAACAAACAATCATTGATATGGTAAGGGAAACAATGACATAGGCAGAGATGTAAAATTAATAGATCTAAATGAACAGAAATTTGGCTTTATAAAGCAGATAACATTGCAGATTGATGAGTATTTTCAAGATAAGTTTGTTATTTTGAACGGGTGTTGTTACACAGAGCAGTCCAATGCACATGGACCTGTGACAAGCAGAAATCAATACAACAGGATAAATGTATTCTTTGGCATATTTGGCACAGGCCTAATTGCAAGTACTTTGTAAGGAGATGTGCGTGGTTGAATAATTCCTTGAACACATTAGTGAATTTTATTGTCCAACAGCATAATAAAAAGCATAATAGGCTGGAGTGCTATGCTGCATAATGCTAGCATATTAGGTGGATATTTCAAGCTATGGAGCTTAATTCCATGAAAATAGATTGATACTCTCCAATAGAGCAGTCACGTTTAGTGAAATACTCTAACAGAGCATTCACTGATTAAATGTTCAAAGATAATTGTCAGAATTGTTGCTAACCTAAGAGCATAATGCAAGTATAATGGGAACATCTGATGAGCATAATAGGTGAAAAATTAGGGAAATTCCTGAAAGCATTTTGGGCAAAATTTTGAGCATATTTGACTCAGGCCTACTTGCAATTTAATGTAAAAGTTCTTTAATTAGCCCATGCAGACTTCAATCTGAATGCATGCCCCAGGGCTCTGAGACAGTACTTTAGGTGTCACTTTAAAAATTAAGCAGCTACTAACAGTTTGTGATTGCTCTATTAGAATGATAAGAGCACATTGATCTTTTGCTACAAGAATTGACTACCAAAACTGGGGGACCATGCATGGCCTGTGGTTCCCTGCCCTATTTTCACTACCTGTGCAAAACATGATAAAAGGACAAAAAAATGTGTAATCTATTGGTCTAACACACCTATAAAGTAATAAACCACTCTAATAGATAGTGATGGGCGGTATTGAAAAATAGCAAACGATATACCTTCCATAAAAATTATCATGGTATTACTAAATATCACGGTATTGATGTAAAAGCCATTGGCATTGCCATTTACTTCAACAAAAGCACCAAATACCCATGGTAGCTCAGCAAGCCTCAGGTACCAACTACCACTAACAAACTTGTTTACATAGTTTGGTTAGCTGACTACATCAGCACCTGCCTACAAACATTGTCACATGTCTGGTTACCTTCTAAATATGGGATGAAACAAGCCCACAGGGAGGCCATAGTGCCCAGATGGTATGGCGGTATTAAAAAAAAACAGGCGGTATCAAAACCGGTATGACTTAAATATCACAGATTACTAACAATACTGGTATATCATCCAGCTCTACTATAATAGAACACATTGACAGATAAAATTGTGAAGCTGTACCTCTATCTTAGTCATGAATCAATAATTTCACAAACTCATAGGCCATATACACAGCAGCATTAGGGTATTATGGCTATACCTGCATTACTGAGTTGTTATTTGTTTAGGCAGTTGCACAAGATACATTATTATTGTTGTTAATTTTCGTATAGAAAACCAGGTATGTAAAATGTGAGGTTAATGAGCTGGTCCTGCAATAAAGTGCTCCAGCTCATACAAAATAATTACTCCATAACAAATGAATGGATTTCAAATACTATTAGACTCTCCAGCATCCTGGACACTGCATGGCTTGCATCATCACAAGGTCAAAATATCAAGATTTAAACGTCCATAAGGTGCACACTTGCCAAGCAATCTATACAGCTGTTCAACTGACACAATCAAAAGCAGATGGTAATTGTAGTGACTACATGGTTGTTCTAATAGAATACTGAAAGAGAGAGAAACCATCATTATAATGATGAACAAATTAAATGTACATAAGTTAAATTGCATGTGAGGCCTCGGGCAACATGCGACCACAAAGTGAATCACCACAACAGAATCACACCATGGGCATGGCAAGGCAAAAAAAAAGTAGCCATTATAATACAAAAATGAAGAATAAAAGAGCCTATCATTAGTTTGTGTACCACTCCTTACAGTTTCTTGCCAGAAATATCCTCTGAGAAGCAGAAATACTGGCAAAGGCAGCATCATCCAACCAATTCTTGACAGCAGACTTTGGAGAATCAATATCGGGGTGAACAAACTTTAAAAGATTGAGTAAATTCTTGATAGAGGAAACTTGATAGTGGCCCAGTATACTGTTATTTCCAATGACCTTTTAACTTTACAAGTCAAGGATTTGACCACTTCTTAGAAGCCTCAGATGTTCTTCTGGATCTTCCCCTGATTTAAAGCTCCTAGGAAGACAGTTTGTAACAGTAGGAAGGAGGAAACCCACCAAAATCATTGAAGACCATTGCACTGAAAATTTCATCTCTTCCAGTCAGATGGTTAGAAAGGTCGCAGCTCTTTCAAACTTGGTGTGTAGAATACTTATACATCCAACTTCATTACCATCTTATGTGATAGGATTGGCTTCTCTTCTCTTGGCTGGTAGAGCACCTCGAACGAAAAATTTTCTCGACCCATCCGCAGAAAGTCAGCCTCCGTGGAAAACACAGGCAAAGTTTTACTCACTTCTATATACATGGTTTGGTAGGCCAACAACACTTGATATCACACTCAGAATCTGGGAGCTCTGGACGTCTTTGGAGTGCACGAAATAAAGATCAATCACGTGAGATTTTAAAATCCGCGTGTCTCTCCAACAAACCAAGCAAGGGCGGATCCATAGTCTGGAAAGAGGGGGGGGGGGGCACCTTGCTGAAAAGAGTTGAAGAGCAAAAAAAAAAAAAAAAAAAAAAAAGGTCACAACAATAATAGCTAGTTATCCTTTACCAAATATATTATATCACGTATGTTATGTAAAATAAAATCCCATTTATAGCTTCATAAGTAAGCTGCACTGCCTCATGAACATTGTGACTGCTTTATTAGAGTAATTGACTGCTCTATTAGAGTATCTCGATCTTGTATGCAATTTCTTGAAGGGGGAGGGGGGGGGGCATTTGTCCCAAATGCCCCATCCTGGATCCGCCATTGCCAAGGGTGGTATTAGTGATGGGGCACTAAGGGTAACATACTACGATAGTCGGGGATTTGTTTCTTGCAGCTTCATTTTTCACGTTGAGGACTGCGGTCAACGCACCAATGGTCCGGGCGGACCATTTATGCTGTCATAAAAGATCCGGCCGGACCGCTTGTGCTTACATACTTGGTCCCCCCGGACCACCCATGCCATGCATAAATGGTCCGGGCTGAACATAAACGGTCCGCCTCCAGTTTGTCATTTTTCCCCCCGATAATTATGCTGGCGTGAATTTTGCAGCTAAGTTAACATATCTGTAGCAATATGGTTGATGCTACAACGTAAATATTAAACCCTTGCTCACGACGTAGTTCCTGAAAATGCATGCCGGTATACGGTGCTGAGGACGAACTAACTCAGTGCTGAGGACGAACTGTCTCCAGCCCGCTTTGACTTTGGTTAAGTTGGTAGTAGCCTCGGTTATAGGTAATTATTTTGTCACTCAGTATAGCTAATCACAACAAGTAGTATCGAGTGGCTTAGCTTTAATAATTGATTATGATTATGATTAAATACGGGTAAAGGCACAGCCTGCATACCCGAAATAGCATTGACATTTATAACCCGGACCAGTTTTGCTCGGGTAGGACCATTTTTGCTGTCATAGCTGGTCCGGCCGGACCATTTATGTCGAACATATGAGGTCCGGCCGGACCGTTTATGCACCCGGAACAAATGTTTTGTTAATTATTTATTTATTTATTTATGACGTAATTTTAACCGCGTTTCGTATTATTCTTAGTACTTGGTTGTATAAAAACCTAAATTAAATTAAATTAGCTAAATTCAGTAAAAAAAATTTTAAAGAATAAAAAAAGTTTTGTAATAACTTAAGTAACGTTTATGATTACACCTGTGCGTCTAATAAATATAATAAGTTTATGTGGCCTTAGTCTAGTAGTATATAGTTGATTGCCCTTCGTAAACTGAAGGGATTGAAAATTCCGCATCTGCGAATAATTAGGTATTGTGATGGTCACCCGTGTATCTGCCAGAGAATGGCTTCCAGTCTCGCTTCCAGTAATGATTTTCACGGTTTAGCTCTGAAGGAAGTTACCAAACTAGATCGCAAGGAATTGGGACGAGGGTCTTACGGGAGAGTTTACGCGGTAAACTATCATGGAACGATCTGTGCCGCCAAAGAGATCCATTCCATTCTAATCGAAGAGGTGGGAGAGGTGGAAATGCGACGAACAGTGGAATCGTTTATGAGAGAGTGTTACCAATGTAGTGCATTGCGTCATCCAAATGTCATACAGTTTCTAGGCGTTTATTACCCCTCTGTGGCGGGGGCGAGCGGTGTACAGGGGAGGACGCGGCTACCAGTAATGGTTATGGAGATGATGGTGGATAGTTTGACCTCACTGGTGGACAAACATGAGAAGATTCCTGTCCCTTTAAAGTTTTCAATTGTCCATGATGTCTCCCTTGGTCTATGCTACCTTCACAATCATGATCCTCCCATTGTCCATCGGGACCTCTCTCCTAACAACATCTTATTAACAGCACATCATGTGGCAAAGATCAGTGATCTCGGAGTGGCTAAGGTGATAAAGGCTGACAGCAAAAGAACAATGACTAAAGCTCCAGGAACTGTTGATTTTATGCCTCCTGAGAGTCTATCAAGAAGTCCAGTGTATGGTCCTCCCATGGATGTGTTCTCATTTGCTGGAATAGTCCTCCATACATTCAACCAACAGTGGCCTAGTCCATCTGATCAAGTTGACTTTGATCCCAAGACAAGAAAGATGGTGGCTTTGTCTGAAGCTGAGCGTCGTCAGCAGTACTTGGTTAAGTTGAGAGGTGAGATTGAAGTGCTGAGACCACTGGTGGAGAAGTGTCTGGATAATGATCCTGCTGCGAGGCCGACAATAGCAGTTGTGTGTGAGAGGATCCAAGTGAACAAGGATGTTTACATGAAGGAGTCCCCTCAAGATGTTATCACTCTACACCAACAAGTGGAGCAGAAGAATGGAGAAATTAATCAGTTGAGATCTGAAGTTGACCGGTTGAGATCTGAAGTTGACCAGTTGAAATCGGAAAATGACAAGTTGAAGAATCAGCCAGTGAGTATTGTTTGTTACAACAGCATTATCATATATAAGATTGTTGTCTTAGTCCTCCACAACACATGCACCACAAAAGGAAGCCAGTCAACTTAGCAGAGTAGCTTTAGGAGAAGAAGGATCAACAATGAAGACATCAAAGTTGAAAATAGTGAGTCATCAATTGTAGCTTGAGAATATTCTAGCCAAGTATTGTTGTAGCTATACCCAGTACAGTAACACTGTATATACAAAGGGATCATAAAATTTGCACTGGCATTTTGCTGCCATACTTGGTAGATTAGTCAGGTATAGTTAATCAACCTAGAGCTGTTTTCAGAGCAATCCAAAATGTTTAATAGCTACTGAGTTTTTAAAAATTTAATTGTAAGTGACTGATGCCTTCAGTCAAGTATGACCTGAGTGTGGTAACTTGATTTACTGTTATATATAGTCCTGACACGTGCCTTTTCACCAATTACATTACATGCATCATGGACTTAATTACCTTTGTTCTTTTTAGTGTCCCTTTATTTCTCCACTATCACATAGTTGAATAGAGATTTGTGGCAACACAGTAATGGCTTCTTAGTGTGCTAACTATCATCTGTAGTTTCCATAGTGACTGAATTGATTGCAGAGACGATTCTCATACTGTAGTTTTTGTCAACTTTTACCACACATTATAAAAATCCGTAACGTAAAATATACGCGAAAATGACACCGTCTATTAAATACAGTGCCATAACTTCTGCATACTTTAATTTACAGAAATATTGTATGGCTCATCAGAACCCTTGACCAATGGCGAATCGAGTGATATATAAGAGTTTGTGAAATTATGAAGAAAAAAGACAGGGTAGAGCCTTGTATCGCCAAATTACGCATTCGGATACATTTTAAAACAGTGGGAAAACCCTACGTTTTCTAATGTAACTCGATATAATAATTGGTTAGGCACTTACTTTGGGCGGATTCTTAATCAGCAAGTATTGACGCGTAGAATGATACCAAGTTTAGCGAATTTGGTTGAGGATAACACGTTGCTTTTTGGGGGTTTTCCCACCTGAGTAATTATATTCTCCAATATAAATTGAATGGGGGCACATACTATATTGTAATCAATAGTAAATAAATGTTACTATGGTAATGCTAGAGCTTTACTTCGGGTGGAATCGTATAGAGCAATTCAAGGGATTTAATTTTTGGTATAATGTCCTGTAGAGATTATGGGTGCTAATGATTGCTCTTTTGCATTGTTTGTATTTAGTACAAAATGCATGTATTTTACATAGGGCAAGAAATAATGGCTGTCAACAAGGTTTTTCAACCGACTGGTTTGACTAAGCTAAGACTACCAAAATGACATGGAGTTGATTTTTAGCTGTTATGATACATAATTTATAAGAACCAATAGTAAAACTTGATGTTATGTAAAGTATTTTATTTTGACCACTTTGGTTTACAATTCCCAATAGCAAGTTTTGATATGGCATAAAATTTGAAGCAATTTAAGTTCAATATCTGTCAGCTGTGCCCCTTTCTGTCAATCTAGAAATCACTTTTGACTATATACACCATGGATAATATTATTATTATTATTAATTATGATTGGGACTATCTTTGCAATACAATGTTGCAATGTTTTACAGAGTTGGCAGAGAAGACCAGTGCAAAGCAATGTGATTTTAAATCTCTTGCAGATGTAGAACATTTTTGAAATTTATGAGAACTTTTCGTTAAGCAGTACAGTCTTCTTTTTGTCCTCTCTATATTGTTTCATTGTTGGGTATTGCACTTTTCATGGTGTGTCAAACTGCTATGTTTGTGTACTTATCTTATACATTAGCTAAAAAAATAAAAGATTTAATTTCAGCAGCTATCTTTTCTTTTGCCATCACATAGCCTGAGATTACCCTAGTGTTCCATGCTGAATTATCAACTGAATGAGGGGCGAATGTTTAAGCGCCAATGGAAGCATGTACTTAGATAGACATACTTGGCACACATTGTCTCTTTACTTTCTTTGACAACATGCATTATGTGGTGAGTTAGCAATGTGTGAAGCTACATTGTAGTGAAACATTCAGACAATATTCCAAGGGAACTACCAATCCACATTCACAGAAACTCAAGCAGAGGCTCTTCACTCTATTACCTTTATTAGAAGAATAAGTATTAGAATTGGTTCTGTATAAAACGTTTCCTTCCTCTGCGTAAATGGCTAGTTTCTTTCACCATCAATTAAGTTTGTCCCATAAACTTTATTGCGAGGAATTTTTCACTCTTTTGTCAATTCATGTGCAACATGTATTATCTGTGATATACACATGTATACCGCTGAGACATTTTGCCTCTGGATAAGATTTCAGATTTTCAAAAATTCCTGCAAGCTGTACAAGATTTCAAGAGTTTAGTCAATGATGTTGTTGTACAAACTTCACAAACAAGTTCCTAGGCTTCATCTTACCATTGAAAAATTTCATGTAATTCACAACACATTAATTCTATGCAGAGATGGAGTACAGTGGAGATGTTCATCGGTCATTTTGATAAGACAGTATGATAAAGTGCAAGTTTGCTGCTAAACAAACCGATGCTAAGTTTTAGAAATTTTCTAGAAGAATTGTGCCATAGATTGACATTGTATTAATGCTATTCTCATGCATTCATAGAAATTGCACTTGATTTACACTCTACTATATACTTCACTCTAACACCATACTCTAGCATTCGGTGTTATATTTACCTTACATGTAATAGTTATCTAATCCAAAACAGCCAAGCTGTAAAAAAAGAGTGCGGCCCTCAGAGAGGCTATGGTGAAAAAAGATGTGAAATCCAAGGTGGCGGCCAATAAATGGCTGTGATGGTAGGTTAATGGTAAAAATTTTAATAACAACAATTCAGGTGAATTTGGTGCCGCTTGGTCTTGGCACCAAATTCACCTGAATTGTTGTTATTAAAATTTTTACCATTAACCTACCATCACAGCCATTTCTTGGCCGCCACCTTGGATTTCACATCTTTTTTCACCATAGCCTCTCTGAGGGCCGCACTCTTTTTTTACAGCTTGGCTGTTTTGGATTAGATTTCACTTCTTTTTGTATTTATATACCACAATAGGCCGGCTTTAAGGCTTTTAACCTGTAATTTTTTCTTTACTACAGGAAGAAGAAAAGATGAAGCAGGGTGATTTCTTTGTAGCTGACCTCTCTGCAAGGTGATCCTTCTAGCTGATCTCTCTACCGGATGACTTGTTTGTAGCTGAACTCTCTACAGGGTGATTTGTTTGTAGCTGAACTCTCTACAAGGTAACTTCTTCTAGCTGATCTTTCTACAGGGTGATTTGTTTGTAGCTGAATTCTCTACAGGGCAATTTGTTTGCAGCTGAACTCTCTACATGGTAGTTTCTTTGTAGCTGAACTCTCTACAGGGTGACTTGTTTGTAGTTGAACCCTCTACAGGGTGATTTTCATGTAGCTGAACTCTCTACAAGGTAACTTCTTCTAGCTGATCTTTCTACACAGGGTGATTTGTTTGTCTCTACAGGGCAATTTGTTTGCAGCTGAACTCTCTACATGGTAGTTTCTTTGTAGCTGAACTCTCTAAAATGTAACTTCTTCTAGCTGAACTCTCTACAGGGTGACTTCTTTCTAGCTGAACTCTCTACAGGGTGATTTGTTTGTAGCTGAACTCTCTACAAGGTAACTTCTTCTAGCTGAACTCTCTGCGGGTGGCTTGTTTCTAGCTGAACTCTCTACAGGGTGATTTGTTTGTAGCTGAACTCTCTACAAGGTAACTTCTTCTAGCTGATCTTTCTACAGGGTGATTTGTTTGTAGCTGAATTCTCTACAAGGTAACTTCTTCTAGCTGATCTTTCTACAGGGTGATTTGTTTGTAGCTGAACTCTCTACAAGGTAACTTCTTCTAGCTGATCTTTCTACAGGGTGATTTGTTTGTAGCTGAACTCTCTACAAGGTAACTTCTTCTAGCTGATCTTTCTACAGGGTGATTTGTTTGTAGCTGAATTCTCTACAGGGTGATTTGTTTGTAGCTGAACTCTCTACAAGGTAACTTCTTCTAGCTGATCTTTCTACAGGGTGATTTGTTTGTAGCTGAATTCTCTACAGGGCAATTTGTTTGCAGCTGAACTCTCTACATGGTAGTTTCTTTGTAGCTGAACTCTCTACAGGGTGACTTGTTTGTAGTTGAACCCTCTACAGGGTGATTTTCATGTAGCTGAACTCTCTACAAGGTAACTTCTTCTAGCTGATCTTTCTACACAGGGTGATTTGTTTGTCTCTACAGGGCAATTTGTTTGCAGCTGAACTCTCTACATGGTAGTTTCTTTGTAGCTGAACTCTCTACAATGTAACTTCTTCTAGCTGAACTCTCTGCGGGTGGCTTGTTTCTAGCTGAACTCTCTACAGGGTGATTTGTTTGTAGCTGAACTCTCTACAAGGTAACTTCTTCTAGCTGATCTTTCTACAGGGTGATTTGTTTGTAGCTGAATTCTCTACAAGGTAACTTCTTCTAGCTGATCTTTCTACAGGGTGATTTGTTTGTAGCTGAACTCTCTACAAGGTAACTTCTTCTAGCTGATCTTTCTACAGGGTGATTTGTTTGTAGCTGAACTCTCTACAAGGTAACTTCTTCTAGCTGATCTTTCTACAGGGTGATTTGTTTGTAGCTGAATTCTCTACAAGGTAACTTCTTCTAGCTGAACTCTCTGCGGGTGGCTTCTTTCTAGCTGAACTCTCTACAGGGTGATTTGTTTGTAGCTGAATTCTCTACAAGGTAACTTCTTCTAGCTGATCTTTCTACAGGGTGATTTGTTTGTAGCTGAACTCTCTACAAGGTAACTTCTTCTAGCTGATCTTTCTACAGGGTGATTTTCATGTAGCTGAACTCTCTACAAGGTAACTTCTTCTAGCTGATCTTTCTACAGGGTGATTTGTTTGTAGCTGAATTCTCTACAAGGTAACTTCTTCTAGCTGAACTCTCTGCGGGTGGCTTGTTTCTAGCTGAACTCTCTACAGGGTGATTTGTTTGTAGCTGAACTCTCTACAAGGTAACTTCTTCTAGCTGATCTTTCTACAGGGTGATTTGTTTGTAGCTGAATTCTCTACAAGGTAACTTCTTCTAGCTGATCTTTCTACAGGGTGATTTGTTTGTAGCTGAACTCTCTACAAGGTAACTTCTTCTAGCTGATCTTTCTACAGGGTGATTTGTTTGTAGCTGAACTCTCTACAAGGTAACTTCTTCTAGCTGATCTTTCTACAGGGTGATTTGTTTGTAGCTGAATTCTCTACAAGGTAACTTCTTCTAGCTGATCTTTCTACAGGGTGATTTGTTTGTAGCTGAACTCTCTACAAGGTAACTTCTTCTAGCTGATCTTTCTACAGGGTGATTTGTTTGTAGCTGAACTCTCTACAAGGTAACTTCTTCTAGCTGATCTTTCTACAGGGTGATTTGTTTGTAGCTGAATTCTCTACAGGGCAATTTGTTTGCAGCTGAACTCTCTACATGGTAGTTTCTTTGTAACTGAACTCTCTACAGGGTGACTTGTTTGTAGTTGAACCCTCTACAGGGTGATTTTCATGTAGCTGAACTCTCTACAAGGTAACTTCTTCTAGCTGATCTTTCTACACAGGGTGATTTGTTTGTCTCTACAGGGCAATTTGTTTGCAGCTGAACTCTCTACATGGTAGTTTCTTTGTAGCTGAACTTTCTACAATGTAACTTCTTCTAGCTGAACTCTCGACAGGGTGACTTCTTTCTAGCTGAACTCTCTACAGGGTGATTTGTTTGTAGCTGAACTCTCTACAAGGTAACTTCTTCTAGCTGATCTTTCTACAGGGTGATTTGTTTGTCTCTACAGGGCAATATGTTTGCAGCTGAACTCTCTACATGGTAGTTTCTTTGTAGCTGAACTCTCTACAATGTAACTTCTTCTAGCTGAACTCTCTACAGGGTGACTTGTTTCTAGCTGAACTCTCTACAGGGTGATTTGTTTGTAGCTGAACTCTCTACAAGGTAACTTCTTCTAGCTGATCTTTCTACACAGGGTGATTTGTTTGTCTCTACAGGGCAATTTGTTTGCAGCTGAAATCTCTACATTGTAGTTTCTTTGTAGCTGAACTCTCTACAATGTAACTTCTTCTAGCTGAACTCTCTACAGGGTAACTTGTTTCTAGCTGAACTCTCTACAGGGTGGTATGTTTGTAGCTGAACTCTCTACAAGGTAACTTCTTCTAGATGATCTTTCTACAGGATGATTTGTTTGTAGCTGAATTCTCTACAGGGAAATTTGTTTGCAGCTGAACTCTCTACATGGTAGTTTCTTTGTAGCTGAACTCTCTACAATGTAACTTCTTCTGGCTGAACTCTCTACAGGGTGACTTGTTTGTAGCTGAACTCTCTACAAGGTAACTTCTTCTGGCTGATCTTTCTACAGGGTGATTTGTTTGTAGCTGAATTCTCTACAGGGCGATTTGTTTGCTGCTGAACTCTCTACATGGTAGTTTCTTTGTAGCTGAACTCTCTACAATGTAACTTCTTCTAGCTGAACTCTCTACGGGTGACTTGTTTCTAGCTGATCTCTCTACAGGGTGACTTGTTTCTAGCTGAACTCTCTACAGGGTGATTTGTTTGTAGCTGAACTCTCTACAATGTAACTTCTTCTAGCTGAATTCTCTACAGGGTGACTTGTTTGTAGCTGAACCCTCTACAGGGTGATTTGTTTGTAGCTGAACTCTCTACAAGGTAACTTCTTCTAGCTGATCTTTCTACAGGGTGATTTGTTTGTAGCTGAATTCTCTACAGGGCAATTTGTTTGCAGCTGAACTCTCTACATGGTAGTTTCTTTGTAGCTGAACTCTCTACAATGTAACTTCTTCTAGCTGAACTCTCTACAGGGTGACTTGTTTGTAGCTGAACTCTGTACATGGTAGTTTCTTTGTAGCTGAACTCTCTACAATGTAACTTCTTCTACCTGATCTCTCTATAGGGTGACTTGTTTCTAGCTGAACTCTCTACAGGGTGATTTGTTTGTAGCTGAACTCTCTACAAGGTAACTTCTTCTAGCTGATCTTTCTACAGGGTGATTTGTTTGTAGCTGAATTCTCTACAGGGAGATTTGTTTGCAGCTGAACTCTCTACATGGTAGTTTCTTTGTAGCTGAACTCTCTACAATGTAACTTCTTCTAGCTGAACTCTCTACAGGGTGACTTGTTTCTAGCTGATCTCTGTACAGGGTGACTTGTTCCTAGCTGAACTGTCTACAGGTGATTTGTTTGCATCTGAACTCTCTTACATGGTGGTTTCTTTGTAGCTGAACTCTCTACAAAGTGACTTCTTCTAGCTGATCTATCTACAGGATGACTTGTTTCTAACTGAACTCTCTACATTGTTATCTGTTCATAGCGGAACTTTCTACTGGGTGATTTGTTTGCAGCTAAACTCTTTGCATGATTGTTTCTTTGTAACTGAACTCTCTACAAGGTAACTTCTTCTAGCTGATCTCTCTACAGGATGACTTGTTTCTAACTGAACTCTCTACAGTGTGATCTGTTCATAGCGGAACTTTCTACTGGGTGATTTGTTTGCAGCTAAACTCTTTGCATGATTGTTTCTTTGTAACTGAACTCTCTACAATGTGACTTCTTCTAGCTGATCTCTCTACAGGATGACTTGTTTCTAACTGAACTCTCTATAGTGTGATCTGTTCATAGCGGAACTTTCTACTGGGTGATTTGTTTGCAGCTAAACTCTTTGCATGATTGTTTCTTTGTAACTGAACTCTCTACAAGGTAACTTCTTCTAGCTGATCTCTCTACAGGGCAATTTGTTTGTAGCTGAATTCTCTACAGGGTGATTTATTTGAGCTGAACTCTCTACATGATGGCTTCTTTGTAGCTGAACTCTCTATTAGGTACCTTCTTCTAGCTGATCTGACTACAAGGTGACTTGTTTGTAGCTGAATTCCCTACAGAATAACTTGCAATGTAATATAACTGTGTAAATTATACATGCAGCTGAATGCTTTATTAGGGTGACTGTTCTATTAGAGTATCTCGATCTCGCATTTGCTGCACGTAGTTTCCTTTCGAATCATAACTCAGTGATTTGTAATCCGATTCTTCTGTACTACTGCAAGAACTTTCTATGATGATTATTCCAGCTACATACTGATTTTCAGCTCGTTGCTCTAAGCGGTTTGCCTGGTAGACACAAAAACTAATAGTTTTTTATTCATAAAAATCGATCGCGTAATTTTGACACAGGTTGGGTTTTGTGTCATATCTCCATGGTCTTTATCCCGATTCTTTTCAAACCACAAAAAGGCACTCCTATGATGGTTGCTCCATCTACATATCAATTTTCAGCTGATTCCTCCAAGGGGTTTACCCTGTAGGCGTGACAGACCTTCGACCTTATTTTACGCAAATAATCGGTAATACCTCCGTGAATGTTCATCGGATTCCTACCAAAGTTGGTACGGAGATATGCCTTAATGAGCCCTTTAAGTGTGCCAAATTTCAGCCCAATCCGAGCACGAATTCGTGTTTTATGGCGAATTTTGCGAAGTGTGCGAAATGAAGAAGATGAAGAAGAAAAAAACGAAGAAATTAAAACAAAATTTTGTTCGCTCGTATCTCGGAAATGGCTGGAGCGATTTTCTTCAAATTTGGTATGTAGACTCCCCTAACTGGGCGGCACGTTTCTAGCAAATTTGGTTCCAATCGGATAAGGGATCACAGAGCTACATAAGTGTGAAAATTGCGTTTTCTTTCTTCCTGTTAATATACTCACAGGTGGCACGCCGGCTTCTTGGGCCGCACGACACACTACCGTGTGTCTTGATACCACAGCTGCAAGGGATTTTGCTGATATATATATACCTGAAGCACAAGGGCTAAGGGTGTATACGTATATCAGCAAAATCTGATGTAGTTGTGGTATAAGTAATAGTTGTAACACAGACATGAGAGCTTTGCCTGTAATGGTATGCCTTAATGCCCCGTGTTACAGCTAATATGTAACACTTCCCATCCGTATCAGACTGATGGGTGATCAATCACCCATGTTTGTAATTCTGGGCTGAAAATAATTAAATGGAGCAGACTTTGCTTTTTATTTATTAATAATTGGGGTGTGTGCTCAGTTGTGAAATTAATTCTATAGTAAATCTGGCACCATTGATTCTTTCCTCTGATGCAGGTTCACCGTCATAAATCATGTTAACCAGCCATAAGCCATAACTAAAAAACAAGATGACTTAGTATTTATGTACCATGCATGAAATCACACAAGCCATTATGGGTGTATATGTGCATGCCTAAAATTTTTGATTATGGGTCAGCAGCTAGTAAGCTCTGGTTACGTGTGGTTATGATGATCGGACAAATCCTAGAGATATCACAGAGAATTTTGGTTATGCAAGTTTAATATTTTAATCAGTGCTATTGAATCGTTTATGGAAAAGTACGGAGTTTACTAAAGGCCTAGATAGGTAAGCTTGCTTGTAGAGTAGTTACTTCGTGCAGAGCGGTAGCTTCGTGATGGGGGCGTGGTCCATATTTGGAAACATGTAGAAATGATTGGTGAATAGGCTATAGCACTAGTTCTCACCTTAGCTCAACTCGTAGGATAGTGAGGAATACAGAGCACTCTCGGTCTGAGTGGTTTTCATGGTGAAATCCAAGTTGTGCATACTAATCACGTGAGTATTAATCGATCCCCACAATCGATTTCAGTCTTAACATCTATATAATTGCTGCCCAGATGTACATTTCATATGCAGCCCCGCATATGAATTGTAGCCCAGGTGGATCCTTTGTGATCTGAGGTGTGAAAGTGTTACATGTGATATATATATATATATATATATATATATATATATATATATAAATATCATTCTAGGCACACTTACCTGATAAAAACTACAGAGCACTCACCCTGTTTCTTTTATACACCAGTATCTCATGATTGATTGTGGTTTTAATATATGCATCAGTATCTCATGATCAATTGTGGTTTTAATATTATACATCAGTATCTCATGATCAATTGTGGGTGGGCTAATAGCCGTTAGAACATTATTTGCATCATTATGCTTTACACAGCACCAGAAAAATTGCGATTGTGGGATCCTTTGTTGTAGTATTTGTACTGCATTAAGCCTAATAACTTCGCTATTGGGACAGTATATAAGTAAGTTAATACATTAAGTTAAGTAGTTAGGACTATAAGTTAACTCACCTATTTAAATCTATAGTTGTGTTGTTCCATGGTGTGCCCAATGGCTGACATGTGGTGGGTAGAAAAACGCACATACATCCACGTGTTGCCCATGATTATTTTACTATTCATTCATCATTTTGTAATTGTCAACTAGTCAAAACTTGGTAACTACAGCCTAACCTGTAAACCCAAGCCCACAATTAAATGCTCTTTGTTGCTCAATATAACGAGTCAAAGTGTATCGCATCTTCAAACTGGTTGGGCATCAAAGCCATGAGCAAACCACATTCCCATGATATTGTCCGGGAAATATGTGAGTTAAGCCCTGATCAGCACCTTTGAATTCCCACACTAAAGTGGTAATTAACCACAAAGGGGTCAGTATTTATACTTTCTGTCCACTTACTTATAGGAGGCACCTCCATTAATGCCAACATTTACCAGTGGCACGTACCATATTAAATGGACCCAGCTGGCTGATTTTCCTGTTCCAATAAATTGTGCACTTACCGCTGTACAGGACAAGAAGGTCTATGTTGCTGGTGGGATCAGTCCAGATGATTATGTTAAACATCAAGTATATGTCTATAATATCAACACTGACCAGTGGGGTCAGTTACCTCCTCCAGGTCAATATTTTGGTGTTCCTCACATCATTGGTGGAAAATTAGCTATTATCGGTGGACGTCTTTCTTCTACCAAACAGAGAACCAATAAAGTTTCCACATTTGATGAAACTAGTCAAACTTGGACATCTTATTATCCTGACCTTCTTTCAGTTAGGAGCAAACCAGGGGTTGCTACTCACCTGGAGCATATTATTGTTGCTGGTGGAGTAAAGGGAGATGACACATCAGTAATACAAGATGACATTGAAGTCCTTAACTGGATAGAGAACTCTCATTGGAGGAAGGTGTTCATTAAGCTCCCTGTGCCAATGAACTGCTACAAACCCATTATTGCTGATGACCATTTTTTTATAGTAGGTTACAGTGGTTTTACCCTCAGCAATGGTGCCTACAAGATCCTAGTTACTGATATCACAAGATCAGGTGACTGGCAGCAAACAAGTATCACACCCACCAAATGGATTACCATGACTCCTGCTGATTTTTGGTATACAGACCTAGTTCCTGGCTTCTCCCCACCAGTTATAGTTGGTGGACATGATCAAAAATACATACCAAAATCACATATTAAGATGTATGATGACTCTAAAAAGTCATGGAGGAACATTGGATCACTGTCATCTGCTAGATCATGTGTTGCTATAGCAACAATTAATGACAATGCCATTATAGCCATAGGAGGTTGTACTAATGGAAAGAATTCTGAACTATCCAGTCTTACTACAGTAGAGCTCATTTATAATATACGTATATCTGTGTGATTTATATTATAGAGACTATAGTTTTGTAGCCATACAACTTTTTAATTTATACATGTGTTAATATATACATGTGTACATGTGTTACTTCTGTTTAGCTTATATCAAATGTGTAAATTTATTTATAGTATGTATTGTTGATCATTGGAATGCAACATTAGTCCCCCACTCATCCCCACCAGTGGTATAGGTGGAGGATGTGATCCAAGTGGTATACTGCATTAGATATTCAAAAAACAGCCTAGCAGTGATAAAAGGGTGAAGCCTCCAAGGGTGTGAAAAAGTTGTGAATCAAAGGAAGAAATCGAATAATCGCTGCCAAGAAGGTGCAGCCAAGAAATCGCTGCAATGATGCTAATTTCAATCATTTTTATGAGTGATCATTAAAAATGATTGAAATTAACATCATTGCAGCCACCTTTGATTTCACAACTTTTTGGAGGCTGCACCTTTTTCACAGCTATACACTATTAAAACTGGGGTGTTACCACAGCACCCCAAATCATAGGCGTAGAAAGCAGAGGGGCTGGGGGGGAAATGATTTTCAAGTTCTCAACTGCCTACTTACCACCATGGCAGCATTTCAAATTACTCTATAATTCATTTTTCTACATATTCAATCAGCAATCCATTATAAAATTTATGAAACTATCAGCTTGCATAGTGACTCCTCAGCAACACTTCAGATAAACCATTGTGGCAAGTGCCTCTAAAATTAATTTTTGTAGTGTTTGTGACTGACATAAAAGTAAATTAAACAGGTAAGAATGCACTACTGGAATGTTTTAAGTATGATTTTGCTGCTAAAAATACTCTGAAATTCAACGTCAGAGTATTTGTTTTCAATTTTTTCCCTGGGGGGCATACCCCAGACCCCTCTAGTTTAGCATGCTTCACATGCTCAGCTTTATTTTATCCTGCCCCCCCCCCCCCCCCCCCCCCCAACTACCAGGTGCTTGCTATGCTTATACAAATGTAATGGTAGCACTGTGTCATGGTGTAGTGGTAATACTTTCAAGGTGTCATTTGATACATCCGGCAAGGGTGTTATAGTAGCACTTTACATTGATGTAGTCAAGTTAGGGTGTTACCATTGCACCTCTAGGGTGTTACCACAAGCTACTTATACAATTGTGCAGTTGATTTTCACTGGTTTTCTCTTCCCAACTTGCTGCTTGGCTTTATTTCATATGGTTAGTTATTCATCACGTGCGAGATCATGTGACGGTTCCTCCAATAGGCTGTGATATTAAAACTGAACCATGCACTGGGGTTGATTGCACCGTTGAATTCAGCACAAGAAAAGAGTTGGATCGGTATGTATTTTTTGTTGATAACCCCACGAAATAGCTTCCCTGTACAAAACATGCACTCACGTGTGCATGTCGCACCTCCCCTGGGCGCCCAGTAGACTATTTAGCTACTATAACTGCTAGTTTAGTCTATCAAGTGCATCACATGGCACCACTGACTTCTGATTCAGAATTATAAATGAACAACCTATTTATGTGTATTTTCCAAATGTTGAGTATACAATTATTGTAACCAAACTGTAGTAGTCTAGATGTATTCCATGTAGTGTCTATTACAGAATTCTCTAATACGATCACAAGCTAATTTCATCTTATCATTTGGTATTAACAATACCAGTCTGATGAAGCCTGGGAATCGGAAACACTATAAAAAACACAAACGTATAAGGTGCATCACAAAAGAGGATCACTCACTTCACCACACAAAATGAAGACACTCTCTTCAGACATCACTTTCTCCATAAACTCTACAGTAGTGTTGATGTGAGGAAATTTGCTCAACTCTACACCAACCATCATGTAAAGAGCACCAGATGGCATCACTGGTGTTAGTCCACCTACCACTGATAATTCTCCGTAAGCTATATTAGCATTAGCCTACACACAATACTACTCAGCAACTGCTCTACATTTTCACACTCACCTCCACTAAACTTATAGTGTTCTCATAATATGACTTTGGTACAGTGTCCAAGATCTTAGGTAGCGCAGCCTGTACTAATGTTGTGATGCCAAGTGACTTACGAGACACCTTTATCAGTGATGGAACTACCTGTATAATACTAACTGTTCAATCTATACCATCACAAATGTTACTTTACCTCCTTCTTAAACCTGTCATGTCTATCATGGATCAATATCCAGCCAACCCTCCAGCCAGGAACTAAGTACTTTTTTGCCATTCCTCCACAAGACAATATCGGTACATTCTTAGACAATGTTGCTATTGGGTATGAGTGTTGTCCTTTAAACACCAGGCCATTGTATATCTCATCTGCAATTATGGGTAGGGAGTGTTTCTCTGCCACAGCCAGGATGTCAAGAAGATGTTGTTTAGAATAAACCGAACCACAAGGATTGGAAGGGTTTACGATGACAATAGCCACAGTGTCTTTGTCTATCAACTGATCCATTTGATCAACATCAACCTCCCATTGTCAGGCTGGAGATTAACACATTAACAAGAGTTTGTACAATATTTACAAATATTGACATCAGTTTAATACACATATTTCATTTCTGATCAGCGATTGATAGAACCTCAACTTCAATCCTCTTGAAGCAGTTACACAACAATCTAGCGGATGGATTGGAGAAGGTGCTAGGATATTCTGGACGGAATTTCCAAGAACAGTAAAACAATACTCAATTGCTCCAGCACAACCACAAGTAATGATGATGTCCTAATAATATTGCTACATTTGATATTATCAACACAAGACCACTCACATCCTCAGTGAGAGGAGCCTCTGGAGTAGTGTAGTGTTTGGCTACTACTTATCTAGCACACAATAGACCTGCAGTATGTCAGTAATAGTAACAGTTCATTAGTATACTATGTACACAGTAGTACCATGAGCAGGTCCATAACCACTGAAGTTGTCATTTATATGATATGACTACTCTATTAGAGTACCTTCATCTTTGTGCATGACTTCTCCACTTTACTGCTAAATTCTTGCACAATATTAGCCATATTAGCACTCTGTTTAAGAGATAATGTAATTTTCATAATTCTACCAAAACACTGACCCACCACATTTGTGAAACATAACATCTTGGTCAACCTTAACTATTAGGTATCAGCAATGAGATTTTTATTGTCATTGCATAGAGCAAATTTTCAATTCTGGACATCATATAATATACCTATACCTAGCAAAAAGTCCATCATTCAATATTTTAGTAGCATCAGTTTGATGAGTTTTGGTAGTATCCCCAAGTTGTCCAAGTAGCTTGCTGCTTGAATTCTGGATTTTCAAAGTATGCAATGTTAGAGCTGTCACTGGCTCACAGCCTCACACCACCTGCCCAAAAATAATCACCCCTCCCGAATAAATCAGCAAATGAAATCAGCACACTTCTTGCCTCTTCTACAATTCCTTCTTAATTGTAAAGCAAGTTGCCACACAGCTATGAAGAAATATCAACTTGTTCAGGAGTTGTGTGTATATCAATGGTTCAAGAACACACAAGATCTGACATAGCTGGATTCTGCTCCTGTAACTTTACTACATCAGATAGTACTTATAGCCATGACATTTGAATGTGAGCGAACACAGGTGGTCTGGCAGATAAAACACAGTCCATATGGTGTCCGTTGAACAGTTACTCTACCAGACTGTAATTTGCCAATATCGCAACAGCCATACCAGAGCCACCATAGGAGTTGGGAGAGGTTCAGTTCTTCTGATATTGCAGGCAGGACAACTTGTAAATGGAAACAAACACCATTGGCAAACGTTGGTAGTGTTCAACACAAAGAAACCAAGACTGATGCCTATGCACACACCATGCTTTGTCCTGTCCCACTAATAATGTCTGCATTGCACAAAATAATGATGACATACCTTTGCTGCCAGGTTTGGTTTCAAGATTTGCTAAACTTTGGAAAATACAAACGTATCCACTGCAATTGTCTATTATATATGTGTTAAATCCCTCTTTAATTTCCACAAAGTTTTGTCCCTTAAAATTTCTAACTGTGTATATCAGTATCATTTATTGTTGAAAGTGTCAATCTTGATAGGACATCATCATCACTTGTGGATGTTCAGGAGCACTGGATTCATGTTTTACTGTTCTGGAAGAACCCAGCCAAAATATTCTAGTGCCAGTACCAGTCTATCCTCTCGATTCTTGTGTTGCGGCATCAAGAGGATTGACCATCAAGTATTACCAACTATTGGTAAGGCAGGTGATTTCCAAGGTGTTCCATTTAGATTTTAAACAGGAGATTATGATACATGTCAAAGAAAACCAATACCTCAGTGTTGAATAATACTCTAATGTGTGAATTGTATGTATTACACCACTCAGTACCTTTGCAACCTTATTCAGTCACCCTAAGCTTTAAACAAACACATATGTTATCCATATTTCTCATGAATGCAACACAAAGATTTCAAAATGCTATAGTACTTTAGTTGTGCAACTGTATACATGCCATTACATCATGGTTATGACTAACTTCCTTAAATTGCTGAGCTAATTGGCTTTAATAGTGCATGAGATGAGGCCATGAAGTACACCTTAGCTATGTTTGGGACCTACTTGACATGGTCACTATAACGAGGTGGTCTTATTAATAAGGTCATGAAGTATACTTTAGCTATGTTTGGGACCTACTTGACATGGTCACTATAATGAAGTGGTCTTATTAATGAGGTCATGAAGTACACCTTAACTATGTTTGGGACCTACTTGACATGGTCACTATAATGAAGTGGTCTTATTAATGAGGTCATGAAATGCACCTTAGCTATGTTTGGGACCTACTTGATATAGTCACTACAATCAGGTGGTCTTATTAATGAGGTCATGAAGTACACCTTGGACCTACTTGACATGGTCACTATAATGAGGTGGTCTTATTAGTTAGGTCATAAAATGCACCTTAGCTATGTTTGGGATCTACCCTACAATGAGATGGTAACATACCTTAGTTATATGCTTGAGCTTTACTTGACATGGCCACTGTAAAGTTAAGTCCTCGTGCTCATACTGCTCTATTGAGAAATGCTAGTGAATTTTCTCTGTATATCAAACACTGGGAACTATATAGACCTCAGGCCTCTCAGCTTAGGTGTATGATGTCATGGAATATATAGGATGTATACTATAAAAACTTGAGCTTAGGTTGCTTGCATGATAGTGCAAGTGAAAAGTATACAGATGCTCTAATAAAGTAGTCGGCCCACTATGAAAATGAAGTATTTAAATGGAACAGTTACTCAGTTTGTAAGGAAATAGTGACTTAGTTGAAACACTCCATTTAATAGCTCTTTATCCTTCAGCCTGACAGACAATGGGAGGCTGATGTTAATCAAATGGATCAGTTGATAGACAAAGACACTGTGGCTATTGTCATCGTAAACTCTTCCAACCCTTGTGGTTCTGTTTATTCTAAACAACATCTTCTTGACATCCTGGCTGTGGCAGAGAAACACTCCCTACCCATAATTGCAGATGAGATATACAATGACCTGGTGTTTAAAGGACAACACTCATACCCAATAGCAACATTGTCTAAGAATGTACCGATATTGTCTTGTGGAGGAATAGGAAAGAAGTACTTAGTTCCTGGCTGGAGGGTTGGCTGGATATTGATCCATGATAGACATGACAGGTTTAAGAAGGAGGTAAAGTAACATTTGTGATGATATAGATTGAACAGTTAGTATTATACAGGTAGTTCCATCATTGATAAATGTGTCTCGTAAGTCACTTGGCATCACAACATTAGTACAGGCTGTGCTACCTATGATCTTGGACACTGTACCAAAGTCATATTATGAGAACACTATGAGTTTAGTGGAGGTGAGTGTGAAAATGTAGAGCAGTTGCTGAGTAGTATTGTGTGTATAGGCTAATGCTAATATAGCTTATGGAGAATTATCAGTGGTAGGTGGGCTAACACCAGTGATACCATCTGGTGCTCTCTACATGATGGTCGGTGTAAAGTTGAGTAAATTTCCTCACATCAACACTACAGTAGAGTTTATGGAGAAAGTGATGTCTGAAGAGAGTGTCTTCATTTTGTGTGGTGAAGTGAGTATCCTTTCTTTAAAAGAATATCATTATGCTTGGCTATCAATTTTCTAGTGTTTCCTTTGCCCAGGATTCATACGACTGGTATTGTTAATGCCAAGTGAAAGGATGAAAGAAGCTTGTAGTCGTATAAGAGAATTCTCTTACAGACACTACAAAGTATAGTGCAATACTCCCAATAAGCTATCCATACATGTATCACTGGTAGTTGTTGAAACCATCATAATAAATGAGACATGTATATACATTTACACTGAAATTCAGTAACCCTCGGTCACATGCGACCACAAGGCTGGTAAATCAAGTGATACCAACGTGGGCATGGCAAGGGAGGAAAGTAATTACAATTACAAACAAAAACAACGATTACAAAACAAAACAAAAATATTAAATTACAAGTACATTATCACAACCACTCTCGGCAATCCCTATATATTTATCAATATTATTGCTCATCTTTATATTGGTGTTCTTCTCATGAGATCCTTGGTTGGTAAAATTTTCTACTTGCAGTGGCGTAGCTACCATTGAGGCAACCGAGGCAGCCACTTCGGTTTTTTAAAAAATGCTCTCAACAATTCAGGCTGAGCAGCCTGAGTTTTCAGTGGCACCCCTAATTTTCTACTCAAATGTATACTACTACTACTACGACAGCGTTACTGTACCACACATAATAGAATCTATATGGCTGTTGTACTAAGTAGAGCCGGAGCCCATCGTTACAAAGTCTGGCATTGGCTGGATCACTTTTCAGCTACTTGATTTTGTATCAAAAAGATCGAGATACTCTAATAGAGCAGTCGTTGTAATGTACTCTAATAGAGCATTCAGTACAGATTATAGCCACTGTTCTCATTAGGTCTACATTTATGTTAGTTGTCTTTAAATTACTTTTCAAAATTTCCTAAGAGTCAACTGCATGGCATTGCATTGAGCTACTGAATTGATTACATCATGCAATAGCAGTTACAATCAAAAAATAGCTTCCACATGCCATTTCAAAGCATACAGTTTCTAAATTTTCCTTGAGGGAGCATACCCTCATACCCCTAGCATTACGTGCAGCTGAATATCAGATAATCTCTGACTTAAATATCACATCAGATCAATAAAAAGTATAGTGTGCATGACTATGACCTCTGTTGCAGTCCATGGATGGCTTGACCTCTAAAAATATCTCCAGAGTAAGTCAGCTTTTTTTGCTGAGTAAAATTAAAATAGTTTAATAATTGAAGCATGGTATACCATAGCATTACTAAGCTGGAGCATTACTTATGACATGTAGAAAACGCTCAGAGATCTTCTGAAACAATTGCTTCCACCCAACCAGTCAACCTGCAAATACCAAACTTGAAAGTGTTCGTGAATCAGTTGAGTCAGACCCCCTTAATTAGGTCAATGTATAAACTTTGCCTCGGTAAAAAAATTTTTCATGGCTATGCCACTGACTTGGCATCCCTTTGGTATGAACTGTATGTATCAGTCTTCCTTGAGTGGTAAGTTGTTGTCTGAAAGAGGATTACTGCAGAAAGCTGACACAAATAAATAAAGTTGATGAGTTTCATGTAGAAATTTACATGTGATGTGTATATAATTATATATACATATTTAATAACTATAACTGCCAATGGTTGTGGATGTAAGGGCAGTCTCCCCTTGGTGTATAGTACTACTTACTGTGAACGTTCAAAATCAAATGTCATATTTTTTTAAAAAATTAAAACAAGTACTAATTTTTAAAATTCTATATGATCTCAGTGATACCGGCAAGTGCTATTTACCATAAAATTTATCTATTAGTCCATACACTGAATCTGTATGGGTTGTTAAGGGACTGTTAAGAAATTGTTTAGAGATAAATGTTTCAATAAATTCATGGTGAGGAGAACTATACAGAAGCTGTATGCTTCATGGTTTATCAGAATTATAAGTAGTATTACAATTATAAGTTATAGCTAAAGAGTATTTTAAAAGTAGTTTTTTTCTGGAACACAGTGATAATGCTGTAAGTGCTCTTTAGCATATATTGATATGTCATTTTCAGCCAAATTTTGTTCTTTTGCTGCTTATGCTAACTGCTGCATATACAATCTTACTATACTATACATACAGGTTACATGCTATCACCTTTTACTCACTAAGAACTGCAGCCTTTGTCCAAAAAATTTCTTAGCACATACATTTATATTTTTTTGATCCCCATGGATCAAGTTTATGTAGCTATGTGCATGTTTTTAGGCCTCGGGGAATTATGCCAGCATAATTTCGGGAATAATAATAACGGGGTGAGGGTGAGAAGAGCATTTTGGGCATAATTATGTGACCAAAAATCAAAATTTTCTGATTGAGCAATCACTTACTTTATTAAAACAGTCATTAGTGCAATATTTTACTCTTCTCCAATAACCACCAAGCATCTTGCCAACTAAAACATGTTTCATTGCCTACTAGAACAACAATTTTGCTGTCTAGATTAAAATGTATTAAAAAATGGGATTAATTTTGACAATAATGAATACATTATTGAATTTTTTTAAAAAGATGATTTTTTGGAGAAATTCGGACTAGCCTATAATGATGGATATTTGGAGCATAATTCCCTGTGGCCTACATGTTTTATGAATTCAAAATATGAAGAATGATTTAACAAGCTTAATAAAGCACAAAGGACAACACACAGACAGACTTGCAATTGGCCTGCCCCAGTGGCGGATCCAGGGGGGTTTCATTGGTTTCCACGGAAACCCCCTTTGAAAAATGATTGCGTAACAATTAAATGTTTTAATTATCGCGGCGTGCGTCTCGATCGAGATACTGTAATTAGAGCAGTCACAGTAGCTACTAAAGTAGTGTGTAGGAAGTTTTTAATATATTTTATGTACTATTACTAGGCTGTGACCTTTTTTTTTTTTTTTTTTTTTTTTTTTTTTGGTTTCACCTTACCAAACCAGACGATGTAGTGCAAACGTTTGCGTATCTCATGTCAATATATATCTCCACCTTCTAAACTGGAAACCCCCTTTATAAATTCCTAGATCCGCCACTGCTGCCCTATAATACTATAATAAAAGTACTACATAATTGTTACGTCAAGAATTGCTTTACCAGAATGCTATCATGAAAAATATATGCCACCAGCAAGATGTACCAGGTGGAACAATTATCTGTAATGTAGTTCGCAATTAAATGCATTATGGGAATAATACACTAGCTATGCCCTTTAACATGCTGTTGCATGAGGGGCAATTAATAGCAGTTAGAAATTCATTAACACACCATGTTTTGGAGTGAGAGTCAGGGGACCAGCGTCCACCTCCCCTTCAGGAAATTTTTCATAGTATATTGTTGCTCATTGTACATATGTAGCTGGAAACATAATTCAAACATTAGTATTTTTGTTGCAGTTTATATCTGTGTATCATATGTCCAAATCTGTCCACGGAATTGCTACCCATATAAGCATAGCACTAGACCCCCTACATATAGAATTTCTTGTCTGGGAATGGAGCCATGCAGCAACTCCAGAATTATGTATTTTATTTGTTTGAACTGATAAACAGTGTTTATGTAATCACACTGCTCTTGACTGTTTTATTAGAGTATATGACTGTTTCAACAAGAAATTCTCTGGAGATTAAAGTCATACTTTTGCACACCACACACCAGCAAGTGGATGTGGTCATGCTTATAGCTTCATAATGGATTCAGTTACTTAGATCTATATGAATGCTTGTGCTGTAGTATAGCCTACACCTTATACAGTAGTATCTGAACTTTCAATAATCTCAGAAATTATAATTTATAATAATACAATTCTATTACAGCTCAGTAGCATTCATTCTTCCAATATTAAATTTCAATAATTTTTTAGTCAAAATTTTCACAAAATTTAATTGTGGTATATATTCAAAGTTTACTTTGGGGAATAGCTCATGCTACTAAAGCGCTCAGAATACCATTAGCTATAATTATTTGTATCATCCATACTTCCAGCATTGAATTAGCAATAAATACATTTGCAAAATACTTTCAGAATTTTCTCCAAATATTGACCAGATTCAATCTCAAAATTTTACATTTCCTGGTGGTGGGAATACCCCCAGACCCCCTAGGTTGTTCTTGCCCAGGGTGTTTTGCAGTCACTTCTACCACTGCACCTCTTATATAGCAAAATCCCTAATATGTTCTTGCTGATGTGTGTGTGTGTGTGTGTGCATATGCTTATGTTTTAATTAGTTACATACGTACTTCCCTTCACCATGTACTGTACACATTCAGTATTACAGAACTTTAAATTGCAAGACAGGATGTTGATAGTCACTTTGGCACCACCCTAAACCTTAGGGTTAGCAGGCTTGTTGAGTACATATTATGTCTGCCAATATACACACAAACCAATTAACCAGTTATTGCCAATTATTGGTAGGAAATTAACTGGTGACAAAAATTTTGTAGGTGTACAACACTACATCTTAACATCTGATGTTGTTATACCACTTTGATCTTCTCCACCAAGTATCACCAGTGGGGATAAGCTAGGTACTGGAGCTGTATACCAATGATCAACAGGAGTCACGGTAATCCAAGTGTCACTGGTTTGTTTCTGGTTGACTAATCTTGTGATATCAACAGCTGGGATCTTGTAGGCACTATTGTGAGTTTTGTTATCGTTACTATCATAACCCAATATATAAAGGTGGCTATCAGAAATAATGGGTGTGAAGGTGTCCATTGGCTCAGGGAGATTAATAGCTACCCTTCTCCAATGAGAATTTTCTATCCAGTTCGGTACTTCAATATCATCTTGTGGCACTGGCATGTTGTCTCCTGTTACTCCCCCAGCAACAATAACATGCTCCATGTGAGTAACCACCCCTGGTTTTCCCCTAACTGAGAGAAGATCAGGAAAATTTAGTGGAGGCGCCTCCTATAACAAGTGGAAAGCAAGTCAATAAAGCATACATATCAGAAGCGGCTCTGGGGGGGTTTCTGAGGTTTCTGGAAACTGGTCATGTTCAGATTGAGTTACTCTAATAGAGCAGTCAATCACACTAACGAAGTAGTCACAGTATTCAGAACAGCAGTGTAGCAAGCTATGTAGCTATAAATAAGAATTTTTATGCACTTTATCAGTGGTATTACTATATAGTTAGTGGAGGGCAGTTATTCTCAGCAGGCAGTTACCTTTTCTTTGGTCTTTCCAAAAATTTAGCTATGCTTTTGATCAGAAACCAGTCACCAAAAATCCTGGAGCCGCCTATGCATAATATTATGGAAATGAGTACTGTTTCTTTATGGATGGACTCACTCAAACATCAAGATGTAAAAGAAATAAATATTACAGTATTGTGCTTGTCTGAAGCAGAGAATTGCTTGTAAATCAAATTTTATTTTGTGATGTAAATGTTTGTATGAGAATGACAAAACAAGCTAGGATGACAATCTCTGGTGAACTTTCGTAGGAAATTTTTAATTTTGCATTTATGTGACTGAGTTACACTATAGCAAAAAAAAAACTTGCATTTCACAGCATTTTAAAATTAAAAATTTGGATTGATAAGCTTCTCCACTACCAGAATTTCCATCTCAGTGCAACAGTATTGGTTGGGGATCCCAAGGAAATCGATAACCCAAAAATGCTGTCATTAAAAATTTTGTATGATGAAAGCACCTTGAAGGAAGAATCTTATCTAATGTCAGATCTAGAGTTAACACTCTTACAGAAACACCACTATCATTTTTTAATTGCCAAAACAAAAGTTTGGTCTGTCTGCCTGCTTGATCACAGCCAAATGGCTAGAGGCTAATCAGTGCATCATACTGCCTCTATTTTATGTGACAATAACAAACTTAATATCAGGTGTGAGATGTGCCTTTTGTGGTTCCAATGAAAATCCACTCTATGCACAATGCCTTTACCTTTCATCTTCACCATCTTCATGTGAGGAAACCATGTCAGGCTTAAATTATTTTGTATTGACACCTTTCTTATGGTCATTACAAAAATGATTTGAAATGCTTACTCTCAACAGGGGCGGATCCAGAGTCTGGAAAGAGGGGGGGCACCTTGCTGAAAAAAAGTTGAAGAGCAAAAAAAAAAAAAAAAAAAAAAGGTCACAACAATAATAGCTAGTTATATCCTTTACCAAATATATTATATCACGTATGTTATGTAAAATAAAATCCTATCCTAAGTAAGCTACACTTCCCCATGAACACTGTGACTGCTTTATTAGAGTGATTGGTGATTGACTGCTCTATTAGAGTATCTCGATCTTATATACATTTTTTAAGGGAAGGGGGGGGGGGGGGCACATGCCCCCTGTGCCCCCCCTGGATCCGCCCCTGCTCAATCACAGCTTACTTGGTTTCCTATATTTGAGAAGAGACATGAAAACAAAACTTAACAGAAATCTCATGATTTCTGGGTGAGATACTGCAAACCTTTTAGGTGTGCAATGTCTTGAGTTAACGAGATATATACACTGCCTTAATGAGATATAGTAGATCTCGCTAAGGTAGTGTTATCTTGTTAACAGTGAGCCAGTGCAATATGTGATATATATGCACTGGCTTTCCTTTGATCTGAGGTGTGAAAGTGGTACATATAATATATCTCCATAAATTCACTCACTATAAAACCACCTTGTTACTGAGGCTATTTCCACAGTAGGGTAGTATTATAGCAGTGCAACACCATCGTTATTATTACAGATCAAGTAATTGTAATTGTAATTTAATAGTCTATGTATCATAATCATAATTGATTACATTGTTAAATTCTAGCTATTCATGATCAATATCTGTAAGTTTTTGGATTGCTAACGTAGCTACTAAGCCTACTATCCTTCTTGTTATCAATGTTCATTACCTATGTCACAATGTGGTACAATCAAGCAGCGAACAAGTGTGAACAAGCAAGCTCAAGCCAACAACAAAAGAGGCACTCAAAGGACGATGGTTTTGTTAGTAGGTACCAGTGAACATTCTCAAAAGTTTAGTGAGGCCAGTATTAAAAGTGTGGATTTGGGACCACATTCTGAAAGATGAGAGGATGTCAGTTACATTTTGTACAGCCACCAAGCCACTCTACATACTTGACGGCCAATTGACAATTCATATTAAAATTTTATTTTCTCACTGCGGTTTAGTGGAGTGTGCACAGCATCAGTACTGAACCTCCCATGCTTTATATCTAGTGTGTGTATTTGTGTTGGGGTCTGCACTTAAAAAACTAAACAAGATGTTTCCTAATCATTCAAACAATCATCATCATTATTACAACTCTCTTACTCACTCATTCGTCTTATTCTCTTTATGATAACTACCAGCTCCAGTTAGATCAGGACTTTGTGCCCATGCAGGCCAAGTATGACTGTAAGGTGTATCTGTATGCATGTCTGTCCTGTCTGTATGTGTGTATGTCCTGTCTGTATGTTTGTCTTGCCTGTCCATCTCATCCTATTCAATTTGCACACAAGGCAGTTGTGTGTCCGTACATGCCTACATATGTGTATGTATTATAGCAATATTTTGCTTGTTTGTCTGTGCATGGTATGCATGATACATCTTCACAGGGTCCTAGAGGATACTTTACAGAACTATTATACTCAAAACTAGAGTGGCCACAATACCTTGGTCCCATCAGTATTGTTCTGCTCCTTGCTGCCAGAGATGGCTTTTATATATTGTTGTTTGTGAGGAGACCAATCTTAGTAAGTAACCACAAGTGTGTACAGTGTACATTTCTGTACTTGTGAGTGTATGTACGTGTGTGTGTGTGTGTGTGTGTGTGTGTGTGTGTGTGTGTGTGTGTGTGTGTGTGTGTGTGTAGCTTGTACAATTCTACACACACGTCCCACATTCACAGGATACAATCATGGGAGACACAACTGGAGGAGGCTCCCCAGCAGGAAATCAAATGTCAGCATTGAGTCAAATGGTTGATGCAGTCAGTATGAAGTAGCTATAGTCCTCAAGAGTACTAAACACCTTACTTTGTATGATCTCCATGAAGACCATGATAGTGAGTGGGAAAAACAACCCCTTTCTGAGTATCAACAAGTCTTGCAGAGAGTATCATCACTTACATAATTAAAGCATCATCTTCATTAATTTCTTATTTGAGCTGGGGAGTTTGACAAGTGGATAGTGTATATTTGTGCAAACATGAAGTCATTCAAATGCTACACGTGTAGGCCTCACAGTCTATACGATGAGATTCAGCTGATTGTCACTCCTTATAGACATTTCATCAAAGGGTTTCTAACATCACTATATATATACAGTATATACCTAGCCATCTTAAAAATTTAGCTTCACAATTTCAAAACTTAGGCTATAATTTCCCAACAATATATAATTTTATTAATCTATTTATATGTCTGTTAATTATGTTTAATTTTATTAGTCTGTTAATTGTGTGTGGTTATATATATTTCCTCTCTAACTATGTGTACCCCGGTGTGGAGCAACAGCCAGTCATGCACTGCACTTTTATTTTGCTCCGAAGTTTCATACTATTACAAAGGATGTGACCTTTAGAAACCATCCCATCCTTTTAACACTGCATATATGCATGCTACTACATCTATTGACTACTACAGCAAGTTGCATGCACATATTTCCTTCCCACTTTCATTCAAATAAAATGCATACATTTCACAATACGAATGGTATAAAAGTATGATCATTTATTGTAGATAAGCTTGTCCCAGTTCTACTGTAGTAACACAGGATGATAAAGTATCCTTTCCTCCTTTAGTACATCCTCCAATGACTATAATGGCATTGTCATTGACTGCTGCTATAGCCACTGAAGATCTAGCAGATGGTAGGGATGCACTAGTATTCTTCCATGACTTGCTAGACTCATCATAAATCTTAGTATCTGATGTTGATATTGTACTATCTAGATAACGTCCACCAACTACTACTAGTGGGGATAAGCTGGGAACTAGGGCTGTACTAAAATGATCAGTAGGAGCTATGGTAATCCATTTTGCAATCCCTATCACGGAAAGCCATCTGGTTTGCTTCTGGTTGCCTGGTCTTGTAATATCAACAAATGGGATCTTGTAGGCATTATTATTAACTTGATGAGGGTTAGTACCCTCATGACCCACTATATAAAGGTGACTATCCACAACAATTGGTGTGAAAGTGTCCATTGGTACAGGAAGCTTAATAGATGCCTTTCTCCAATAAGAGTTCTCTATCCAGTTGAGGACTTCAATATCATCTTGTGGGACTAATGTGTCCACTCCCCCCGCAACAATAACATGCTCCAGGTGAGTAGCCACTCCTGGTCTGCTCCTAACTGAAAGAAGGTCAGGAAAATAAGATGTCCAAGTTTGGCGGGCTTCATCAAATGTGGAAACTTTATTGGTTCTCTTCTTAGTAGCAGAGAGACGTCCACCAATAATAGCTAACTTGCCACCAATGATTTGAGGAACACCATAATAGTGACCCGAGGGAGGTAACTGACCCCAGTGGTCAGTATTGATATCATAGACATATATTTGACATTCAGCATCATCAACTGGACTACCCCCACCAGTAACATAAACCTTCTTGTTTTGTACAGCAGTGTATGCATGAGACATTGGAGCAGGAAGGTCAGTCAGTTGAGTCCATTTCATGTGATACCTGTTACTGGTAAGTGCTGGAATTAATGGAGGTGCTTCCTTTGGAAAATAACAAAAACAAGTCAATATACCACAACATTCTGAATACACCCGAATATGGCAAATACATAGTCATACCTGTCCTTTACAATAATGTTGTGATATATATATATATATATATGTTAAAAATTATAATTGTTAATTTCCAAGGTCTATACCATATGGATCAGTAGAAAATTCTGAGTGACAAAGAGTGGCTGTTTTGCAGCTGTTAGTTATACTCAATTAACAAGATTTTCCATGATAAAAGTGAATAGTAGCTAGCTAGTTGGCTCAGTGCTTTATTTCCTCAAAAATAAAATATCACAGGCAAACCCTACTCTCCTTTGAAAATTTTTTGCCATGCATACAATACAATACAGTAATGGATTTCTTAAAGCAATTTATACACTTTAGTATATATGAAATCAGTAACACATCGTCTGGTTATCAGTGGAGTAGACCCCTAGTTGTGGTTGACAGGGACAGGAAACCCTTTTTGATTTTACATACTACTTGAAACATTGAGAAATTGAAACTTTAGGTTTCCTGAATCTGGAATCTATCATGAAATAGAAATCTTTACCTTGGTTAAGTGATAGCTTCTCACCACTAGTAGTATTGTTCTGGCCAATAAGTTTGGTGAAAAGATTGAGATAATCTAATAATGCAGTCAGGCAATATAAACTACTCTAATATAACAGTCACTTCACTGTAGTGAAAACCCCCTTTCAAAATTTCTGCGTACACCCCTGGTTTACAAGATTCATTAAGTAGTCCATTATTCAAGTAGTCCATTATTCAAATAGTCCATTATTCATTCACTCAAGTATTCCATTATTCTACAAACATGTTAGCGACTTACTATTCTGAACTTTGATGTCTTTGTTATTGACTTTTCTCCCAAACTTATTCTGTTCAGTTTACTAGCCATTTGTTGTATTGGTGCACTTTGCTAAAAATACCATATATGGCAATGCTGCTGTGATAAACTATACTCACCAGCTGATGTTTTAAATTACTATTTTCCAATTTCAACTGTTCAACTTCAAGTTTCAAGTGGTCCACTTGTTGGTATAAAGTAATAACATCTTGTGGGGACTCCTTCATGTAAACATCCTTGCTCACTTGGATCCTCTCACACACAACTGCAATGGCCGGCCTCACAGCAGGATCATTATCAAGACACTCCTCTACCAGTGGCCTCAATACTTCAGCCTCTCCTCTCAACTTATCCAGGTACTGCTGACGACGCTTAACTTCAGACAAGGCTACCATCTTTCTTGTTTTAGGGTCAAACTCAACTTGATCACATGGATTAGGCCATTGTTGGTTAAATGTGTGGAGGACTATTCCAGCAAATGAGAACACATCCATGGGAGGACCATATACTGGATTTACAGAAAGACTTTCTGGGGGCATGAAGGTAACTGTTCCTGGAACTTTAGTCATTGTCCTCTTACTATCAGCCTTTATTACCTTGGCTACTCCAAGATCACTGATCTTTGCCACATGATGTGTCGTCAATAAGATGTTGTTAGGGGAGAGATCTCGATGAACAATGGGAGGATCATGATTGTGAAGGTAGCACAGGCCAAGGGAGACATCATGGACAATTGAAAACTTTAAAGGGACAGGAATCTTCTCATGTTTATCCACCAGTGAGGTCAAACTATCCACCATCATCTCCATAGCCATTACTGGTAGCCGCATCCTTTCCTGTACACCGCCCGCCCCCACAGGATAATAAACACCTAGGAACTGTATGACATTTGGATGACGTAATGTACTAATTTGATGACACTCTCTCATAAATGATTCCACTGTTCGTCGCATTTCCACCTCTCCCACCTCTTCCACAAAGATAGAGTGGATCTCTTTGGCAGCACAGATCGTTCCATGATAGTTGACTGCGTAAACTCTCCCGTAAGCCCCGCGACCCAATTCCTTTCGATCTAGTTTAATGGCACCATTGAGAACTAGACCTTGAAAATCAACGCCCGATGTCATTTCTCTCGATGTGGTAAGGTTTATTGCAAGTGGTGGGCGCCGCTAAACTAATTTATTTCTTGATTAACGCCCAAGCGCATACGTGAGCTAATGAAATTTGTTTTATCAGTTTCGCGTTAATCGAGATACTCTAATAGAGCAGTCTATTTTGCCCTACTATAGCAATCAGCTATACTCTAATAGAACAATCATAACATCAATTACTTCATCAGAAAAGCAACAGGGATATAGTTAGTGTTTCATATTTGCTATAGCTAGTGTAATACATACAATTTCATTAAATATTAGAGGATATAAGGTTACTCACAGGTCCCTTATGATTATTTATTTATTAGACAACTATCCCTCTAGGGACCTGCAAGGAGGCTAACAGTAAGCCTGTGAAGCAGAGAGTCAGAAACCTGTAAATATAGTCAGCATATTATCATACAGTATGGCAGGGGCGGAGAAATAGCCCCCCCCCTCCCACTTTTACAAGTGGAGGGGCAGTGCCCCCTCAGTTTTTCCAATGTCCAGTTGCCAAAGTAAAGCAACTATTTTAGTCATTAGCCAACTTTAATACTTTGCCTTGGGATTTGTGTTAAAGGTTATGCAAGCATGGAACACTGAATGAATCAGTGCTGGGAGTGCACGAAATCGATATACTCTAATAGAGCAGTCACTAACTGCTTTTTACTTATTTACCGGACAAACGGTGTCTGATGCGTCCAGGGCAAAAGAATACATTACAATCATATACGTATCTATACAATTAATGATATTTGCGATAAAAAGTCAATCAAGAGTCGAGTTAATTATTGCTATTTAAACAGGGGTAGAGTGCATGTTACCTTCAATCAATTCACTGGGTAAATCATTCCAATCTCGGATTGTTCTTGGGCCGAAAAAGCTATATTTGTAATAATCACAATTGGTAATAGGTATAATGAAATGTAGAGGGTGGTACTTACGGGTAGATTGTTGTGTTCTGGAGAAATAAGGTGGTAACTGTACTGTTGTAAGATGGTAAATAGATTTGTAGAACATGTGTAGTCTTGACATTTGTCTACTCTAATAGAACATTTAGCGGAATCGTTATTAGTTTGCCCTGTTACATGCACTTAATTCAATATGTCTTCACTAACACTTATATCCATATGTATATAATCAACAGCATGAGTCTATCTGAAATTCCTTCATTTACTGATGTATCTAATTGTACAGTGTCTCAATGATAGTCATTACATGGAGTATCCTATTCAAGTACACATGTTCCACTGAAAATGCTCTCAGATTCAATCTCAAAGTATCCAAATCTCAAAATTTTCTTGTGGAGGCATGCCCCCAGGCATGCTTTGCATGCTAAAGTGCAAAGCACAGTAAGGTACAGTTAACGATTTTAAAACACTTCGTAACTTACAGCCAGCCCACATGACTTTCCCCCCCCCCCCCCCCCCCCCCCCAACTTTTGAGTACTGTTCTCCGCCCCTGCAGTATAGTAGTACTGTATATTAGGAGGTTTGGGTTTGTCAATATCAAAGCTTTACAATACTATCTTGGCACCTTAGCAGTATTGGTTAGGTATGACCAAGCTCAAAAGTTCCTTCAGTACAACCCTACTAATGCTTCCAATTAGTTGCTACAATTTAAAAAAAGAATATTTAATGCAAGTTTCTACTGACTGACTAGCTACCTGATGCCTTCAGACAAGCATAACACGCTAAGGCTACGGACTTGATTTTTTTTTTCACTGTTCAATGTCACTTAGTCCCAAGATGTGCCTTTAGGCATACTGCAGTACATACAATGCACGCATCATGGACTTATACCTTTGTCCTTCTTTGTGTCCTAATTTCTTTTTGCTGACAGTTAAAGGTGTCAGTTTGCAGTAGCATGATGACTTCCCTATGTTAGGGAATCATCCATATTTTCTGTAGTGACTGGATTGATTGCAGAGGCATTTCTCCTATTGTTCTTCAAATTATAATGCTATGAAATGGGCTGAACATACTGTACAATGGAAATTTTGACAAAAGAAAATTCAACCATAGATATAGTCATGGAATATTAGCAAATATTTGACAAATCTCGGAATGAATTCCTTACCAAGAATTTTTTACCAGTGTGTTTGTAAAGATGTCCACTAACACTCCTCAAAAGATTTAAACACAACTCCCTTAAAAGAACCTGTGACAGTTGCTGGAAGTTGGACTACCCATGATCTTATTTGGGAATGGTTGATTTGCTGTAAGTACAGCAAATCATGTGGTTTAAGAGGTCATACTTGTATACATTGCAAGCATCAAACCACTCCTTGATGAAATTGATGAAAAAGACCACATCCGCTCATTATTATTACTAATTGTGCACTAAATGATTTTTATAACTTCTGTACTTCTTAAGGACTACGTAATATCTAATGCCTCAAGAATCAAGGTCTGCGTCTTCTCCGGACTCTCCATCATCAATGCAATTTTTGCATGTAATCATTGTAATTCCTTCACAATTTCCACATGTTGAGATACACTTGACGTCATTCTTCTTGCAGCTACGTCATATACAGTTGGCTGTTACAATCTCCTTTACAATTACAGCTTATGAACTTTAGAAGCTCCCCAGGTGCCATAGGGTCTAACGAGTTGGAACTTGCTCATAACCTCCCTACCGTCCATCCATAGCCACTGGGGTCCAAATACATGCTCTGCAGTACCATTGTGTGCCTCGTTTATAGGTCAGCATGGAGAGTGGAATGCTGTGCAGCTGTACCTTCTGTGTTTCTGGTTTGATTAGTCCAGCTGCTGCCTTTCATGAGAATGTGCTGTATCAAATGCAGCTAATAGCAGAGCCAGGTGCATGTACTGGAAAATCAAATTCTGCTCCTGATCACCACATCCTTACTAGCAAGCAAGATGTCTATATATGTGTTCATCAATGTCCCCAGTACAAAAGCTGTCAAATAGAGAGGCTAGCAATGGCAGAAACAGTATTACAACCAGTGAAGGCATGACAAAAGAACAGGTAGCACCTCTGTCTTTCAGACAGAGATTCTTGGTCCTCCTGACACCGTAACAATTAATGGTAAAGAAGAGTGGATGACTGGTGCATGAGCTATGGTGTATCAGTATTACCAGTACATCAGCATCTTATGGCTGCACCTGAAAATAATAAGAAATAGTGACTAATATAGGAGAATAACAACACAGCAACCATCCACTAGGTTCACTGACCTTAACAGAATCTTCCTTAGCAGCAGTAGCAGCCAGTGCGGCCTTCACAATTGAAGTGTCAAAATCATTGTCACACAGCTCTACAGTGATCTGATGTTTCTGGAATGCTTGAAGAGAGGAGATGGATGATTTCATTCTTGTTATGAGTATTGTCCAAGAACTTTGCCCTTGGTGTTGAGTGTATCATATTCAGTCAAATCTGTACATCACAGTAGGAGTTCTTTGTATGCTGGATGTGGTCATGATCTTTTGGTGAGCTGCTGTAGCCATCAAACACCACAGTAATCTTCTGAGTGTACCTGCCAAGATACTATACACAGCTCAGGTATGGTCAAATTAGCTATTTGGAAAAATGACTACATTAGTGTGCGCATGCCAATGTAGGGGGTCTGGGGCCAGGAAATGTTTGAAAATTAGGCCCTCTAAAGATGAATCTGAGTGTTTTTAGCAGTTTTTCAGTGAAGAATAATAAAATTTCAGTTTATATCAATAAATTTTACTTTTCCATTAAATCAATACTGATTGCAATATGCATTGAGTAGCTATCATGTATGCATGATAATATTTTCATTTGTAGTTACCAAGCATTTAGATATAATTAGCTATATACCATAATGCATCAACTCTTCTTAGTCATGCTCTAATCAGCTAAATCTGTGAGGCAGAAACATGTATAGCTAAGTAGTAGTGGTGTTGAGCATAAATGAGATCACAATTATAATGAATTATTAGTATGCATGCTCCTTAGCCTAGTGACACTGTCAGCTTTAACACCAAATAAAGTGCACTGAAAAGCAGAATGCAGTGAAGCACAAAGCAGGGTACTAGTAGGTAATCCTTAGCAAAGTGTAACTACATTTGCATTTATGGGTTTCCTGAATTTGCTGTTGTAATAGTCAACCTATTTCTAGATCTGCTGGGTTATGAAGACTGATCTATAGCTAGCTAGCACCATAACCCACAGCATGGGGTCATATCAGAAGCATATAGATCCTTTACAGCAGGTAATTGATATGGTTTTCACTGTAACTATAGCTGCCTTATGAGACTGTAAATTACCAAAAGACTACAATTTGTTAAATGGCTGAGTTGGTAGCTACATATTATACTGAAGCTGATAACTCTAACCAATTAAACCAATTAACACTTTTTGAATCGTATAATTCATTTTAAAATATAAAAACTACACTAATCACCTAGTGGAAAACACTGCTAATAAAACAAAACCCACAATTACAACTTTTGTAACTGGAGATACAACCCACAATCGAACCTGTTTTTGGAAGAACTCTTGAAGTTATATACTCTCCTGGAACAGACATTATTATAGTGTAGTGATGCATAGTTCCTGACAACCTTGAAACCGGGTCACTACTGCTGACCCGGATGACCCACTGACCCGGATGTGACCCGCATTAATTAAAGCCGAGACGTGTTTCGGCTAGTCTCGAGCGAGCGAACGAGTCTACATTTTGAGCGTTCGATTCGTGTTGAGTAAATATTGCAACTTCAGCCTAGTAGTAGGTTGAAGACCAAAAAAAAAAAAAGGTCTTCACCTACTGACAATAGCTACCCTCGCGTATGTTGGTAATGCGATAAGTAGGCGTGGCTCACGAAAGAGCTACGCGATAGCGTTTATAAGTTTCCACGTCGTCAAACGAACAATTTCGTTTCTCACGTGATCCAATCCGGGTCAGACCCGGATAAATTGTAAACCGGGTCAAACCCGGAGAAAATGTGACCCGGATGACCCGACCCGGTTTCAACGCTGGTTCCTGAAATGAGTCTGGCTTTGATACTCATAGAAGATTTAGGGTTTTATTGGCCAAGTACTAACTTAAAAAGAAAAGGGGGGCTACCCAGTCCCCTTAGCCCCCCCCCCCCCCCCCCCTAAATCCGCCCATGCAGTATTATATTGATTTTTCCTTAATTACAACTTTGATGGTTTCAAAAAAATAAATAAACCCATAGGACATAACACATGAATCATACTCACCAATGCTCATCTGCTAACTGATTCTTTCACAAAACTCAAGGATCACAAGTATTTTTGAGAGCATAAGATAGAGATGCTCTAATAGAACAGTCATCTACTCTAATAGAACATTCAGTTGAAACATTAAACATTATGCTAGTTCCACAATTTATTTGTTTTTAGGATGCAGTTTATCCAGACCTATCTACACCTAGAGATGTATCTTTACAAATTTATGTGTGTATTTCAAAGCTATTGATATCTACTTGTACAGTACTTAATGACAGTCATTGAGGAATACTGTGTTCATGTACACATACACCACTGAAATTGTTCTCAAATTTCAACCTTCAAACAAGAGATGAATAATGATATTACAGCATAGCTTAGTGGGAAAATCCCTACTTTGCCATTGATTTGTGATATTATGAATGCAAAACTTTTTCATGAGATGTTTTGATGCAGTTTATGACTGTGTATATTATGAAACTGTCTCTAACAAATTGTTACCCATATAGGCATAGCACAAGGTGGATCAGAGCACCCTCTACATTTAGAAATCAAGATACTCTAATAGAACAGTCATTTACTCTATAACGGTCAAGGGTAGCATAATTTTAATACACTGCTTGTCATTTTAAACAACTAAAACACCTGTTCTAAATTGATTTACTGACTCTATCCAAACCGTAGTGATTACAGAAATTCTCTGGAGAAGAAAAATCATGCAGCTGCTTACCACATTCCAGGATTATGTTTGCTTAAATATTTTGTGATACTTGTGTAGGGGACTTTAGTTATGTTAATTCTGTTTTGTAGCTTGGTAATATTTGAACATTCAATAAAACTTTGCAACTTAATTTCAGCTAAAATTAGTACCAAAATCATTTTCAAAAGGTCAATTTTTCAAAATTTCCTTGTAGACTTTATAGCTACCATCAGCTCAGTAGCATTCATGCTTCCAGCACTGAAGTTTCATAAAAATTTACATATTTTAGTCAAAATTTCCACCAAATTCAATACCAGAAAGTCGAGTTTTCAAAATTTCCTTAAGGAAAGTACTAGCTAATTCTTTCTAACTCAGTATATAACTACTATTAGCATTCATACTTCCAATGTTGAACTCATGAAGAAAATTTCAGTCATAATTGTCACTAAATTCAATCTCAGAATATTAATTTCCTTAAGGGTATACTAATTCTGGAATTTAACTCAGTAGCTAGCTATACTATTAATACCCATACTCCCAGTGTTGTTGCTTGCTACCACTTGTATTTTAACACTAACCACATGGGGTTCAGTTTTAAACTAATTATAGAGCCCCCAAAATTAGCCAAATTGTGCACTTTTATGACATGTATTTTTTGATATAGTGCCATCGCATATTTGACCTTTAGTGACCTTTATGGCCATTTTTGTCCAGAAATTTGATCATTTCTGACTTTATCTCCCTGGGGCATTAATCGACAAGTTAAAACATGGTGCCAAAGTAAAGGTCTAATTGAACGAAACAACTTGGTATTTATTTGAAGTATAGGTAATTCCATTATGAAGTTATGATCAATTTTACTAGCTGCAAAATTTGTTGAGTTTACCTGCCCTTGGGGTGTAAATTACCCGTGGGGAGGTATATTATCTCAAAATTCATGGATAATATAAATGATCATAACTTCGGAATGCAATCACCTATTAACTTCAAATAAAAACTAAATTGTTTCATTTAACAAGATCTTTATATTGGTATCATGTTTTAACAAGTTACTTAATGCCTCAGGGAGATAAAAACAGAAATGGTGAAATTTCTGGGCAAAGATGACCATAAAGAGTCACCAAAGGTTAAATCTGTAATGGCACTATATAAAAATGTATGTTATGAGGAGTACTATACTCATGTGGAAAGTTTCATGGTTTTGTGAAAAAGTGCACAATTTTTGTGTTGTGCCGCTATACTAATATTATAGTTATACTGTGCATGGCAGTAGGAATATAAAGAATAACTTAATTATTGATACGAGTTTGAGGTAAAGCCAATCAGCTAGGATAAGTGTGACTCTGTGATCATGTCGGTAAACTCATCCAGGAGACTGCATGGAGGCATACAAGTCCTCATAGTTTCAACTTATGGAAATAAAATATATTATATATGTAGTGTTGTTACAGAGAGTAAATTGAAGAACTCTAGATCTGCAAAGACACTTTGAATTCCAGTAGACTCTGACAATGGTATTGTCAATAGTCAGGTAACTAAGAACTTTATAGCATCCATGCACTTAGACTAACTGTGACAGTAGGAACGAGTCAGTTTGAGGTAAAGCTAATCAGGGATAAGTGTGATCACTGTCTTCTATCCAATGCATCAAGCCTACAATTAATGAACAGGTTTGGATTTTAAAAAACAAAAACAACAGAAACAGCATTTGCCCAGAATAGGATCAATGGGTATGACATCTCTAGCAATTATGTACACCCTTCAGCAAAGGAGCTAATTCTGAACAATGATGGTGATATAAACCAATAGAAATGCCAGTAATAAAGCATGCAGTCAGGTCAGTAATAAGGCCACAGTCACAAAATGCAATGAGCTCAAGACTTGTCTAAAATCTTTGAAAGGCTAGTGGATTTCTGTGATCAATCCTGCAATTACTGTACCTCGAACAGTGAAACAATAGTTTTTAATATTTTGATTTCCACTATAGTCTATAGTAACCAAGATTTTGTATTTAACATAGCTGGTGTGAGCTAAACAGAATTTTTTTGCTGGTATAGGCCTGAGGTAATATCAAATAACATGGATCAACATAATATTTATTTAGCTTTAAGAAACAATGGTCTGTTCATATTGTTCTATAGGAGATCCAGTGTTCTTTGGTAACCTCCCAGTCATCAAGATGATCAAGTGATGAAGGAATCAAGGTAAGCACAGAAGCAGTGGACTCGGGCGAATATGGCTGGCCATGGTACTACTGCATGCATGTGTACAGATCAAGGAAGTGTTATAAGAGAGGTAAGTACCAAGCCAAATTGTAAATGAAATTTCAAAGATAATAAGATGACTGCCCATATTTCATCTTTCAAGAAATATTTCAGTTGATCTCTCTCAGTAAACATTCAATAATTCCAGTATTGGTAAATCAGAAAATTTTAGCATTCCTCAAATTCCATGAACTTTTGTTAATCATTTTTATCATCAATTTTCATCTGTCAAACTGTACACATTTCTTCATCTTTCAGAAATAATTTCAGAGGTGACCTATGAAATTTCAGCTACTTTACAATTCCTAATTTTTTCTTATACTTGTATATGGTTCAAGTCTACAATTTAAGGCTACTGTGTATATACACAATTGTGAAGATTAAAGGTATTTAGCTATGTAAAAATTGAATTTTACCAGCATTGGGGGTTACACTCCCAGTCCCAGCATGCCTGAACAAAAGCATGAAATAAAACTATTTGTGGCATGCACGAGTTTGACAGTAGCTACAACATAACTTAAACACATGTACAGCCGCTCTGAAAGATGACATGTCCTCACAACCATCCATAAAATAGCATCCCCAGCTTCAAGTCATTAATCTCTCATCACACTGGGGGATCGCAACATTTTTACCATTCCAACATCACAATCTAAGGCTAAAAGCTGTCATGTTGATAACTCTATAGATATCCTTATTTCTGTTTATACCAGGGCATCACTCAAAGGCTATACAGTGATGTGCAACTGCAATGCATTGTTCAGAGTGTGGCTTAGACAAGTTGTCTCAGGGATGTTGATTGAAGCAACAAGGCTGTGGGGATGAGTTAAAATTGTAGCAAAATACAGTAAAGTACTGTCACTGCATGAACTATAAGTGAACAAGGCCATTATGAAATTTACTGCCTTACTTATCTGTTGGTATATTATGTGGTCAATTATACTGTCCCTATAAGAAAAAATTAATGTTTTTATGATGATGCCATTATTTTAATGACGATAACTGGCCCAATGGGAGTATCCATGGCCCACCATGAATAAAGCTGCAATGAAATTTGCACGTGATGCAAGTCCAGCTGAATATATGAAATAATTGTACTAGTATTAGACTGTTAATTTTGTATATCACTGAATGGATCTTTTCACAACTGGTGTATATGCATGTATGCAAACTTCCTCCCTGTATATGCAGCAACTATTGACATTTTATTCAACTGCTAAAGAATCTACTGGAATAAATTCTAATGACTAATGCAGCAAAAGAAATTATACAGTCAACAAAAATGTAGTACAATGCTTAATTAATTATAACAGCTACATATTGCTGGTCAATTAACATGTAGTGGACAAGCTTGCCCCCCAGTTCTACTGTAGTAAGACTGGATGATAAAGCATTCTTTCCTTTTTTATAGAACATCCTCCAAAGATTATAATAGTATTTTCATTAACTGTTGCTATAGCTACTGCTGATCTAGCTGACGATAATGATACAATGTTCCGCCATGACTTGCTTGACTCATCAAGCATCTTAATATCTGATGTTGTAGTTGTTACGACTCTTTTACTGCATTCACCAACTACCATTGGTGGGGATGAACTGGATACTAGAGTTGTAGAATAATGGACAGCAGGAGTCATGGTAATCCATTTGATGGGTGTGTCACTGGCTTGCTTCTGGTCATCTGATCTTGTGATATTAACAATGGGGATCTTGTAGGCACTGTTGTAAACCTTGTTATCAATACCATCATGACCAACTATACAAAAGTAACCCTCAGCAATAATTGGTGTGAAACAGTCCATTGTTACAGGAAGAATGATGGATGCCCTTCTCCAATGAGAATTCTCTATCCAATTGAGCACTTCAATATCATCTTGTGGTACTATTGTGTCAATTCCCTTCACTCCCCCAGCAACTATAACATGCTCCATGTGAGTAACTACCCCTGGTCTGCTCCTAACTGAGAGAAAGTCAGAATAATAAGATATCCAAGTGTGATGGTTTGATCAAATGTAGAAACCTTATTTGTTCTTTGTCTGGTAGCTAGCAGAAAGACGTCCAACAATAATAGCTAACTTGCCACCAATGATGTGAGGAACACCAGCAAAGTTACCTGGAGGGGGTAACTGGCCCCACTGGTCAGTGTTGATATCATAGACATTATACTTGATGTTCAGTATCATGATCTGGACTGACCCCACCAGCCGCTTAAATCTTCTTGTCTTGCACAGCAGTGATACTATGCACCATACATTGGAGCAGGAAGATGATATATAGATCAGCCAGTTGAGTCCATTTTGTGTGATACCTACTACTGGTAAGTGTTGGTATTAATGGAGGTGTCTCCTAAGAGTGAGTGGACCACAAGCTAATAAACCATTTTTTATCATAAATAATTATATACCAATTTAGCAAATTAACTTTCCAACCACAACACTGTTTGAAATTGACAAGACTTACCAACAGTGGAACCTCTCATAACAAACTCCCCAGATTAAGAATAGGAAACCTCCTTAATAAGGACAAAAAATCTTGTCCCAAGGTCTGAATACTTACAATTTTTACCTCCAAAGTTATTATTACACTACAGCAAATATAGGATCCATAATTGTATAAAAAGGTTCAAAAAATGTGGCTGCTAGTTATGATTTGTTTTACAAACGTAGCTAGCTAGCTAGTTAGTGAATGTCTGGCTGAATCAAGGGCGGCCCCTAGAATTTTGGTGACTGGTTTCCAAACTTTTGATGTATGCAAATTAAAATCTTGGGGGATATGGGGGCAAGATTTTCATGTAATTTGAAATTGAATCTGGTAACAATATTGAAAGTTTAAAAATATAATTATGTTATGTATAATGTAGGCTGCTTAATTGTGCTTGCTTCTGGTACAGTATCAGGTGCAGACTAAAGAGTTAAGAGACAGAGCAAATTTGACATTTGGAGCATACAACAGACATGGATGTTGTTCTGGGGGTCTTGGGACATGCCTCCAGGAAGATTTTCAAATTTTAACACTCTGTTATAAGATTTTGGACTATTTTTTACTGTGTTGGCACAGGTAAATAAAGTAGCTAGCCATGTAGCTAGCTACTTACGGTTCTTAAGAGAAATACAAAATGTGGCTGTTCTATTAGAGTGGTTGACTGCTCTATTAGAGTATTTCGATCTGAACTTTTGTTCCATTGCAAATCACTGTAAAATATAATTTTGATTACTTGACCAGTTTCTGGAAACCTCAAAAACCCCTCTAGATCAGCCCCTGTGAATTAGTTAATCTCTAAAACCATTGAGGGAGCTGTGAGCTTAATGAATTAAGAGAGATTTTAATACTGCAGATACTCCAATAGAGTAGCTGTGTCTATTTTTTCTAGCAATCATTTTGTAGTCTACAAATTACTCAATTGGAGACTCTTGTGTGATATAGATCCACACAAAAACAGCCAAGCTGTGAAAAAATGGTGCAGCCTAAAAAAACCTGGGTGAAAAAAGTTGTGAAATCAAAGGTGAATGACATAAATTTTAACAATGCACACAGCTATTATTAAAATTTTTCAGTATTAACATCATTGCAGCCATTTCTTGGCTGCCACCTTTGATTTCATAACTTTTTCCCTCAGGATTTTTAGGCTGCACCATTTTTCACAGCTTGGCTATTTTTGCATGGATTTCACTTCTTTTTGTGGCCCCAAAACCAGCCTATGGCTGACTTAGAGATTTGTTTTTACTCACATTTCTTCTTTTCTATGCAGACACAATGATGATTTTTGAAGACTACATGAAAATGAATTCAGTCAAACACATTCTCCCAAGCCATTCTCCATTGCACTAGTAGGGTTGAAACAAATGTACAAACATATCCTTCAAAGCTTCTTTTGAAAATATTACCAAAGCTTCAAAGCTTTGTTACAAATGCCATGTCAACAATTAATGAACACAATTGATGGTTATTAGGGTGTACACTACAGTACAAACTCCTACACTTTGTTATAGCTCCAGTATAATCATTGTTTAAACTATAACTACATCTAAAAATACGTAAATGGCAGCTTCCACAAGGAGTGAAAATACTTGGTTTAACATGTTAGTATCCATGGTAATAAAGCTTTGGTGGGGTAAAGCAGCATCCAAATGTTATGAAACCAAATGAAGCTTCGAACTATTAATTTTGTCTCAGCCCTATACACTAGTCATAGTGTTTGTTGTTTCTTGGCCAGTTATTGACATTGTGGTATGGATAACTTCCTGGATTAGTCCATAAGATTGAAGAAGTCTAAAGAAAACTAAAAGGTACTAGTGGACGCACTTTATAGATTTTCTTACAGCATATGGGCACAGTTTGGATCAATGATGTAACATGGTACTTCCCCTGATTCTTTTTAATATGTTTGTAGTAATGACATTTTACATTGTGAGTATTACCCACTGTCACCAATCAGCTGCACTGTAGTAGTCACCTGGTGGTTTGTTGTACTAATCCTGCATTGCTAAACTAACAGCCACACAGACCATAGATGCTATCACAGATGATATTTAATCTACTAGTGACTTATTTGATGTATGCGTGTGTGTGTGTGTGTGTGTGTGTGTGTGTGTGTGTGTGTGTGTGTGTGTGTGTGTGTGTGTGTGTGTGTGTGTGTGTGTGTGTGTGTGTGTGTGTGTGTGTGTGTGTGTGTGTGTGTGTGTGTGTGTGTGTGTGTGTGTGTGTGTGTGTGTGTGTGTGTGTGTGTGTGTGTGTGTGTGTGTGTGTGTGTGTGTGTGTGTGTAGTTGTGAAGCAGCATGGCCAAGTGGCTAGAGCACCAGCTTGATAATTGCAGGTTTGATGCCTAATTGCTATCACTGTTTGCTTGATCAAGAAATTTTACTCACATTGCTCTAGTATACCCAGCTTTTTAATGGGGACCTGGTGGCCTGGTATCAACTGGGGAGGCAAATGCACAGCTATGGAACTTCAGGCTCCATGGGAGACTTATACAGTCCTCCTATGGGTTACTATATAGTCCTGTCCCAGGAGAATTTGTCTACAAGTGTACTGGCATCCCAGTGCTGGTTCACTGGGTGGCAATAGCTGTGCTTTGCATGGCTGCTGGAGGCTTTCGCTTTTGTGTGTTTGTGTGGGTGGTGGGAGGAGCAGCCTACCCAGTTATATCATCAATGGGGATCTACATTATGTTAACTGGGGGAGCAAATACCAATTGTCTATATGTTTCACAAAACAGGTAAAGTTCAGGTGGGAGTCTTGTCCACAAATTTCACCTGTAGCATGGGACAGCCTCCCGTCGTTTGCTAATCCAGCACTGATTTCTAGGCACCCGAGTATCTATAGTGCTACATGACAGATGGCTTCACTTTTGTATATATGTAGTGTGTGTGTGTGTGTGTGTGTGTGTGTGTGTGTGTGTGTGTGTGTGTGTGTGTGTGTGTGTGTGTGTGTGTGTGTGTGTGTGTTATATGTATCTTTGAGTGCATGTGCAACCAAGAGTAGTTTGCAATAGTTATGTTTGAATCAGTGTTTACATATTGTATACATGACCTCATATATATATATATATATATATATATATATATAATATATAGTCATAACACGTTTAGGAGGGATATGACATAAATATACACGCAACTACCTGAGGGTGCGCAGCGCCCAAGGGAGATCGTGTATATTTCGGTCATATCCCGACTAATCACTACAGTAGATGAAACGATTATGGGCAATTTATAGTAAAATAGTACCTGTTTGAGATCGAAATCATGCACACATTGATGAATCAGACTCTTTAGTAGTGTCACATGCCCATCTACTCGCGATTACTGAGTTATCCACGAACTGAGGAGACAAGAGTTCATCAACTATATACACCCTAGATATAATACCTATGTATACACCCACTACTAGCTCGGGTAAAAATTGTTGGTTGATTTAGGTGCTTGCTATTAGAGACTTGTTTACCATTTAGGTAAGGATTTCACAGAATGTGTGAAGTTACACCATATAATTATGGTGCCACATGGTATATCCATAGTGCAGTGCTTTTTAATCTCCACCACAGGTGTGGTATATCAGTATATATATGTAAATTCCAATAATATGAGACTAGAAGAATGTTTGATATACATTGTGTGTTAGCTATAGTGAAGAAAAAAAAACCATTACATAAGTGCTGAAATGACAAGCCAAAATAAAGTTATATAGCTATATATAATGATACGTATGAAAACCAAAAGTAATGAATAAAGTAAAATATAAAGACAATCATTATAAATCTGTACCAGCTGTATCTTCTGCTTTATAGTTGAGAGAACTTGTTGAAGAGATTTCTACTTGTGATACAAGGTCCTCTCCATTGTGTTCATTTTCCCAGGGTAACTTGTAACTAAGTGTGAGTAGCCAATGATCACTACCAAGTGCCCTGAACAGTCTGGCACATGCTAATTCAACTATTAGGATAACAAATGACAGTAGGATACCAGTCCCTAGTAAGATAAATAATCCACCAACAGATTTTAAGTCGATTGGTTCACTTTCCGCTTGTGCAGATGCACCTCGTGTAGCTATTTCACTGACACAAGTACGTCTGTGTTGGAAGTACTCTATTGTCAGTCGTTCAATCTCACCAGTTTCTCTAAGCTCTAGTATGGCTAAGGAGAAATCATCAGTGTAGGGAGAATTCTTAGTAAGCCCAAGACCAAACCCTCCAGGACTAAACGAACCATCTCCGATGTTCCTCAGTGTACAGTTGGGATTGTATTGTTCGTGTTTCCTTGAACTAATGAAGTCAACAACTGGACCATCATCAATTAGAGCAATGTTATCATGGACAACAGCTGCTAATGCTTCAGATTGACTTTCAAATAAAAGACCCTCCATTTGCATATATCGGTAAGCTTCCTGATATGCCTTGATTGGTGAGTGCTTGAAGAAGTCAGACATTTGTGAGTTATTGTAAGTTCCGAAACGTACTATTGGAGGAATCTTGCTGACAAGCTCATCAATGCTACTAAAACCAGATTCAGTTGTTGGTGCAGCAAATATAGCAGTAAGGCTTGCAGTGTAGGTAGCAGCCAACACCAAACACACAAACCACCAACCACCTATTAGAACTCTTGCAGAGGTTGACCTGGGTACTGTTTCTGCACCTACAGGTACAAAAAGAAATTTGATCACTACTAGCATTTAAAAATATAATACATACCTTGTTGAAATACAGCAGATAATACTTGCCAGGTAGAATTATACAGTGTCATTTGAAACTGTGACTCCCATAATGAGAAATCATCTGGTGGACTCTGGTACCAATCATAAGGACTCAACCTCCCAATTATGGCCATCCCTACACTAACTGCAACAACAGATGCTAGAATTAGCAGCCAAAGACTTGTCTCAAATGGCTTTAAGAACCGAAACAAACGATCTGTGGTAAATTCATCTCTAACTTCAACATTATAGAGAATTCTTAGTCCAATATCAAAGTATGCTCTAGTAAAATCTATTGCAGTTTCTCTACGTGCTGTTATAGTGAAAGGGGCCAATGCAATTTCAGAATTCTATAGAAATACATAATTTGCTAACTAACTACAATACAAATATGCTCACATAATCCATCAGGTCTTTCACTAATCCCGTCCAGGTGTTTGTTACGTCATCAAATGCTCCATATTGTCCATCAGCCACAAGACTGATGTTATAGGTGAACTCCATTAGTTCGCTCAACTTATCTATCAAGTCAATACACAGTCCTTCAAATGTCACAACACTATCATTGTCTATTTTCGGAATCATGAATGGTTCACTCTATAAAACACAGTAATACTTCTCACACTGGCTCCACTTATTCATTATAATTACTTACTTTAACAGAAACAACATCAAAATTGTAGTTGCTGTAGTCATATTGGTAACGTGAATTTGGAGGAGCTCTTGGTGGGGGTCTTTTGGTAACACCACATCTGATATCACTAACACCTTGACACAAGTGTAAAGTGTTGGCTTCTTGTTGAGAACACCAACGAATAGGTGATATTGTTTGGAGGGTTTCATTTTCTCCCATCCAAGTTGCAACCTATTAGTATGATTCAGTTATGTTTTCATACTGGTTCATACAGTACTTCACTCACTTTGTTTAGTCCAGATTCATCAAAGCTAATGTAGTGGTAAACAAGAGCTCCTGCTGTTAGTGTTTGATTGATGGATTCTGATCTGGTCTATATGAAAACATAGTTCATCCCACTGCATACCACATCCTGTGATAACCTTTTTTAAAACTGAATGAAATAGTTCACCATATGGCCACACCTCCAGTCCATCACATGTCTGGTTAGTTTGTGTAAAGTTAGATGCCATTGCAGTCACCTCCGCTACACTTTGGGCTAATACTGTGAATGCATCATAAAGGTAGGCAGCACTCTGTAGAAGTGTTGGCAATAATATATTATATATGCATCATGTGATCACTGTACAATACCTGTAACTCCTTCACTGATCCATATCCTCTCCAAACATCAGCAAAGTCATCAAGTTGTGGAGTGTTGGACACAGTTGTGTATACTCCAAGTGAACGAGGTGTAGTTGTGGTAATGATGCACCCTCAGAAACACATGAGGTTAACTGTATATATACACACACTATAAGATGCCACGTGTGTGTCTCTGCCATACCATTTCTGCAGCTGCTCCTGACAGTATCCACACATAAGGAGCCACCGATAAGCCTTCTTCATTGGCCTGTGTATATAGTACACAATGTGATATATATGTGATCACAGCATTAGTTTAATAGCCTGTAACCTCATACGTGGGTTGTATGTGGTGGTACACTTACAATTGTAAAAATTCGAAATACTTCACCAATATTACAGTGATGGAGGATAATAACAGAGATCTCACTTTGCTTAATTTTCACCAGTCTTGACCTCATAGCCACATCACTATCATCTGTATAATACACTGCAGCTACTCTGTAGCTAGCTGATGAGCCCGGCATGAACAACTCAATACCTATGTCCCAACATACAGGGATACTATTAGTCACACATACAAAATAATTACCTGATCCTGGCCATGTTATCAGTATCACATTGGTCCATGAAGTATCAACTAGCAGTTGGGACAATGCATTAGCTATCTGCTCCTCTGATGGGGTAAGGTTTATTACTGAACTGTTATGATCAGTGGTGATGTGTGCAGTGGATACCACTGGGACCTGAACTGTATCAATGACATGTTTTACTGCACTGGGTAGTGGCTGATCAGTTATGAAGGCCACTACACCCTCAGACAGCAGCTCACAAACTAAAACAGTACAGAATAGAGCCATGAGATAGCTGTGCTTTACAGCCTGACTAACTCACTTCTTATCAATGCCGCAATAGTGGGTAACTCGTGAGGCTCAAAGCAAACTTGATCAGTCTCATCATCAGTGAGAGCTAGTTGTACAGCTCTAGCTTGGTAGCTTAATGGTTTGAACAAGCCAACTACCGGTATATTATACACATTACCTCGTACATTACACTACAATAATCGGCTCTCGATATTAAGCCTATATATCGGCTTACTTATTCTGTGTTGTCTATTGCATGTTGCTCCGGTAACGCATGCAACAATTGAAACGATCCCAATTAACACGAGATATTTCATTTTCTTCACCCTGTCACATGCAACTTCCTTCGCCAGCCACACCCACCAAAGAATTCAAAAACACTGCGTGGTGTCGCCACTGCGGTGTCGTCCGGACTCGAGTACCAACTATATACGTAGCTAGTGGCTAGCTCAAACCCAAGTTCATCTTCAGGGGCTCGAGCTAGGAAAATGCTGCAGTTTGACATAGCCACGCAGGCCTGTGTCAACTAATTGATGTACCGACCCACAAGCAAGGAAACATTCTAGATCTACTTCTTACTAATTTAGAGGATAAAATCGAAGATTTACAAGTACATCCTGACCCTCATTTACATTCCGATCACCACAATATCACTTTTTCTGTCAACACCAGTATGAATGGTCTATCAAAATTTGCCCCTTACTTTACATTCAACTTTTCAAAAGGAGACTATCAAGGTCTTTGTGATCACATGCTTCATTCAGATTTCATGCCCTGCTATCTAACTCAGGACAGTGAGCACATATGGCATATCATTGAACAGAAATTATTTGAAGGTATGCAATTGTTTATTCCTCAGTACAAGGTCCATTCTAACCAAGACCCAATATGGTATAACTCTGAGATAAGGCATTGTATCAATCATCTAAGAACACTTCGTCGTAGGTACAAACGCCATCCCACTCATCATGTCTCAAGCATCATTGCTTCTACTGAAGACACTCTCATGGGCAAAATTAAGGCAGCTAAACAGAGCTTTGAATCACACCTCATCAATTCCTATGCTTCATCTAATAACAACAAGATATTTAAGTATCTTAAATCTATCACTAAATCCAACAAAATTCCTTCAGTCATGAACCTTGACTCACTGAATGCTAATACTGATTCCAGTAAAGCTAACTTATTTAATCAACACTTTCATTCTATTTTTCACAACTCAACCTCACTCCCCAACATTGAAGATCTTCCTACGATGCATGACTCTTTACATTCAATTACTATTACCGTTCCAGAAGTCTATGAAGCCTTAATTTCACTAGATGTTGAAAAATCTGCTGGAATCGATAACATCTCTCCCAGAGTATTGCAAAGTTGCGCTACAGCGATATGTGAACCACTCCATCATTTATTTTCACAATCATTACGTCAAGCTACATTACCATCATGTTGGAAAATTCATAAAATCGTGCCTATCTTTAAAGCAGGTGACGCCAACAGTGTTAAGAACTATCGTCCTATTTCATTGTTATCCATTGTATCAAAAGTTCTTGAAAGGTTAATCTTCAGTAAGATCATTACTCACATCAACAAATCCATTAGTCCATCTCAGTTTGGCTTCACAAAGGGTTGTTCCACACTTCAACAGATGTTAATTCTAACTGACTTCATCACTAACACTTCTTTGCAAACTGATGTTATCTACCTTGACATCAGCAAGGCCTTTGACACAGTATCACACGCGATTTTACTTCAAAAGCTATGGTCAATTGGAATAACAGGCCCATTATGGTCCTGGTTCAAGATCTACCTGACTAACCGTTATCAAAGAGTCTCTATTAATAATGTCTACTCTGACTTGTTACCAGTAGTTTCAGGTGTTCCACAGGGGAGCATCCTCGGTCCGTTATTGTTTCTAGTATATATCAATGATATGTCTGCATATATCCATCAATGCCAGCTTCTAAAGTTTGCAGACGATGCCAAATGTTTTAATCACATTAAATCGGTTTCTGACAAGGAAGACCTTCAAGATAACATTACTGCTCTTTTCGCCTGGTCACAGGACAATGACTTAAATTTCAATATAAAGAAATTTATTCACTTATCATTCAAACGCAAATTCCACACAACATACTCAATGTCTGATTCCATTATACCTCATGTAGATTCTCACAAGGATCTTGGCATGATACTATCTGAAGATCTGAGCTGGGAGAAACATCATAAAACCATCATTGCCCGTGCTTACAGAACACTTGGTCTAATTCGACGGACATTTGTCTGCAATCATTCACCTACTACCTTGGTTAGATTGTACGTATCCTTGGTAAGATCGCAATTACTTTACTGTACTCAGATCTGGCGACCACATTTGATGAAAGACATTGTTAACCTTGAGAGAATCCAACGCCGAGCCACTAAACACATCCTTAATGACTACACCAGCTGCTACAAAGATCGTCTAATTAACCTGAAGCTCCTTCCCCTCATATACATATTTGAACTGCAGGACATACTGTTTGCTATCAAGTCACTAAAGTCACCAACCTACCAGTTCAACATCAACAACTTTATCAGTTTCAACTCTTCTACTACTAGGGCTGGAGCAAGCAATAAACTCTTGATACCTCAACACCTTAACAACACAGCTCGACATTCTTATTTCCATCGGTTACCATCTCTGTGGAATGCCACGCCGATAATGGATATAAACACATCATATTCTACTCTCAAATCTAAGTTTAAATCATTCTTATGGAATCACTTTCTAACGAATTTTGACGAGAGCAACAACTGTACCTTTCACTTCCTTTGTCCTTGCAGAACCTGTCATCAATCCAGACCTCCAGTCACAAACTTATAATTAATCAACATAACATTGTATAATTGTAGATAATTTTGTATTTAGGCAGGCTGATGGTGCAAGTTACCATCAGACCTTTGGTGTCACTTTTCACCATAAAGCATTAAATAAATAAATAAATAAATAAATAAATTTGCTTTTGCAATAGCTAAAGACAAGAGTTCATAATATAAAAGGAGAGGAGAGTGTCCTACTCCAGTACACAGATATGTTGAACTTCCTTGAATGGCCAACCCTACAAGAGAGAAGACACATTAACAGGTTAAGCCAATTTCACAAAATTGTTCATCAGCTTACTCCTTCCATACAGCTACCATCTTATTTCTTACCAACTCAGTATCCAACTAGACAGCTTCATCAACATCGATTTATCATCCCAGTCAGTTCCACTGTATCGTATCAGAAAAGTTTCTTTCCGAATACTTTAAGAGAATGGAACACTTTACCTAACAACTTTATTGAAGAGCAATCCACAGAAATTTTTACCAACCACCTTGTCATCACACAATAAATTATCTTATGTATGCATGTATGTGTTAAATGTTGTTTTTTTTGTTTGTAATTACCTGGGTCAATTATCAGCTATGCTGTCTCGAAATCATAATCATAATCATAATCATAGTATACTAAGCCTGTACTGAAGTTATGGTACAATACCTATGGTCACTTTCAGTGTGTTAGTTAGTCAGGTCTCTACTCTACATTAAATTTCAATGACCCTTGAAGTTATGGCTTCAATAAGCAGTCCACTGATGACACTCCTTAACACTGTGTTAGATTACGTAGATTAGATTATCAATTTTTGTCAAAAGACGTGGGTAAACAGAAGACTTATAGCATGCAAATGTGCTCCCCACACACACAAAGACAACATACACACAGGACAAGTAACCACTGCACAGTTGCAAAATACAATACAGAACAGTCAAAAACATAAATAAGAGCTACAGTAAAAGAAAGCGATGAAGAGCAGACCAAAATGCAGTCTGATTTGACAGCTGTAAAACGTGAAGGGGAATAGTGTTCCAAAGAAAAGGAGTGTTAACAAAGAAGAGTATTGATAAGGATTAGTAATCGAGGATGGAATTGATAAAGTCGGTGAATGTGATCTAGTAACAGTAGAAGAAAATTGAAAATGTCTTGAAAATGGAATAGAAACTCTTTTGTGCAAAATATCATGCATCAGGCAAATAGAAGAGAAAGACCTCCTAGTATGGAGAGAAGACTGACCATTTAAGTTCATGAATACATGAGTCTGAAGACTTATTCCATATATGGCTGGTAGAGTTCCATCTGTTACCACAGATCCATTGTGCTGCACGTCGTTGAACTGATTCTAAATGAGAGATGTCCTTCACTAAGTGTAAACACCAAACAAGTGAAGCATACCTAAAAATGGATTTGTATGCAATTGATTTAATCGTTGCAGAATTGGAACATAGCATATGACATAGATAGTTCAATGCATGGGATGCTTTGGCTGCAAGATGCTTCACGTGATCACTCCATTTAAGCTGAGAATTGATTAAGATTCCTAGGTACTTCTGACACTACTGGGAATCTGCTGGCTGCCCAGGAAATATTTACATGTTGGAGGAGAACGTTTGTATGAAATGCAAATGCTTTTACACTTGAGAGGATTTAATTTTAATTGCCAAACTTGACACCATTTGTATTATTTTGGAAAGAGGAGATCATGATCAGCAAGAGAAACAATTTCTTTGTAAAGGGCTATATCGTCTGCAAACAGTTTGATATTACTGTGATGGATGATTTTATGTAGCTCATCAATATAAAGTAAAAAGAGCAGAAGACCTAAGACTGAACCTTGAGGCACCCTGGATCTGACAGGTAACTATTCAGAGAAGCTACTATTAACAACTACTCTCTGGTATTCCGTAGTCAGAAAAGATGCGTTGACATGATATCCTAAAGAAATCAAAGTCTTACTGTATTACTTCAAAATATACATTTGTACAGGCTATACTGAAGTAGGACACTCTCCTCTCTTTTTATATTATGAATTCTTGCTAAAGAGCTACAACAGTTGGATACACAATTGGGCATTACATGGAAACATCTCAGTCTTAGATTCACTATTAATAAGTATCTAATCCAAAACAGCCAAGCTGTAAAAAAAGTGTGCGGCCCTCAGAAAGGCTATGGTGAAAAAAGATGTGAAATCCAAGGTGGCGACCAAGAAATGGCTGTGATGGTAGGTTAATGGTAAAAATTTTAATAACGACAATTCAGGTGAATTTTTGTGCCGCTTCACAAAATTTACCTAAATTGTCATTATTAAAATTTTTACCATTAACCTACCATCACAGCCATTTCTTGGCCGCCACCTTGGATTTCACATCTTTTTTCACCATAGCCTTTCTGAGGGCCGCACACTTTTTTTACAGCTTGGCTGTTTTGGATTAGATTTCATTTCTTTTTGTATTTGTATACCCCAAAGCCGGCCTATGGCCAGCTTTGGGACTTTTTTAACCTATGTTTTTTTCTTTACTACAGGAAGAAGAAAAGATGAAGTAGATGTACTTTAAATATTTTATCAGTAAATGTACAAATTATATATACTGTATAATACATATGTGACCGGATTTGCGAAAAGGGGTCTTCCACACACATCCAATTTGCCACCTTTGACAATTGATAACTTCAGATTGGAAAGAGCTATTGCCTTGAATTTTGGACAGTGGTGAGCACCACTATAGCTGAATACGTGGTGAAAATTTCAGGTTAATATGTTACTTGAACACTGAGTTATGGTCTCCAACGGTTACGGAATTGGATGTGTGTGGAAGACCCCTTTTCGCAAATCCGGTCACATAATATTATATTGATTACAGAAATCTCCATGGTGGTTTCTTTGTAACTGAACACTCTACAAGGTGACTTCTTCTAATTGCTCTCTCTACAGGGTGAATTGTTTGTAGCTGAACGATCTACAAGGTAACTTCTTCTAGCTGATCTCTCTACAGAGTGATGTGTTTGTAGCTGAATTCTGTATAGGTGATTTGTTTGCAGCTGAGCTCTTTACAGAATGGTTTCTTTGTAGCTGAACTCTCTAAAAGGTAACTTCTTCTAACTGATCTTTCTACAGGGCAATTTGTTTCTGGCAGAATTTTCTACAGGGTGATTTCTTTGCAGCTGAACTCTCTACATGGTGGTTTCTTTGTAGCTGAACTCTCTACAAGGTAACTTCTTCTAGCTGATCTCTCTACAGGGAGATTTGTTTGTAGCTGAACTATCTACAAGGTAACTTCTTATAGCTGATCTCTCTACAGGGTGATTTGTTCGTAGTTGAATTCTGTACAGGTGATTTGTTTGCAGCTGAGCTCTTTACAAAATGGTTTCTTTGTAGCTGAACTTTCTCCAAGGTAACTTCTTCTAACTGATCTTTCTACAGGGTGATTTGTTTGTAGCTGAACTATCTACAAGGTAGCTGATCTCTCTACAGGGTGATTTGTTTGTAGCTGAATTCTGTACAAGTGATTTGTTTGCAGCTGAGCTCTTTACAGAATGGTTTCTTTGTAGCTGAACTCTCTACAGGGTGATTTGTTTGTAGCTGAAATCCCTACAAGGTAACTTCTTCTAGCTGATCTTTCTACAGGGCGATTTGTTTGTAGCTGAGTTCTCTACAGGGTGTTTGTTTGCAGCTGAATTCTCTACATGGTGGTTTCTTTATAGCTGAACTCTCTACAAGGTGACTTCTTCTAGCTGATCTCTCTACAGGGTGATTTGTTTGTAGCTGAACTCTCTACAGGTGATTTGTTTGTAGCTGAACTCTCTACAAGGTGGTACTTCTAGGTGATCTCTCTACAGGATTCCTTGTTTCTAACTGAACTCTCAACAGGGTGATCTGTTCATATATAGCTGAACTTTCTACTGGGTGATTTGTTTGCAGCTGAACTCTCTAAATGGTGGTTTCTTTGTAGCTGAACTCTCTACAACGTGACTTCTTCTAGCTGAACTCTCTACAAGGTGACTTGTTTCTAGCTGATCTCTCTACAGGGTGACTTGTTTCTAGCTGAACTCTCTACAGGTGATTTGTTTGTAGCTGAACTCTCTACATGGTGGTTTCGTTGTAGCTGAACTCTCTACAAGGTAACTTCTTCTAGCTGATCTTTTTACACTGCATATTTGTTTGTAGCTGAGTTCTCTACAGGGTGATTTGTTTGCAGCTGAACTCTCTACATGGGAGTTTCATTGTAGCTGAACTCTCTACAATGTGACTTCTTCTAGCTGAACTCTCTACAGGGTGACTTGTTTCTAGCTGAACTCTCTATAGGTGATTTGTTTGCAGCTGAACTCTCTACATGGTGGTTTCTTTGTAGCTGAACTCTCTACAAGGTAACTTCTTCTAGTCGATCTTTCTACGAGGTGATTGAGTTTTTTGCAGCTGAACTCTTTACATGGTGGTTGCTTTGTAGCTGAACTCTCTAAAAGGTGACTTCTTCTAGCTGAACTCTCTACAGGATGATTTGTTTGCAGCTGAACTCTCTACGTGGTAGTTTCTTTGTAGCTGAACTCTCTACAATGTGACTTCTTCTAGCTGAACTCTCTACAGGGTGACTTGTTTTTAGCTGATCTCTCTACAGGGTGACTTGTTTCTAGCTGAACTCTCTACAGGTGATTTGTTTGCAGCTGAACTCTCTACATGGTGGTTTCTTTGTAGCTGAACTCTCTACAAGGTAACTTCTTCTAGCTGATCTTTCTACAGGGTGATTTGTTTGTAGCTGAATTCTCTACAGGGTGATTTATTTGCAGCTTAACTCTCTACAAGGTGACTTCTTCTAGTTGAACTCTCAACAGAGTGATTGATTTTTTTTGCAGCTGAACTCTCTACATGGTGGTTTCTTTGTAACTGAACTCTCTACAGGGTGATTTGTTTGTAGCTGAACTCTCTACAGGGTGATTTGTTTGTAGCTGAACTCTCTACAGGGTGATCTGTTCATAGCTGAACTCCCTATAAGGTAACTTCTTCTAGCTAATCTTTCTACAGGGCGATTTGTTTGTAGCTGAGTTCTCTACAGGGTGATTTGTTTGCAGCTGAACTCTACATGGTAGTTTCTTTGTAGCTCTACAATGCGACTTCTTCTAGCTGAACTCTCTACAAGGTGACTTGTTTCTAGCTGATCTCTCTACAGGGCGACTTGTTTCTAGCTGAACTCTCTACAGGTGATTTGTTTGCAGCTGAACTCTCTACATGGTTTATTTCTTTGTAACTGAACTCCCTGCAAGGTGACTTCTTCTAGCTGATCTCTCTACAGGGAGATTTGTTTGTAGCTTAACTCTCTACAGGTGATTTGTTTGCAGCTGAACTCTCTACATGATGGTTTCTTTGTAGCTGAACTCTCTACAAGGTAATTTCTTCTAGCTGATCTCTCTACAGGCCGATTTGTTTGTAGCTGAACTCTCTACATGATGGTTTCTTTGTAGCTGAACTCTCTACAAGGTGATTTCTTCTATAGCTGATCTTTCTACAGGGTGATTTGTTTGTAGTTGAACTCTCTACATGATAGTTTCTTTGTAGCTGAACTCTCTACAAGGTGATTTCTTCTATAGCTGATCTTTCTACAGGGTGATTTGTTTGTACCTGAACTATCTACATGATGGTTTCTTTGTAGCTGAACTCTCTACAAGGTAACTTCTTCTAGCTGATCTCTCTACAGGACAGTTTGTTTGTACCTGAACTCTCACATGATTGCTTCTTTGAAGCTGAACTCTCTACAAGGTGATTTCTTCTAGCTGATCTTTCTACAGGGTGATTTGTTTGTAGCAGAACTCTCTACAAGGAAACTTCTTCTGGCTGATCTCTCTACAGGGAGATTTGTTTGTAGCTGAACTCTCTATACATGATTTGTTTGCAGCTGAATTCTCTACATGATGGTTTCTTTGTAGCTGAACTCTCTACAAGGTAACTTCTTCTAGCTGATCTCTTTACAGGGTGAATTGTTTGTAGCTGAACGATCTACAAGGTAACTTCTTCTAACTGATCTCTCTACAGGGTGATTTGTCTGTAGCTGAACTCTCTACAAGGAAACCTCTTTTAACTGTGCTCTGTACAGGGTGAATTGTTTGTAGCTGAACTATCTACAAGGTAACTTCTTCTAGCTGATCTCTCTACAGGATGATTTGTTTGTAGCTGAACTATCTACAAGGTAACTTCTTCTAGCTGATCTCTCTACAGGGTGATTTGTTTGTAGCTGAATTCTGTATAGGTGATTTGTTTGCAGCTGAGCTCTTTACAGAATGGTTTCTTTGTAGCTGAACTCTCTACAAGGTAACTTCTTCTAGCTGATGTATCTACAGGGTCACTAGTTTGTAGCTGAATTCTCTACATGGTGGTTTCTTTGTAACTGAACTATCTATAAGGTGACATCTTCTAGCTGATCTTTCAACAGGGTGATTTGTTTGTAACTGAACTCTCTACAAGAAAACTTCTTCTAACTGATGTCTGAACAGGGTGAATTGTTTGTAGCTGAACTCTCTACAGGGTGATTTGTTTGTAGCTGATCTCTATACAGGTTACTTATTTCTAACTGATCTCTTGAATTCTGTTTAGGGTGACTGCTCTATTAGGATGACTGCTCTATTAGAGTATCTCGATCTCGCACTTGCTACACCAAGTTGGATTTCGTGTTATAACTCCGTGGCTTTAAGTCTGATTTTTCTACGCCATTGAAGAGCCTTTCTAAGATGATAACTCCATCTGTACAGTGATTTTCAAAGCATTACCCCAAGTGGTTTATCTGGTAGGCGTGGCAAGCATAATAATAATAATAATAATAAATTAGCTAATCTCGATTGCATAATTGTTACACACTGTTGATTTTTTCGCTGTATCTTCCTGGTTTTTAGCTCGATTTCTTTCAAACCACAAAAGGTTTGAGGTTCAATAGTTAACCTATTCACCCACCGATTTTCAGCTTCTTCCCATACGTGGTTTACCCTGTAGGCGTGACAACATATTGGTGTTATTTTTCGTGCATAATCGCTCATAACTCTTTGCCTGTTTATGGTATTCCAGCCAAAGTTGGTACAGAGATGCGCCTTTATACCCCCCTTCTGTGTGCCAAGTTTCAAGGCAATCGGATAACGCGTTCGCGTTTTATAGCAGTTTTTGTAAGTGTGCGAAAAGAGGAAGAAAAATAAGAAGAAAAAAAAAACGAAGAAACTAAGCCAATTTTTGAAGTCGCATATCTCAGGAATTCCTGAAGCGATTTCGCTCAAATTTGGAATGTGGAGTACTGAAGTTGGAGGGAATGTACACAGCAAAATTTGTCTTGTTTCATCAAGGCAGCACAGAGCTACGGAGGTGCGAAAATTGCGTTTTCTTTCTTCCTGTCAATATACTCACGGGGTTGCGCGCCGGCTTCTTGGGCCGCACGACACACTACCGTGTGTCTTGATTCACCGAAACCAAATAAAAACAAAATTATGCACTAGTCCAGCTAGTCAAACTACAGCTATGTGTATATATGATACAGTTCTACCATTTCACTGCTGTGAGAAGGCCACTCGTTGCTTTCAGAGGTGAGCTTGCAGTCTTCAGAGAGACATAGACCATAATCAGATTCTTCAGTAGTAAGTCAATTTATTATTAGCTCCTTAATTATGCCTAGCTACATGCCATATAGCTAAGAATGCACCAGTTGTGTGCATACACATTGCATATTGTGTGCAAAGGTGGGCAGGCCCATACTACCATGCAGCCTCCTCACAGTGGACCTGGTAGGTAACATGTCACTCTATGGTATGGCTAATGGTAGCACCCCTGGCTCTGACCATGTGGTATAGACCAGGCAAGGTCAGGGTGTCCTTGAGTTGGCCTTGCAAGCCAACAATAGGGTTTTCACTATGCACACAGTTCATACATTGCATTGAGGATAGACTAAGCAGAGTCCCAGGACCCTGCTATTGTCTGTGGCCCATCCACCCTCTTTGCGAGTTATTTCATTCATCTGGCCTAAATCAATCACTTGTAATTCAGTTACCCAGCATCCCTTAGCTAGATAGGTGGGTGTCTCCCATGGAGGCCGGAGCTGAAGAAGATTCCAGGGCAGGCAGTCAAGAAGTGTGTCAGGCAGCATAGCAAAGTGGTTAGAGCATTGGCCTGGTAATCAAAAGTTTCCAAGTTTGATGCCATAGTTGCTATTGTTGTTGTTGTTTCCTTGAGCAAGAAACTTTAATCACATTAGCTAAAGGCATGGCGACCCGGGGGTCCAGCCCCCTTTACGAATTTCTGATTGTAAATTCAAAAAATCGAGATACTCTAGTAGAGCAGTCAGTTACTCTAATAAAGCAGTCACAGTATTCAGAGAAGCAGTGTAGCAAACTATGAAGTTGTGAATAAGGAGGATTTTTATGCACTTTATCAGTGATGCAAAGTGGAGGGCAACCATTCTTAGCAGGTGTTGACTTCTCTTCTTTTTTTTTTTGCTCTTCAACACCATACTAGAACCCCCCTATTTAAAAATATGTTGCTATGCCTATGCTAATCCAGTCCACCCAGCTGTTCACAAAAGGTAATTTGGTGTTAACTGGGGAAGCAGCCCACCCAGTTGTGTCATTAATGGTTAGCTGTATCTGGGAAAGCAAATGTCAAGTGTCCATGTCTCGCTGTACAGCCGTACAGGTGAGGACTTTGAGTGCCCACACCTTTACTTGTGAGACATGGGACAGCCTCCTGTAGGTTTCTAGTCCTGCCCCAGGAAGATTTGCCATTACTGACTCCAAGACACAAGTTACCCAGTTAAGTCAGGCATGACGTTGTATACTGAAACCTAAGGCTTTGTTTTCTTTTACTTTGTGTGTGTGTGTGTGTGCATGCATGTGCTGCGTGTACTTTCTGAGCATTCCTGGTGGATCCATCCATAATAAAAAATAATATTACCAGTATTATGTTGCATCATTCTTACAAGGGATGTATGTTGGCTTACCTATATATGCAGGATGTCAACCCGGGAGTGTTTTCCTACCTGGATTTGCATTGATGTATGCAAAAGCAAAGCCTATATACATATATCAAATGTTGCAGTGTAACCAATTGGTGTATCTTTTACATAAAGAAATATATACCATGAGCTTAACCAGGAGCCCATGGCACTTACAGACTCCTGATAGCTAACATAGCTACCAGCAATATTATCTGTAATGCAAATTATTTTAACTTTCTGGGTTTTTTCCGGCCACAGTATTTCCAGTTTTCACATTATCTCCACAGTTCCCGATAAGACAAAACATATTGTTAGTATAGCATAGGCGGCGGAAAGGGGGGGGGGGGGGGCTAGGGGCTTTGCCCCCCCTCAGAATGATATCGCACCGAAATTATCTTTCTTGGAGTGGGGCTGAAAACCGTGATAAAGATCGAGATACTCTAATAGAGCAGTCAGTCTAATAAAGTAGTCAGTGTGTAGCGAGCTATGTAAGGATTTTTATGTAGTTTATCAGCTAGCAATGGTAGCTGGTGCGGTGGAAAGCTCTTGTCAGTTGGTTGTGACCTTTTTTTTTTTTTTTTTTTTTGGTCTCACCTTACCAAACTATAGAAATAAGTCTGGGTCAGCCCAGCCCCCCCTCATATCAACTACTTCCTCCGCCGCTGTAGTATAGTATAAAGCTGTCACCAACAAATTTAAGGCATCACTTACTACTGTTGTTTGTAATGTTATCAGTTGTATTGAATCAACCAACATTTGTTGGTTATTAATGGTTAATGTAGTCCATGGCTAATTCTGATGCAGTCTTCTCAACCTCATTTATAGAAGACAGCTGGATAGAAAAAAATTACACTGATCATGCCCATGAGGTCAGATCAGCTATGTAGCTATAGGCATATAGGCATTCCATAGTTCCACTGGTTCTCATATGGTTCCACTGGACAGAACACGTTCTCATGATTCCAGTGGTAGTGAATTTGTGGCATATTGTATACTTGTATGATGTGAAATAATAAGAATTAGTTAGTCTCGTGAGTACCACATGGTGTCAGAAGTGGGATGTGACTGGCAAGGAAATTTACCATCCCAAGCAGCCGTCGTAGAGCAGCTTTGTCAGTAGGCACTGGCATGTTCACAATGGCACTGACCTTGGCAGGATCTGGCTTAATTCCTTCATCACTAACAATGGTGCCCAAGTATTTGACTGAGTTGACACGCAACTGAAGTTTGTCGAAGTTGAACTTCACATTGCAATCTCGAGCCCTGGCTAAAACCTGTCGGAGGATCATGTCATGTTCTTCTACATTGGCTGCAGCAATAATAATATCATCCGCCACAATGTGAACACCATCAATCCCATCAAAAGCAGCTTCATTTTTCTTCTGAAACACTTCGCTGGCTGATGCTAAGCCAAATGGTATACGAGTGAAGTGATAGCAACCAAAAGGAGTGCTGAAGGAGCATAACATTGAACTGTAATCATCAAGTTCAACCTGCCAGTACCCATCTTTCAGGTCAAATGTAGAGAAGACCTTTTATCCAGCAAGTTTACTTGATATTTCCTGTGCAGTAGGTATTCTGTAGTGCTCTCTTTTGATCACTTTATTGAGATCTCGGGGATCAAGGCAAAGGCAGAGTGTCCCATTCTTCTTTTCTACAATAACCAAGTTGTGCACCCAGTCAGTGGGCTCATCAACTTTCTGCAGCACACCACATTCGAGTTGGCATCAAGGGAGCGCTTTAACTTGTCACATAGCAAATGTGGTACTCTTCTAGCTTGGTGTATTACTGGGATGGCATTCTCTTTTAGGGTAATGCGATATTTTCCGATGTTTCCAAGGCCTTTGAATATGTCTGGAAATTCGACTTGAATCGTCTCCTTCAACAAATCAGGGACCTGAACGTATGTACCCTCTGAACCAGACCTAAACTAGTACAGTCCTTGAGTCCTAATATGGGTTGAACTTCTTTAGAGACGACAAAAAATCTAACAGCAGAAGTAGCAAGCTTCCTTCTACATTCAAGGACACATGTGCCAATTGGTGTGAGTACAGAGCCTCCATAAGCAGATAGTTTTGTTGTTGTGTTAGTAAGCATAGGCTTACCTCTCAGACGGTTAAATACCTTCAGTGGAAGTACACTAGCTTCTGCACCCGTGTCCAGCTTGAATGTGATCTTATTTCCAAGCACACTGATTGTTGAGAGCCACATGGATTCTGAGATTCCGTGAACTTTAAGTGCATCAGTGACTAGTAGTGGCTCGCCATCTGAGTCATTAATTCAATTATCATCATGACTGGAACTGCAAAAACAGACTATGCAAGAAACATTTATGGCTCTTCATGCTGTCATGACTTAACTATGACTTTTCATGCAATTATGCTATACTATAGCCAAGAATTCTTTGGCCCTAAACAACTTTTTAAACTGGCTTTATAATACAAATTGCAGAATGCAGACATGTATCTATTCCATACATGTAGTGATGAGGTATGACTTGCTATGCTCTTTGTGCCCACATGTTTGCCTAGCTTGTATAAAAAATCTCCAGGGTGACCACAGTTACTGTTGACTGAATCCCCATGCACAGATCTAGAACACTGAGAAGAAACGATTACATTAAAAGTGCTGTACAATTAAATCATTCATCATTAATTGTTCCAGATGATGCATTTTTTTACAAAGTGGCTATACTAAAAGAACAGAGTTAGCAGTTATATACCCTTCAGCGATTGAACTGTAGAATCTAATACCTCATGACATAACTAATGCTCCCACATTTAAATTCCTGTCATATTTGTTAATAAAGAGGTAAGCAGCATAGCCATATACCATGCTACTAGCCTATAGCTTAAAGCATTTTGATTCAACTGCATATGGTATAATATGTCTAATTATAGCAACTAGGTTTACATAATTCCCAGGTCCTGCATGGAGGTACATGTATCTGAGATAACCGTGATCATGTCAATGCTATTGATACCTGACGCAGAAGCTACGCTAAATGTATAGGTTAAAATTTTCAGTTTTTATAAGGAACAGCCGTGAAGAATCAGGCTGGTACATAATTATGCATAGATGAAAAACATCATAGTATATAAGTGAATTCTTTTTGAAATCCGACTATAAACTAATTTCTAGCAAACAGCTATAGCTAATAAAATAAAGCCACAAGTTATTTTTATTGCTACAATGATTCTTCACTACCAGACGTATATGACCTATAGTAAACCAGTCTTAAAACTTGGTCAGCCTAAAACTGCTGCAATTTTTTTCACAATTCAGATCATGCCAATTGAAAAGGCTATAAGACTTGATATTGTAACTAGACAAAGATACTTCTGACTTGTAACATTCCAACTTCAATGCAACTTTATTCACCATGCATGATAGAGGATAAAAAGGTGTCTACATTTAGATATCTTGAACAACATTCCTAGCTGTTGATATTGAATAATCAATGGATTAAGTAGTTTTAGCTGTGAATTCATATCTACGTGGAACCATGCAGTAACCATGAATACCATGCAGTGGAGCCACAGAACCATGACAACCAGTGGAACCATGAAACCACTGAAGATAACCAGCAGAACAGACATAATAATTACTTCACATATTTCCACATGCAGTTAATATATAATTAATATTTCGTGAGTTTTGTATCCAGAAAGAGTTGCATGTCACAGTGGCACAATGACATGTCATGACTGGTGTGATACATACCCCATACCAGTATTGACTGGTGTGATACATACCCCATACCAGTATTGACTGGTGTGATACATACCCCATACCAGTATTGACTGGTGTGATACATACCCCATACCAGTATTGACTGGTGTGATACATACACCATACCAGTATTGACTGGTGTGATACATACCCCATACCAGTATTGACTGGTGTGATACATACCCCATACCAGTATCTCATGTAACTTTTTTCTTCAGTGCATGTATATATAGTGTGATTATTAACTTTATTCGCAATAAATGTTTATCCACAGAATATTGTAATGTTTCATAGACATTAAAAGGTTGTGTATGGCATTAACTGTGATTTACATGGTTATGAATATATTATGCTTCTTGTCACAGGGTCTGTGTCCTTCAATTTAATTTCTGTTTATTATCGGTTTATAGTTTTGACCTGTAATTAAATTTAGAGCATGTGTGTATCCAGTATATAGGTATACAGTGTCAGAAACTACTGCAAGAATTCACTACAGTGGTATCACTACCACTTCAAATACACTATGTGTTTCTTTCATACCGGGAATACCATGACACTTGTCATCACGATACCTCAGGGTACATCTCTGACACAGAGAATGATGGTAGGGTGGAGTTAACATCAAGGTTAGTTCAATATAACTGATGGTTTCATCTCCCTTGAATTTTTTTGGCTGCTCAGGATGTTTTTTCAGTTATTTAAAGATTTAAAACAACCACTGCATGCACTATATGTACTAACTTGTAGCTATATACTACTAGCTATATGACTCTTATTGTTCAACAACTAGAATTTTAGTGAGTATCAAGACACACGATAGTGTGTCGTGCGGCCCAAGAAGCCGGCGCGCCACACCGTGAGTATATTAACAGGAAGAAAGAAAACGCAATTTTCACACCTATGTAGCTCTGTGACCCCTTATCCAATTGGAACCAAATTTGCTAGGGACGTGCCGCCCAGTTAGGGGAGTCTACATACCAAATTTGAAGAAAATCGCTCCAGCCATTTTCGAGATACGAGCGAACAAAATTTCGTTTTAATTTCTTCGTTTTTTTCTTCTTCTTCATCTTCTTCATTTCGCACACTTCGCAAAATTCGCCATAAAACACGAATGCGTGCTCGGATTGGGCTGAAATTTGGCACACTTAAAGGGCTCATTAAGGCGGATCTCCGTACCAACTTTGGTAGGAATCCGATGAACATTCACGGAGTTATTACCGATTATTTTCGTAAAATAAGGTCTAAGGTCTGTCACGCCTACAGGGTAAACCCCTTGGAGGAATCAGTTGAAAATTGATATGTAGATGGAGCAACCATCGTAGGAGTGCCTTTTTGTAGTTTGAAAGGAATCGGGATAAAGACCATGGAGATATGACACAAAACCCAACCTGTGTCAAAATTACGCGATCGATTTTTGTGAATAAAAAAACTATTAGTTTTCGTGTCTACCAGGCAAACCGCTTAGAGCAACGAGCTGAAAATCAGTATGTAGCTGGAATAATCATCATAGAAAGTTCCTGCAGTAGTACAGAAGAATCGGATTACAAATCACTGAGTTATGATTCGAAAGGCAACTACGTGCAGCAAATGCGAGATCGAGATACTCTAATAGAACAGTCACCCTAATAAAGCATTCAGCTGCATGTTTAATTTACACAGTTATATTACATTGCAAGTTATTCTGTAGGGAATTCAGCTACAAACAAGTCACCCTGTAGTCAGATCAGCTAGAAGAAGGTACCTAATAGAGAGTTCAGCTACAAAGAAGCCATCATGTAGAGAGTTCAGCTCAAATATATCACCCTGTAGAGAATTCAGCTACAAACAAATTGCCCTGTAGAGAGATCAGCTAGAAGAAGTTACCTTGTAGAGAGTTCAGTTACAAAGAAACCATCATGTAGAGAGTTCAGCTGCAAACAAGTCACCCAGTAGAAAGTTCCGCTATGAACAGATCACACTATAGAGAGTTCAGTTAGAAACAAGTCATCCTGTAGAGAGATCAGCTAGAAGAAGTCACATTGTAGAGAGTTCAGTTACAAAGAAACAATCATGCAAAGAGTTTAGCTGCAAACAAATCACCCATTAGAAAGTTCCGCTATGAACAGATCACACTATAGAGAGTTCAGTTAGAAACAAGTCATCCTGTAGAGAGATCAGCTAGAAGAAGTTACCTTGTAGAGAGTTCAGTTACAAAGAAACAATCATGCAAAGAGTTTAGCTGCAAACAAATCACCCATTAGAAAGTTCCGCTATGAACAGATAACACTGTAGAGAGTTCAGTTAGAAACAAGTCATCCTGTAGATAGATCAGCTAGAAGAAGTCACTTTGTAGAGAGTTCAGCTACAAAAAAACCACCATGTAAGAGAGTTCAGATGCAAACAAATCACCTGTAGAGAGTTCAGCTAGGAACAAGTCACCCTGCACAGAGATCAGCTAGAAACAAGTCACCCTGTAGAGAGTTCAGCTACAAACAAATCACCCTGTAGAGAGTTCAGCTAGAAACAAGTCACCCTGTAGAGAGTTCAGCTAGAAGAAGTTACATTGTAGAGAGTTCAGCTACAAAGAAACTACCATGTAGAGAGTTCAGCTGCAAACAAATTGCCCTGAAGAGACAAACAAATCACCCTGTAGAAAGATCAGCTAGAAGACGTTACCTTGTAGAGAGTTCAGCTACAAACAAATCACCCTGTAGAGAGATCAGCTAGAAGAAGTTACCTTGTAGAGAGTTCAGCTACAAAGAAACTACCATGTAGAGAGTTCAGCTGCAAACAAATTGCCCTGTAGAGAATTCAGCTACAAACAAATCACCCTGTAGAAAGATCAGCTAGAAGAAGTTACCTTGTAGAGAATTCAGCTACAAACAAATCAACCTGTAGAGAGTTCAGCTAGAAACAAGTTACACTGTAGAGAGATCAGCTAGAAACAAGTCACCCTGTAGAGAGTTCAGCTAGAAGAAGTCACATTGTAGAGAGTTCAGCTACAAAGAAACTACCATGTAGAAAGTTCAGCTGCAAACAAATTGCCCTGTAGAGAATTCAGCTACAAACAAATCACCCTGTAGAAAGATCAGCTAAAAGAAGTTACATTGTAGAGAGTTCAGCTAGAAACAAATCACCCTGTAGAGAGTTCAGCTAGAAACAAGTTACCCTGTAGAGAGTTCACCTAGAAGAAGTTACATTGTAGAGAGTTCAGCTACAAAGAAACTACAATGTAGAGAGTTCAGCTGCAAACAAATTGCCCTGTAGAGAATTCAGCTACAAACAAATCACCCTGTAGAAAGATCAGCTAGAAGAAGTTACCTTGTAGAGAATTCAGCTACAAACAAATCAACCTGTAGAGAGTTCAGCTAGAAACAAGTTACACTGTAGAGAGATCAGCTAGAAACAAGTCACCCTGTAGAGAGTTCAGCTAGAAGAAGTCACATTGTAGAGAGTTCAGCTACAAAGAAACTACCATGTAGAAAGTTCAGCTGCAAACAAATTGCCCTGTAGAGAATTCAGCTACAAACAAATCACCCTGTAGAAAGATCAGCTAAAAGAAGTTACATTGTAGAGAGTTCAGCTAGAAACAAATCACCCTGTAGAGGGTTCAGCTAGAAACAAGTTACCCTGTAGAGAGTTCACCTAGAAGAAGTTACATTGTAGAGAGTTCAGCTACAAAGAAACTACAATGTAGAGAGTTCAGCTGCAAACAAATTGCCCTGTAGAGAATTCAGCTACAAACAAATCACCCTGTAGAAAGATCAGCTAGAAGAGGTTACCTTGTAGAGAGTTCAGCTAGAAACAAATCACCCTGTAGAGAGTTCAGCTAGAAACAAGCCACCTGTAGAGAGTTCAGCTAGAAGAAGTTACATTGTAGAGAGTTCAGCAGTTTAGCTGCAAACAAATTGCCCGTAGAGAATTCAGCTACAAACAAATCACACTGTAGAAAGATCAGCTAGAAGAAATTACCTTGTAGAGAGTTCAGCTACAAACAAATCACCCTGTAGAGAGTTCAGCTACAAACAAGTCATCCGGTAGAGAGATCAGCTAGAAGGATCACCTTGCAGAGAGGTCAGCTACAAAGAAATCACCCTGCTTCATCTTTTCTTCTTCCTGTAGTAAAGAAAAAATGACAGGTTAAAAAGCCCTAAAGCCAGCCATAGGCCGGTTTTGGGGTATACAAATACAAAAAGAAGTGAAATCTAATCCAAAACAGCCAAGCTGTAAAAAAAGAGTGCGGCCCTGAGAAAGGCTATGGTGAAAAAAGATGTGAAATCCAAGGTGGCGGCCAAGAAATGGCTGTGATGGTAGGTTAATGGTAAAAATTTTAATAACAACAATTCAGGTGAATTTGGTGCCGCTTGGTCTTGTCACAAAATTCACCTGAATTGTCGTTATTAAAATTTTTACCATAAACCTACCATCACAGCCATTTCTTGGCCGCCACCTTGGATTTCACATCTTTTTTCACCATAGCCTTTCTCAGGGTCGCACTCTTTTTTTACAGCTTGGCTGTTTTGGATTAGATATATATATACATTCACATAAGGACAGATTAGTCACACTTTAGTACACAAACTGCTGGACTGGTGTCACCAATACAGCAGGATGAGGTGGACACATGCAGATCTATATGAACTAGCATCACTATAGGGATACTACGTATCATCATATTGCAGCCCTTATACCTGTTATCTGTACTTAGATCTGAAACAACTTTTGGAGATGATCCAATCAGATGGTGTAATCCTGCTGTACAAGGTTCAGTGCATGTTGAACTGTTTCAATTTGTACAAGGTGAGATACAGCTGTCTGGGGAGATGCACTAACATAAATGCTATTGCTGAGCAGACTCCATCAACCCCTTCACTGCTAAATGTTATAAGTACTGCTTGAAATGTGTTTTGTGGGTTACTTTCACCAATCTTGTGTGCCATGTGTAAAGTGGTGGATGGACCAATAAAAGAATATGGAGATGAGGAATACTACCAAAGTTCAGTAGTACACAGTGGCGTAGCCAGGAATAAATCTTTACCGAGGCAAAGTTTATGCATTGACCTAATTGAAAGGGCCTGCTTCTGACTCAAATGATTCACAAATACTTTCAAGTATGGGTGGTACAACATTTACAAGTTGACTCTCTGGTTGGATGGAAGAAACAGTTTCAGAAGACTCAGAACATTTTTCTACATGTCTCCAGCTTAGTTAATACTACAGTATACCATGCTTCAATTATTTTACTACTTTAATTGCATTAAACTGGTACAAAAACTAAATTACTCCAGAGATAGTTTGAGTAGTCAGGCCATCCATGGACTGCAAGGAAGGTCATAGTCATGCACATTATACTTGTTATTGATCTGATGTGATGTTTAAGTCAGAGATTATCTCTTTCATGTGATGCTCAACTGCATGTGCTAAGCATGTCAAGCTAGGGACTCCAGGGGCATGCTCCTTCGAGGAAAATTTTAAAAATATATGCTTTGAATTGATATGTGGAGCCTCGGAGGCTATTTTTCATTGTAATTGTAATTGTAATTGTAATTGTAATATTTAAACAGGGATTCCACTCAGTGAAAAACACTGATTTTCAGTGGAGCCCTGCGAAACAAGCATACATACATACATACACAAATACATATATACATACATACATACATACATACATAAACATACAACACAAAAGGGTATACAAAGAACAGTACACAAAACTACACAGATACAATCAACTAAATTTATCATGATATAACCGTACAAATTTAGATAAGTTGGTTGCTTCAGTAACAGTTGATGGTAAACTGTTCCATATCATAGCTCCCCTGTAATAAAAACTTCTTTTCCCATAATTGTTGTTTACTCTAGGAACAAAGAGTCTATTAATGTTTCGACCAATATGACCTGTGATATCTCTGGAATAGTGAAATATATTGTGGAGATACGAAGGTAGCTTCTGGTGAATAGATTTAAAGATCTGTATAGCTGTATGAAACTTACGACGTTCCACCAAAGTAAAGGAAAACCTGCTCTGGTACAATGCTGGCAATTTTTTCATAAACTTAGAGTGAGTTCTTTCATTGGAATTTTTGAAAAGTAATTCAATAAAAATGTAAATGATTCAGACAAAGCAATATAATGGGTACAGTCGCTAATCTGTACTGAATGCTCTATTAGAGTATATTACGGTGACTGTTCTAATAGAGTATCTCGATCTTTTACAATGTATAGAATCTATACAGCTGTAGTACTAAGCAGGGCTAGCCGAGCCTACACCTACGGTGACACAGTGCTGGACCACTTTTCAGCTACTTAAATTGCAGTAATGTTGTCTAGTATAAATGTTTGAGTAGAAAATCAGGAGTGCCTATACTCAGGTCTGCTCAGCCTGTTGAGAATTTTTTACCGAGGCAGCTGCCTCGGTTGCCTCAATGGTAGCTACGGCCTACGCCACTAGTACACCAGGTTAGCCACCAGGTATACTCGAAATGTATACTAAGTGTTATAATTACCTGTGTATTAGATAGGTCATCAGCAATAGAATTTGAATATTTATCTTATGATGAAGTACCCTAGTCTCGTGCCCAGCCGGGCTCGCGGATGGGCACGAGACTAGAAGTACCCATGCTGTCCATCGGAAATAATTGTAATGTATTGTGTACAGAATTGCAAATAGGAAATATATTTGCTTTTTTTTTCATTCAACTTGTTGTAGAGATGCTATTATGTATATAAGTGTTAGTGCAAATTCAGTGCTCAGTTCTTTCAATAAACATGCAGGAATATTCAATGATTTTTTTTTCTCGGGGTGCCTGCACCCCTTGCCACCACCCCCAGCACCAGATGGTAAAAGTGCTGGACAAAGACTGTAAACTCAAAAAATCAATGAGATGGCAACACTTGGCCTTCCGAAATAGCAAGGTCAAGTGCTCCAATAGTCACAGGGCTGCCACGGTGTGACCTTGCTCCACGCAAGCAGGTCACTGCTGACCTGAGCAAAGAGAAGCTGGTGGAACATCTAATCCATGATACAACACTGCTGTAAGATTGGCCCCGTTGAGTAGATAGCATAGAAGCTAGACGCTTATAAGCAACTGTAGCTGCACTACCCATTCCTCCAAAAGTGGACCAATGGAGTGAATGGGCCCATTTCAACAACTCTTATTCTCTGTTCATACATCCTTTGTTTATCTCTTTCAAACCTTCTGTACAAGGAAGAAACCGCTGTGTTTTGATAACTGGATTGAAAATTCTAACATCAAAGAAAGCCTTCTGATGGCGACTTCCCCAAAAACCATGTGCACTTACATCTAAACGTGCCTCATCCTCCACATTAGCTGTGGCATAGCGAAAGGACTCACCAGACAGGGGTTGCAGCACTGGTTCAATGGCCACATTATGACATACTTCAGACAGAGCAGCAGCAGTGAAGTCCCTAAGTTCATTATGACGTAGAGTAGGGAAACCACCTGTAGCACAATTCATTGCATGATCAACAGTAAAGCCATGACCACAGACACACTTAGCAGGTAGACCATTGGGCAACCAACCATATCGTAGACACAGTGCATCCCTAAATGCACCTTTATGGAGTGCAAAACCATGTTCTTCAATAGGAAGCACTGATAACCATGATGAGGCACCTTTCTCACTAGATAAAGAAACACTATGACGTAAACTAGCTGGCAACTGTGGTGTGAGTTCCAATTGCTTACAAACCAGCTGTCGATGTCTCAAAGCTATAACATCAGCCTTAGCTTGACGCTGGGCACTAACCACTGACATCCTAAAGCAAGTCTGTTGTTCAATGATCTCCTTGGTTAAAGATGAGGTAACTTGAATGGAAGAATCAAATTCAAAGTTAGCATTAGCAGAAGGGTTACACAGATCCAGGCCTCCCATTCGTGCTGGAGGAATACAATTCGGAAACATGCAGGAAAAAAAAAAGAAACATGCAGGAATACAATTCGGAAACATTCGGCACTAGTCTCTTGGAAACATGATCCTAGTCTCACGTGGACAGACTGCTTTTTTCTCTTTATCGTTGGGTCGGGAGAAAAAAGGGTCTGGTGTGGTTCGAATACCCACACTCGTTCTGAGAATCCCGCTTGCCAGTGTTGCCAGATGATTTGCTCCAAATGTTCATGTGAAAAAATAAATTTGTTCATAAAAAGTTCATAAATCCATAGTCACTTTCCGAAAACTAGCTTACACATTATAAATAGGTGGATCTCTGGGTTAGTAGGGCACTGAAGAGCCAAAAAAAAAAAAAAAAAAAAAAAAGGTTACCACCTAAAATTGCCAAAAGTTCATAAAATGTTCACAGATTACTCCAGGTTCATAAAAAAGTTCATAGATTATTTCAAGTTCACAAACCAGCCAAAAGTTCATAAAAAGTTCATAGATTATTTCAGGTTCACAAACAAGACAAAAAGTTCATAAATCTATGAACTTTATTCACAGCATGGCAACCATAGGCGGCGGAAGGGGGGGGGGGGGCTAGGGGGCTAAAGCCCCCCTTCGGTCTGCTGAGGGGGGGCTTAGCCCCCCCTCAGAATGATATCAAAACGAAATTATCTTTCTTGAAGACCGTGATAAAGATCGAGATACTCTAATAGAGCAGTCACTCTAATAAAGTAGTCAGTGTGCAGCGAGCTATGTAAGGATTTTTATGTAGTTTATCAGCTAGAAATGGTAGCTGGTGAGGTGGAAAACTCTTGTCAGTTGGTCGTGACCTTTTTTTTTTTTTTTTTTTTTTTTTGGTCTCACCTTACCAAATTATAGAAATAAGTCTGGGTCAGCCCAGCGGAGCCCCCCCTCATATCAACTACTTCCTCCGCCGCTGATGGCAACACTGCCGCTTGCGGTGGGGGTAGAAACGTGATCCAGTAATCTTACTGCCTTACACAGTGGCGGATCCAGGATGGGGCATTTGGGGCAAATGCCCCCCCCCCCCCCCCCCCCCTTCAAGAAATTGCATACAAGATCGATATACTCTAATAGAGCAGTCAATTACTCTAATAAAGCAGTCACAATGTTCATGAGGCAGTGTAGCTTACCTATGAAGCTACAAATAGGATTTTATTTTACGTGATATAGTAGGTAAGGATAACTAGCTATTATTGTTGTGACCTTTTTTTTTTTTTTTTTTTTTTTTGGTCTTCAACTGGTTTTCAGTAAGTTTTTTTGGTCTTCAACTGTTTTTCAGAAAGGTGCCCCCCCTCTTTCGAAACTCTGGATCCGCCCCTGTTACAGTCGCATGTATGTTTTAAAATTAAGCGTGTTATATATTTACCTAGTCTCGCGTAGCCAGACCTTCTACGCGCCAGGCGTTTATCGATTTTTAGATTATAAGCGTCTGCAGCCTGCGCTTATAATCTAAAAATCGATAAGCGCCTGGCGCGTAGAAGGTCTGGCTACGCGAGACTAATATTTACCTGGGAATTGGAACACTAATGTACGTTTAATCTGCCATTACAACGGCCATTCAAAGATTGGGATTCCGACCATTTAGTGTTGAGCAGGCAGGCGATGTTTAGGAGAGATAGATTCCATGTAAATATACAACGCGCTTAACTTTAAAACACGCATGCGACTGTAAGGTAGTATCGGATCACGTTTCTACCCCCACCGCAAGCGGGGTTCTCAGAACGAGTGTGGGTATTCGAACCGGACCAGACCCTTTTTTCTCCCGACCCAATGAAAAAGAGAAAAAAGCGGTCTGGCCACGCGAGACTAACATGATCCTTCTTGATTGCTCTATTAGAGTATTTTAATTTTTTAATGATGGTGACTGCTCTATTAGAGTGTTTCGATCTATTCGTTGGTTATAACCGTCCTGTTTCCTAAAATTGCACATGCACAAAATCTCGCGGTTGGAAAATCACGATACCCCTCTGCGCATGCGCACAGGGCAATAACATACACCTTTTATGGTATTATTTTGTTGTTACTAAACATAGTCACAGCATTATTGCGGTCTTAGGCACTGGAGGGTGTACACAGAAGGCAGAGCCTGTTCGAGGTTGAGTAGAGAGATTCGAGAAGAACTTGAAGTCTATGGTTTCAAAAGCCCGGGTGCGGATTCTCAGTTGCAATCAGGACAAGAAATCATGGCGGAGGTCGAGGATGCGGTACAGGGCAAGGTGGTAGGTTAACACGGACTCCGCCGTGCATACACCGTACCAGTGTATCTCATGTCACAGTAACTTTTTCTTCAAAGTGTGTAACATTATTAATATATTATATCAACTTCATCATGGAATTTGCAATGAACGTTTATCCACAGAATATTAATGTTTCGTAGATTGGCGGCATGAGGGGTAACTAGCTAGCTAGATGTAAATCAGTTTGTGTGAGTACTGGAATGAAATGTTTGTTTGAAAGAGTGAGGTTTTGCAGGTACACAACCCATGAAAGTCACAGTAGAAAAACTTCATGTTAATATTCACATGATTCCTTTTCAGGTATCCAGGTTGTAAAATCATGCCAGCAACTTACAATATTCTTGCAAAAGACTAATACATAACTTCTACCATGAAATTTTCTACTGTGTTTATCATGGGCCATCAATACACTTCTGCGTGGTTTGATGTTATTATTGATTTATGTACTATCAACTTAATAGACTCTTGAATCATTGATATTCACATGTATGCGTTTATTGCAAATTCGTGGTGATAGATTTTAATTTAATACTTATATAAATTATTCCCTGGGTAATTCTTCAAAAATGTATAGCTACGTACAACCACGCACACACACATAAGTTGCACCCAGACATGTGCATGACTACAATAAGCAGAGGACGTCCATCCATTATAGTAGCAGTATAAATACATCAGTGAAAGGTATGTAGTCATTTACTGTAATTATACCACTAAATGTTTCTCGTCACAGGGTCTGTGTTTTTATTATTTGATTAAATTTCTGTTTGTCATCTTATTTATAGATTTGACCTGTAATTAAATATAGAGCATGTGTACAGTACAGGTATACTACTGCAAGAAAATCCAACTACAGTGGTATCTGCGCTCTGTCATCACTACCACTCCAAATACTCTGTGTGTTTCTTTCATAGCAGGGATACGATAACACTTGTCATCATGATACCTCGGGGTACATCTCTGACACAGAGAATGATGGTAGGATGGAGTTAACATCAAGGTTAGTTCAATGTAACTGATGGTTTTATCTCGGGAAGTTTCTTTGGCTGCTCAGGCTGTTTTTTAATTCAAAACAACCACTGCTCTACATATACTAAATTACGTTTCCTTGTATATTCTTGTAGTTCAACAACTAGATTTTTAGTGAGTAAACAGGCTATACTATTCACATAATGACGGATTAGTGTAGTAATATACTGCATGTCACTCTTAGATGTTCTAGAACACAACTGATGTCACCAATAAGGCAGGACACAGTTCTACAAACTAGCATCACTAGGGGTACTAATATATCATGCATTGCACTGCAGCCGCTACCTGTTATCTGTATTTAGATGTGGAACAACCTTTCAGTTTGGAGGTGATCCCACCAGATGGTTTTGCTGCTAATGTACAAGGTATGTTGAACTGTCAACATTTCAGAATTTATTTCAATTTATACAAGGCGAGATACAGCTGTCTGGGGAGATTGAGCTAAATACGCTGACCCCAAATGCTGTTGTTGAGCAGATTCCATCAACCCCTTCATCACCATTTGTTTTAGGTAATGCTTGAAATGTGTTTAGTGGGTTGTTTTACCAATTATGTGTTGTGTGTACAGTGACAGATGGACCAATACCAGTATATGAAGATGAAGGCACACAGATGGACCTACCAAAGTTCAGTAGTACACAGGTTCTGACGGGATGGCCACCAGGTATACTTGTAATATACTAAATATTACCAGTGTGATACATATTAATGAAATAGGTCACCAGTAATGGAATGCGAATATTTCTTTTGATGAAGTTTTTAACAAAATCCGTCCTACATACATGCTGTCCGTCTGATGTACATTAATATAACAATGAATCATGTGCAAAACTGTTTGTCATTTGTCTGCAAATTAAATATCACATCACTTGTAATGTTGTATACAATTAATAATAGGGTGGTTCTTATTGATTGACCATACTGTGCAGAATGGTTAATCACCTTTGCATGGATTGCTAAAGATTAGCTATACTACATTGTATTGTTGTTGGGGAAGCTAATACTTGTAAACTGAAGTAAATCAATTCCATTGTGGTTACTACAATGTACCAGTTCCAAAACAATCAGAATTGTTTTGTGTAGTCCTTTGAATGCTGTGCTGAAATTTTTTTTTAAAATAGTTACAAATTAAGCATTATTCTTTAAAAGAAATGCTTTTACTTTGTTCATAAATATTATACAGTTCTTTTTCAAACCACCTGTGTAGAGGGGAGATATAAGTCTGGACTATATCTTTAGAACTCACTTTGACGTTATCCTCTGCCCTGGTGTGTAGAATGGATTAGAGAACATCTTGACATAAGCTGCATGTAACATCTTGAATAGCTACACAACAATTGTTCCAAGTAATATATGAACACTGCTTCAAATTACTCTCAATAAATTATAAATCACTTGACCTCGTGTTGCCTGACCAGTACATGCCAGGTGCTTAGGCCACTTCAACTTGATTAGCTGTTTCACAGTGAAAACTCAAACTGGGGTCAATAGGTTGGCACAAAATTCAACATAAATAAATCAGCACAGAAATAACAAAACAAGAGTAAGGGTACGATCAGGCTCATTCACAGTCATAGTGTGTTTTGAGCAGATATTGGTATGTGAACAGTAGATAAATGCATTGGAGGGAAGAATATGAGGCTCGGGCTCAGACTTTACAGTATATGATAGTTATTTTATCTCTTGATAATTACTTTTATTTCTCAATCTTCAACAAATGTGGGTTGGTTGGGCCATGAAACAACTAATCAAGTTGACAGTCTAAGTGCTGAATGTAATTGGTCTGCTGACATTACCAGAATGTAGTGGCAACACATTATAGCTGTGGCAGCAGAGTGTAACTATAGCACAAGTGACACATATTACTCATGCTATTGTCTCTTAGCAACCACACCTTCCATTGCTAAACTGAGGTAAAACTCACAAACACATGTATCATTACAGTGTACAATATAAGGGAAATTATTGCTCAGACAGAATGGCCAAATTTGATTGGCCATTTCTGAAATTGCATAGCCATAAGATAGAGGTGTACTACCGCAGTACGAAGCACAAGCCTTCTGGAGGGGTCTGGGGGCATGCCCCCACCCCCCCCAGGAAATTTTTGAAAAAAAGATCACTCTGAGATTGAATCTGAGACCACTTTCAGCTACTTATCACTGAACTTTATGCACATACATTTTACACAGAATTGTAATACATGTACAAAATTTGTATTGCTGCTTACATATTTTACAAAAAAAAAAACTATGAATCAATGTATTGTACAGCCAGTTTGTATACTTAGCTAGGCTAAATGCTTTGTTACAAGTGGTGTTTGAGCCAACACAGATTGAATTATAACTATCCAACTAGCTATTGTTAAAGCTTCTCTTGTGAATTGCAACTTACTCTCGAACTTGCCGTGTGCAGAACACTTTTATCACCTGACTTTCATTCCACTATCTCCAGCCAGTGTATTCTCCAGACATGGGGCCAAGTACATTTAAAAGTACTTAAGTAAAGTACAAGTACTTTTGAATTTTCCAAGTACAAGTACAAGTACTCCAGCAGCAATCAAGAGAGTACTTAAGTAAAGTACAAGTACATGCTGGAAGTACTTAAGTAAAGTACAAGTACATTTTGCTGTAGTAAAATATACACTATATACACTGTATTCAGTGTATTGTAGTATGTAAGTGTGCCTAGGGGGGTTGGTTTTTGTCAACCATTCTCTCTCTTAAACTCTTAAAACGCACTGACTTGAACAACAGCATTGGCGACATCGTTAATCATGGCAACATTATACACAGTAAGGTTGGGGAAGACAATAGAAGAATTGCAAGAAGTTGTAAACTGCACCTTCATATAATTTTGATACTCTCATTGTATACCCACTGTGTACAAACTATGTGCAATGTTTGCAGTACTTACAAGTACTTTAAGTACTCAAGTACATACAAGTACTTAGCAAAGTATATGAGTATAAGTACAAGTACATTGGGGGAATTTAAGAAAGTATTTAAGTAAAGTACAAGTACTTTCAAATCTGTACTTAAGTGTACTTAAGTATAAGTACTCATGTACTTGGCCCCATGTCTGGTATTCTCTACACATTCTAACCACAAAATGGCCATCTTGTACTTAATATCGTACCTCCACATCACAAATATTAATTTCTTTTCTTCTAGAAAGCGCCACTCGTGTAGTCAGTGTAGTGATTGCTTCTTCACAACATCGACTGTAACCCACAATCGATAATTGGGGTAAACACGAGGTGCAGTGCTCTAACTTACGCATGCGCATTGAGTCGATGCTTCAACAGGATCAGGACTTCACGCAGCAATAAAGTAGCTTCGGTAAGGAAAGGTAGCGATATGATAATAATAATAATTATAATAATACGTACATGTTATAAAGACTAATAATAAAGAATTACAGTTGTGAAAATTTCGATCGGTACAAATGGCCGACCAACGGCTACATTGATCGGTCAACAGCATCACTTGGTCGGAAAATGGCCAATGGCTGACTGTTATATTGTACTCTGCATTAATACTAACTGCTTGTGTACTGCTATACAACTAGCAACCAGTTGTAATTACACACTTTTTGTGAACAGGAAAAGGAGAGGGTCTGGTAAACATAACATAGTACCACGTGCAATGTTCCCACCAAACAATTAGCCTCTCTGCTACAGACCTGCAGTACATCACCAAACAAAAGTCAGGGAACAAAGCCCACAAGAATAACAGTGCTATGCTATGTTCATTAGGCGCTGCCTTTCTTTTCCCATCCACACACAACAGAAAAAAAAGCAGTTAGAAAATGGTATGCATAAAATCCCTAATCTTTGGGAGATAATGAGGTCCTTAAAATTCCTAAGAGACCTTTGGATAGGTTCTCTAAAATGAGACCTCCTGAGGGAGTTACTACCAAGCAGTGGGCAAGCACACCTCACTGATGTGCTGAGTAGCATTACAGATCTTACTAATGATCACTTATCTGCTATGCCTCCCTCAGCAGATCAGTGAACTTCCTTTATATATATATATATATAACAATGTAGAAGTAATTGTGGGTTTATATTTTGTACAAGATATGACATGATGTTTTACTCAACCCACAGTCAATCAATCCATCTACTAGTACAAATATACCCACACCATTTTTCTAAGTCAGTTAGAGATCACCCACTCAGATCTTTGTGGTTTTAAAAAATCTCGACTTCACCTTGAGTTTTTAAATTCACGAAGAATCGAAGATCCTTGTGGTAGGTCTCTAACTATTACTTAGGCTACCCCAAACTAAACGTAGCTATACATACACATGACACTCACTACACACCTGTTTCATCTCCTGGTCTCTGGTCTGGCTGCCATAGTTCTCTGTAACAATGATTAATTTCATCCGACTGTTTGTTGCATATCCATAGCTACAGTGAGTGACATGGTGAATTTATCATGTGACAGTGCACCCAGTAAATTACATTTTGTAGTTCTCTGAAGGGTACAGGAGTCCTAGGTAGTGCTCACGTGGGTCACCAACCTTTGAAGAAACCTGCGACACTACACACACAATACTGGCACAGCCATTGTTACAAGAATCACGTGTACCTTTCTCCTCTACTACATCTATACACGTGTGAACCAGAAAATGAAGACTAACGTCCGCTTCCGCGCCAGAACGTGAATTCGGAACCCAAATGTGTAATGGAAAGTTCTAAAAGAAATACGAAACTAATAACCAGTTGTTGTACAAGGTAGCTAGAATTGTACCTCTTTAGATATTACAGCAATACATGCTATCGCCATTAATTCTCCTCGCGAAGTGTCTTGTTTTATCCTCTAACAGAACGTTCAGTGAGCACTAATTAGAGCAGTATATCACGAGCGTTTATACGCAAGCGTAACTCCAGTTAGCGGGAGATTTGCACGCAGGGGACATTCACAGCAGTTCGTGATGGCAGTGATCCAACCGGACACGTTTGTCAGTAGACTGGAAAGATTGTACGAATCCTGGAAGGTGTGAGGAATGCATGCACCACGTAGTCTAGTTTTCTCTAATTAATACCCATCACGTTATTGAACACTTATAATATGTATACCATGTACCAACACCATTATAACGTGTTGGGTGTTTGAATGGTGAAACAACTGTTTCCAATGCACTAGTAATGGACCTGGAATGAGATACGTACAATAATATATTTATGCCATTGTGTGTAGTAGGGGTATCCCCTTACAAGCTGTTTTATTTAAACCACACCACAATCATTACAATTACCACTGCAGGTACGGTACTTGGAATACAATGGGTTGTATCGAAGGACTTCTGTGTACAGAATTTTGAAATTAGCCGTTTTGCTATTAAATAAACAGGAAGTGTTGCCTTTGTTTGATGTGCTATCCATGTATGCAACAAGTGACAATCCACTCCCTGAATGTGTCATGTCAGATTACATGCTGTTATGTAGACTCCCTAATACAACACTACCACATGTTCTCCGGTCTGCTGTATACCAACTGGGTGTCTGGCATGATTCAAAAATTTCTAGTACAGAAAAGTTCAATTAATTTTGTTAAACTTGTCCTACAAACTCAAATGTGTCTAACGGTCTGCTGTAATTTTTCTGCTGTATAGTAAAACAGTATGTATGGTCTGAACTACTGGTAATACTATAGACATCTTGTCACTCAGTGTTTACTTATGAAACACCTTTAGCCAGGTGCTGTTGCACTATTTTTCAACAGGTGGTCCTATCTGCAAAATCACCTATAGTATCTCTATATGACATAGGAGTGTACTACAATTTAAACACAAATGGTAGGGACCACAAAGGAGTAGGCGTGGCCCACGAAATAATATCACCCAAAAAACAGCCTCAATTTCCCCAATGACGATCAGGCAGTATTGGTTAGGTGAAACTAAGCCCAAACAAGCTTTCAGATCGACCTGAAACGCTTTCAACAAGTTGCTATGGAATTTTAAAAATAATATATTTAACAGAATTTTCTACTGACTGAGTAAGTAAGTAACTGACTGATGCCTTCAGACAAGCGTAACTCGATAACGGCTAAGGCTACAGGCTTGATTTTTTTCACTGTTTGACGTCGCTTCGGCCCGACAGGTGCCTTTTGGCATACCGCAGTACGTACAATGCATTCTTCATGGACTTAATTACCAGTATCCTTTGTGTCCCATTCATCTTTGCTGACAGCGAAAAGTGTCGATTTGGCAATAGCACGTGATGGCTTCCCTTCGTAATGGAAATCATCCATATTTGTCATAGTGGCTATTTTGATATCAGAGGTGCTTTTCAAACAGTTCTTGATTCATACTGCTGTGTAACGGGTTGAACATAGCTAACAACAAAGCGTAATGGATACTTCACTTTTCAGACAAAAATTGATATAACTGAGGTGCGTGGCACCATTTCTTTCTTTCGGTATGCGTGGATTGCAGAGGTGCTTTACGAACAGTTCTTGATTCGAAATACTGCGTAACAGGTTGAACATAGCTGAGAACGAAGCGTAATGGATACTTCACTTTTCAGGTGATAATTGGGGGGCGCGGTGCCATTTCAGATGCGGTATGTGTGGGTTCACCAGTCATAATTATTATTTTACAAAAAAAAGTTAACAAACAAGTACACAGAAAAATTTGGAATTTTCAACTAGAGTAGGGACCATAACACATCGATAAAAAGTACTGAAACAAGCTGGAGTAGTGCACGATATTAAATTACAGTAAAACAATAAGTGTTATATCCCTACTGTGCATTTCTATTATGGTATCTTGAGCACAGTAGGGATATAACACTTCTTATTGTTTTACTGTGATTTAATATCATGCACTACTCCAGCTTGTTTCAGTACTTTTTATCGATGTGTTATGGTCCCTACTCTAGTTGAAAATTCCAAATTTTTCTGTGTACTTGTATATTTCACCAGGGAGTGCATGTAGTCCTTCGTAGTTATTATATATAGTATACAATCACCAGTTAATGGTGAAAGTTGTGGTTATGTTCCATGGATATGTAAAGTTTATACTGTAGGAAGATGATTTGGACTTTGTACAGTGGGGTCATGTGGATGCCATCTGTGTTGTAGTCGGGAGAGATGAGGTACTCTACTCCAAGTCAATATCATTACAGGTAATTCTCCCTTTGTAATGTGTTGTCTTGAGTGTCCCCTGGGACTTTCCCTCCAGGTCTGGTTGTTTGGATATGAGCTTACAGACACAGTGTGTGTGTTTTGTGAAAACGAGATACACATTCTGGCTAGTAAAAAGAAGATTGACTTTTTGAAGCCTCTCGAGCCAGTTATTGGCAAGAGAAGTGACTTACCAAAACTACATCTTCACTTGAGAAACAAAGTATAATTGGAATTGTGGAATTAATGGATTTGTAGTAATTGGTGTGGATTTGCAGAATGATTCTGACACTGAGAATTTTAAAAAGATATTGACAGCAATTAAATCTAGTAAAAGTGTGAGTCTTAGTTTTTGTGTGTGCGTGTGTGCAGTATGGTGTGTTATGTGTTACTTTGTAACAACTTCTCCAGGGTGGCAGAATAGGAGTCTTCACTAAGGACAATTTTACTGGTGACTTTGTAGAGGGATGGAAGAAAGTCTTGGAGGATACTAACTTGGAGATGGTAAGCTACATAACTAACCAGCATGCTTACTTGTCTACGTTGTCTACTTGAGCACCAACTTGTGGAAACTCTTCCTAAAAAGAAAATTCTGTAATGTGCACTAAGGACAAAGTAATATGATCTCAACAAGAGACTGGCTTGATAAGTCTGAAAGAGAAAATTTTTATAAGCTGACCAGTAAAAGCAATGATGTTTCTTCAGTCTTCACTGTGTAAATCTCCACCCAATATGGTCCTCAATCTCTTACATCAATGGTGTTTGGCCAGACGTTTTCCCATGCAGCCTTACTGCTCAACCTGAACTTGTATAAACTTCAAGTGTCTATAATTATTGTAATGTGGTTTCTTTACAGACAGATGTGAGTGCTGTGTTTGCATACGTCTCATCAGTGAAGGACAACAATGAGGTGGAGACCATTAAGGTAATGATTGGAATTACATGTGGTTTAATTGGTGGGAATTATATTTGTCAAACTGGTAAATAAAGCATATTAGAGGAATGTTAATTTGGCTAATGACTAAAATTCATCAATTAGCCAAATTAAAATCCTCACCAGTAAAACCATGTATATGGTATAGTATACATGTAAGGTTACTCATAATAAATTTGAGCGCTACACACACAAAACACAGTACACACACATGCATAATGATGCACAGCACGTGTCTGATATTTCATCTTTAGGTTGCCAGCAACACCAGTTGTCATGTCTTCAACAAGTATGTGAAGAGAGAGATTGTGAAAATCGTTGATGAAGAAAAGGTAATGATTACACACAAGTGTATTGTATACAAACAATAGCATCATCATGCTTAACCTATCATGGGCTGCATCAATTAGCAGTAATCTTCTCTGTATTTACTTCAGGTTCTTGCCACCCAGAACTTATTGGCACTTAGTTAATACTTTGTTTATGTCTTAACAAACAATTAAAAATAATAACTATAATCACTAGTCTACTAGTTCTGTCAAAGGTCACATTGTGGCTTCTCACCAGTAAGTCTTCTGAACCTGCCTTTATAACCTACCCCCACATGAGAGGCTGACAAATCATGGAAACAAGGTAGTGTTTAGGTCTTCTCACAGTCCTTCCTCCTCTGATCATAGTGTGACCATTCTCCTGTTGTTCTGATTAAGTAACATGTTCAGTAACGCTGTCATTATTGTCCTCTCCTGGCAGTTTTACTTTCTACCTCATCTGATTCCCTTCTTATGACCCAGCCAAGGTTGAGTTGATTCCAACCCTTCTCCCTTACAGCATGACAGTTTTTTTTTGTAATGACACAAATCATCTATGAGCTGATTGGCTGAATGTAAGCACAAGTAGTAGTCATGTCATGTACACGATGTGGACCTCAATACTGACTGTACATGTCAAACTTGAACTTTGAGTCCACCTTCAACATAACCAAATCTCCAACATCAGTTTTGGACTCTTCACCTCTTTGTCGTATATTGTTGCTTCTGAATATTCTGTGCCTTGACAATACAGTACTTTACCTAACTATTGGTCACATTTGCTTTACCTCATTGAATAATTATCTGCCATATAACAGCCTTTGGCTAGATAACACACTAGCATCTCACCCATATAGCAAATAGAATGGGATTCTCCTTATGAGGTTTGTGGCATTGTCCAATGCTCCATCAAAACTGGACCCAGTAGTTCATCCCAGTTTCGTCCCTTCTTCATCACCAATTTGGACAGCAATGACTCAAGGGTTTTGTTCAGCCTCTCCACAAATCCAGAGTAGCCCCCCAGATGTTGGTAACTGCTTCACTCCCAAAATTGCCGCTGTGTCCTGCAGAACATGTGACAAAAATCAGCAGCTCTGTCATGTATAGTACATGCTGGTACCCCATGTCTCCACACTACTTCAGCTAGACAGCCTGCTACAGTCTTAGCATCAGGCCATTTGGTGAGGTAATCCTGAAACACTAATGCTTACCTGTTGCTCTTGCTGATCACATCAAATTCTTTGAAGTCCATACCCACACACTCAAAGGGCTCCCCTACTGGAATACTGAGGTGGTAGCCATCTCTCCTGTCCCTGAGTAGACAAACAAGCTCGGCAATCTTCATGCACATCAGCATTCGTTCTTGGCCAATAATAATACTGGCTTACTCTCTATAACATTTTCATTTTCTTGGGTGCAAGGTGCCCTGCAAAAATGGCATCATTGTTATCCAACATCAACTGTTTTCTCAACAAAATAGTTGCTTGCATCCGGAAGTTGATGAGGCTTCTTAGTATAAAATACCATCCACAGTGTAATAGCCTTTTGTGTGGTAACTCTTGTGCAATGTTGCATCATTTGGTAAGATACTCTGTTTCAAATATTCCATCAACTGTGACAGCTCAGGGTTTCTCATTGGGTGTCTCTGACTTTATGCATCGTAGATCCAACTATTTTTATCTCAATATGTAACTGGAGCACGAGGTAGGGAATCAGCTGCTTGATTTGCAATACCAGGTTTGTGCTGTAAGTTGATGTTTAGAAGAAAAGTACCAGTACCTGATCGTTTAAATGACCAGTACCATTTAAATGACCAGTACCAGTACCTGATCATATAAATGATGAGACTAATGCTTGATGGTCCGTGTACATGGTTACTTTTTGTTACCAAGGAGGTAAACTAGGAAATGCTCCAATGCAGCAAATTCTAATTCAGTTTATCTCAACACTGTTGGTTGGTTGACTTGCATATGCTACTGGGTGTCTGTGTGATACCCTTTTCATCTTCCTGTTTCAAACCATACTCACTGGCATCTTTTTTCAGATTAGTAAAAGTGTGGACACAGGCAGCTTAAAAAATGCTTCTGACACTCAGGAGACCATGTAAATTGTGTTCTATCTTTCCTCGTTAGAGCTGTTAGTGGCATTGGTCAACCCTTCTCCATTACTGATAAAGTCCCAATATGTGTCGTCTTATGCTTGGAATCCTCTGCCATCTTAACCTGGTGGAGGCCTCACATCAAGTCTAGTGACAAAAACACCTTGGGTTCATTGTGTCCCACCATGTCTACTAACTCATTAATTCTTGGGAAACGATCAGGTACTGTCACCGTGATAGTCAACGCATACACAGAGCCCTCCACCCTTCTTCCTCGCTAGCACTATTGCAGTTGCATATGGGCTATTGCTTGGTTCAATACACCCAAGTTCAGTCCTCATCTCCCTGGCGTACGGCATAAGGTAGTCTCAAACAATTGGTCAGGAGCCATCCTCTGGTAATCCTTTAGTTGCCTCCAATAGTTCCTATACAGATGTAAAATCAATGTACTGCAATTTAAGGCAGCAGAGATATGCTGTTCAAGGATCTGTACGTACTCTGCAATGACCCTTGTAACTTTTCACAATGCTGTCCCACCGTGCCTTGTCTTCCGTGCTCAGTGTTCGTTGCCATGTGTGCTTAGCTGCACCTAAAAGAAACCATCTTACCCTCAACTCATCTGAACACCCGTTTCTCCAGTGGCCTCGCAGTAATCATCCAGCAACACCTCCAAATCTTCCTTAGACTCTCCAGTAGATAACCCTTTCACGTAGCTCCTTAAATGCTATACAACTGTGAGGTAGTCACTTCCTACTGTACCTGCTATTGTACTTGCACTGAGTACTGTCTGTGAAATTACATTCACCCCCTCAGACACAGAAAGCACATTCCTGATATGTGGGATGCTGGCACTAAGGGATTCTGCTGTATAGCAGTCAACACTGGTGTCTGTGGAAGCTTGCACCTGCTAACTGACACGTGACTATGGTTCTGATGGGTACGGTGTGGACGTGAGTAGAGGTATGCAAACCAGCTTCCTTTCTGCTTCGCTGGTCACAGCCACAGTCTGCTCAGTAGCTGGACCCATATGGAGTATGCACAGTTCACGCCATGCTTCCTCTGGTTGGCTTTGTCAGCCGGTCCTCCATACTCTTCCTCTCCAACTATAGTGCCTCAGACGCTCTGCTTCCTGTGTCTTGTTAACCAGCAACTGTTTGTACAATCCCTTCTGTACTTGTGCACTCCACATACATTAGACAACATGCTAGGGTACCCTTGTGCTTACACTGCAAGCACGTGAACAACGATGATTTGTATGGCGTCTGTATTATCACATCATAGCATGCTTGTCACATAATTTATATGCTCACACAGGTCACACTGAAGAGCTTGGTCTTCATCTTTCGCTCTGCACATGATGCACAGGTCCATGGGTTTGAAATCAGTTTCTCCCTCCATTGCTAAAGACTTTCTCCACTAGGACTCTTCTCAGCCATAGTAACCTCTTAGTAGACTATCTTGGTAGGATCTCCAAATTGTAGGATCATGGGTGGTGCCTAATCTTCTCCATCCTCACTTCTGGTTCTCGCCACCCAGAACTAATTAGCACTTAGTTAATATTTCATTAATATCTTTAACAAATAATCCAAAACAATAACAACTAAGTCTAAAGATCACTAGTCTATGAGTTCTGTCAATTAAAGGTCACAACATGGTCTATAACGTACATTCTGTGGTAGCCTTCGGTCACATGATCCTCCCTTTACATACTTAGGCACAAGTCTGTGTGTATGTACAGTGTAGTACACACAAGCTTGCTAGTTGTTTCCATTGAAACTGTTTTGGTAGAGGTCTGTTGCATCATAGAAGATGCTAAACATATGTCTTGTCTAACAGCTTGGAAAGTGATTGAGGACGAAGGCATAAGAGATTACGATGTCCTTAATAGATCTAATCATTTTCCTTTCCTCCATATTACAGAAAGTGAAACATTCTAAGTTAGCAGAAGACATTGAGCGACTAGTAAATGATGACAAGCAAATGTTGCCAGCTGATGTTGATGGAGACAACGTAAGTGGGCTATAATTGGAGTATTGTTATATTTACCTCATTGTTGGTTACTAGTGCTGAAAATGAATGCCAATTTTTGTCACTACACGTATGTACAGTATTACATATAGCTGTAATGGATGAACTGGCATGCATTTCTGTTGATATGCACTAAATGATTCCTGTGAACTCTGCTGTAATCAGCTTGTTCAATCTCAGTACAGCACAGAGCATGAAGGAAATTAACAATTTTATAGTGCATTTGCAATTAGAACTCAATTCCAGGTATGATGTCTAGCATAACCCTAGATTTTGCATGGAGGTTCAATCCCACTTGAAGTGTATACGTAAGAAATGTTGTGCACACTAGAGCTTGTTAATGTGGACACTTGAGGACACCTAGACACTTAGTTAAGGTCCCAAGGTATTCCTTAATACATAAACTGACCTGGAAAATCAGAACACCTTGATAATCTTGGTTGGTCCTACACTACACCGGTTCCAAAAATTATATACCTGTCATTGTATGCCTACAGATTGAGACATGCTATTCTCCAATCATTCAAAGTGGCGGGAACTACCAACTGAAGTTTAGTACTGTCAGGTGACTGTGTTTTATTTATTGAACACCATCTTCATGTGGTTAATATGTAGCAATGACGATAAACTTCATTTTGGGACTATTCTTTGCTTCCTTGGTCTTCGGTACAAGTCATACTGTTCCAATATTGTCCGTACCATGTTTGTACAGCCTTCTAAAGTAAGTGTGTTTTGTATGTGTGTGTTTGCATGTTTTGTGTGTGTGTGTGTGTGTGTGAATCTGTCTAACTTCTAATTGACACAGTAGTAGTCAAAAGTAGTTTGAACACTAGTATGGTAATTGGCTAATTGTTAGATCCCTTAATGTGTTGTTGTTTCCTTGAGTCACATTGCTCCACTTTAAATGAGGACTTGATGTTGTCTATAAAGCAAATACCAACCATCCATGTCTTGCTTAACAGGTGTTGATGACTCAGCTTCCTCAACTGTTTTTCATGAGACAAATTTTGGCCTCCTCGAGCATTCTAGCCAGGAGTATTTGCCAGTACTGACTCCTTAGTACCTCTTTTTACATTGTATATGCATGGTAGTGTATTGTAGTATAATGTAGGTGTTACATTATGCTATCACTACCTGCAGGAGCAAGAGGAGACATACAATTTCTTACTTGCTGTTTATGAGAAAGTGTTGGAATCACTCAAAGATGGAGCACAACTCAGTTCAGTCTATGCTGCTGCCATGAAACACATTGAGCAGAACAAACCAGACCTACTGGAACACTTTACTAAGACTGCTGGGTATGTTACTAGCCCATGTTACTAGCCCATGTTACTAGCCCATGTTACTAGCCCATGTTACTAGCCCATGTTACTAGCCCATGTTACTAGCCCATGTTACTAGCCCATGTTACTAGCCCATGTTACTAGCCCATGTTACTAGCCCATGTTACTAGCCCATGTTACTAGCCCATGTTACTAGCCCATGTAACTAGGCACAAATTGCATCATGAAATAGGCACGGCATGTGTACCATATGTACGATGTGGTATTTGTGTGTCTCATATTTTTAGCACATGTGACTTATTTGAGTATATAGTGTGTAGTAACTCTATTTATTGTGCAGCTTTGCTACTGGAATTGAATTCAGAGAAAGTTCAATGATGATTGGTCCAAAATGTACTGCCACTGCGAAAGCAGGTCAGTGCTGACCTCTGTTTCCTATTAACAATTAGACAACAGTTTCATGTTTACAGGGATGGTGTTTAACGTAACGCTGGGCTTCAATCAGCTCGAGAATCCTAATGTAGAGAATGATCGTTCTAGAGTGTATGCCTTATTAATCGGGGACACTGTGCTAGTTAATAAGGTGTGTACCATCTCGTACAGTATTGTTTGGTTGTTTGTGAGGTGTCAACTCTCTCTCATTTCATATAGGATGGTCCTGCTACTGAGTTAACCATGAGATCTAAAAAGAAGTTATCAAGTATAGCAATATTGTTAGGGGTATGTGTCTGTCTGTCTGTATGTCCATCTCTCTTCCATGCATGACGGGTGTAGTTCAGGTTCTGAGACTTTGATTACCCACACCTTCACCTGTTAGGCATGGTACAGCCTCTTGTGGGGGTATTAGTTTTGTCCCCAATAAGGAATTCAAAGTGCACACATCTAAGTAGTACACTAGTGACCTAGTGTTTCACCGGATAGGTATTGCCATGGATTGGAACAATGGCAGCTGAGGGCTTTGCTATTTTGCTTGTGTGTACGTGTATAGTGTAGTATGTGCTTGTGTATAGCTGTTCCATACCAGTCTGTACGTTGGTGTGTGTATTGTGGTTAGGATGAAGATGATGACAAGGGTCCTCAGATTAATGTGAGTAGTTGAGTGGTGTGTGTAGTATCTACCTGATGGCTTGTGTACAGCCTGAAGATGTGTTACATGGAGCAAGTTCTAAAGTGTTGGATCACAGAACAAGAGTGAGTGACGGGAACATCTACAGAGATACATGTGTGATAGTCTATAATATTGATAATATCACTCACTTCTAGACCAAGCATACGTATTGTGTGCATGTTTTGGTCTCTTTGTGTTTATGTGATAGTCTGTCTTGTTCCCCTACAGACGGAAGTGCCAGCAGAGGATAAGAGAAAACCTCACCAGATGCAACTGACAAAACAAATCAACGAGGAAGCCAAAGTGAGTTTGTATCTCCATGTAGTAGCTAATAGAAGCAAGGTATCTCAGAAACCAGTCAATTTGTTTTACTGGGACTCCCTTTCTAATAGAGCAGTCAGCCACTTACTGTATAGCCTAAATATTTCAAGGGAGAAATTAACAAATTTTAGACTAAGTGTTAGAGGGTTAACAAACTTTAAGACTCCATATATTGCAGGAATTGTTTGTAAATCCGCAAAAAAAAAAAAAAAAAAAAAAATTTATACCGCTCAACCTTGAAAATACTGCCCCTCAAAATGTTTATAGACTATATACGGTATACATACAGTTCTATTTGTAGAGCATCAATTTTTGTTATCAATCTTATGATACCCTGGAACAGTCTACTTTTGCTCAAGTGAATAAACAAATGAAAGTTAACTTCAAATTTTTCAGCATAGTCAATAGGGGGTTAGGTATGGTACAGTACATATTTGTACAGTAAACATCAGCTCAACAATACAACCACAGCATTATAACAATGTATGTATCACAAATTTTACACTTACACAATTTTCTTTCGCCTCAATTTATGATTGCTTCATGTTCTGTTTCTCTTTACTCCAGAGAAGATTGCTGGAGAGCAAGGACTCTAATAAACAAAAGAAGTTAGCAGTTTACCATTTCTGAAATGGCAGCATATGATATAGTCACTCTTCCCTACAGAACTAGGGTTGTCCTTACTGCTTACAAGAATTCTACTGCAGTACCGAGAGAGGCTGATGTTCAAAATGCAAAGATTTTTGTAGGTCAGCAAAAAAGCTTTAGAATTAACTGTATTGATGTTAAATGATGCAAGACTAGTGGAAGAGCTTAGTTAAGTAGCAAAACATGTAGTCAATTAGAATTGAGCTAACAAACTTTTTGGCTTTAGTAAGTATGCAGAATTTTGTCCGTACTAGGCAGCACACAGTGGCTCAAATGTACTGGCACTGACTGGTACAGCAATTGCTTCATCTGAAGTGTTAGTGAAGTTTAGTTAACTTTGTAAGTTCCGATAAAGCTCCATCCATCTCTATAGCTGTTAATTGTGACTGCCTGAGCAAAAACCTGCCATGCTTGCAACATATTGAAACACACTGGGTAAAAATTACACACGCTACATAAAAAATTACACATGTTTCACAGTGAAACAAAACTCAAACCAATAAAACCTATACTCCATCAGATTTGCCTGTTTATTGAGAGTAGGAATCAAGGCTGGTTTTTGCTCAATCAAGCACAATTGTTGAATCAAACATTGACTACATACCCAACTTTTGTTGTTCAATGTCTTGATTTATAAACTTGTACTCTCCCCAAATAATAATCTCGTATTGTTTGCGACCAGTGCATGTCTGTATATTTGGCAGCTATCACTCTGGCCAGAGCCTTGTGTTGTTTACAGTTATTACTGTCATTGCTCTTGTAGATAAACGTTATGAGGCTATTCTCATTCCTGTGGATGGGCTAGCAATACCATTCCATGTATCAACAGTTAAAGTGAGTGTAGTAAAGTCTAGTAAACTCTTGTAAACTAAGTGTAAAATTGTGACTGCTAGAATGTCAGTAAGAGTGAGGAAGGAGACTCAACGTATTTAAGAATTAATTTCTTCTTCCCTGGAAGGTAAGGCTGTTTCATCATCAACTAACTGTTGTGATGTGATTTGTGTGTGTAGTTCTGTAGGGAAGAATGATGGGGTGGCATATCCCAATCCTGATGGGTCATTTATTAAAGAAATGTAAGCCATGATGGTATACTGGTGTGACCTATTTTGGTCAGCTTTAGAGGGTGAAATTTTGTGAAAGTATAATAATAGGCTCCGCCTGTTAAGCAAGGCACTAAATCACTCTATTAGAACAGTCTTTTTAATACTGTGCTACATCTCAGCAAGATGATCAGATCTATATACAGTGTAGTTACCCTTCACATTTATTTGGAGTGCCCTTTGAACTGTTGATATATTATAATAGTACTATCTATGAGACCAAAACAGTGGACACTATAATGAGGTGGTCTCAGGGTTGTCAACATGCAATAGTGTATGCTCTATTAGGGTAGTGGTATGTAGCTCTGTCAACCAATGAACCGACTACGTTTTTCTATCAAATTTGTAATATACAGATGTTCAGGTAATGGAGGTCCAACTGTACTTCATCTCAACTCTTCACTAGTTTTGTCTTTTTGAGGTCCCACTGATTTGTTTTGTTTTAATGAAGCAGAAAGCTATATGAATTTCATATAGATCATTCCGATCATCACGGCAGTCAGGAGGCATGGTAAACCTCACCAGTGTGTTCCAGATGATCAGGGAGATGCAGAGAAAGTTTAAGGCCAGAGAGGCTGAGAAAAAGGAACTGGAGGTGTGGCAGTATTACATCACTCAATATTATGATGTCATCATGTATGATGTTGTGTTGTAGGGTATAGTGGAACAAGCTGCTTTGATCTTGAACACTTCAAAGACTAACTCTGTTCGGCTAAAAGATCTGTACATGAGACCTGTATTGGGATCACGTAGAATACAAGTGTGTGTGTGTGTGTGTGTGTGTGTGTGTGTGTGTGTGTGTGTGTGTGTGTGTGTGTGTGTGTGTGTGTGTGTGTGAGACAGACAGAGACAGACAGATACACAGAGACAACATTGACACTGTATTTAGTATCATGCGATTCCAGAAATGCTCCCTGTTGTTTTGTTGTGGATACCACAAGGCTATCAGAACAGTCGTGATTGTTCTATTAGAGTGTTTCATAGAAACTCTACAGTGTACACACTTCTGTATAGCACATATAAAAAATCCTCACTTATAATTTCTCTCAGCCAGAACAATTATAATTTTCTCCAGTCCTGGTATACTCAAGATATTTAAGCAGTTATCAACCTATCTTTGTCCACTACAGGGATCACTAGAAGCTCATACTAATGGTCTACGCTACACAACACTTAAAGGAGACCGGGTGGATATCTTGTATAGTAACATAAAGCACGCCTTCTTCCAGCCATCCAAGGGAGAAATGATCGTGTTGATACACTTCCACTTAAAGGTATATGTGGTGTATTCTATTTATAGCACAGTACTTAGGCATTTACATTGCATTTTTTGTTACATTGAGGATCTAAATATAAACTTTAGGCTGGAACATAGTACACTACACAGACACATACTATATTTGGATATATAATTCATATTAAGAAATAATCTCATTATGTTTGCATAATGTATATAGTTTGGTGTTCTTTATTTAGAATCCTATTATAATTGGTAAAAAGAAGCATCGTGACCTACAGTTGTACACAGAAGTGAGTATCATGTGTCACTGTCACCCACCCCCCTTTTGTAACCCCCACCCCTTTGTGTGTCACTGTCACATCCTAGCTTGTGTAACTGGTACTCCCCTACACAGGTTGGAGAGATCATGACAGACTTGGGTAGGATGCACAACATGCATGATCGAGATGACCTCCTTGCTGAACAGGTATGGTCAAGAAATGGCGGTATCACAAACATACCTAAGTTTAACTAAATTATCTGTATATTGCTCATTGCTACACAACATGTATGTCTCTCACTACACGTATCATTACAGGCTGAGAGAGAGCTAAGGATGAAGCTAGACAATGCTTTTAACAGTTTCTGTCGTAAGCTAGAGGCATTACCACAGTGCCATTCAGAATTTGAGAGACCATTCAGAGAATTAGGGTTTGTCAGTGTATTTGAGTGATGATGATGATGTGACACTTGCTTGCAGGTTCTATGGGGTCCCATTTCGCAGTACAGTACAAATGTTCCCTACCACAAACTGTCTCATCAGTCTAGCTGAATATGTGAGTGTCTGTAGGAATTAGTTAATAGTAGGAGCTGTGAAACTAATTAACTTAGTTACTGACCTTATTAGGCAGGGGTGATAGGCCACTTACAGTTGCAAGTTGGTTGAACAGTGTAACAAAACTAGTATTTAATTTTTTTTTGTGTGTCAAATACAAGTAGCTTTCTGTAGTATATTATGTTACTACAATTGTACCATATTAATTTTGGTTTGTTCTCAAAATAGCCACCATTTATTGTCACACTGGACGAGGTAGAATTAGTACACTTTGAAAGAGTAGCGGTAAGTGACATCTGCTACAATGTTGTGTGTGCCTGTTATAGCTCTCTTGTGTTTAGTTTCACCTCAAGAACTTTGATATGGTGTTCGTATTCAAGGATTACAATCGTAAAGTGGCCATGATTAATTCCATCCCAATGTCTTCGCTGGACTCTGTCAAGGAATGGCTAAAGTTAGTGGTAGTGTGAGACGTGGCCTTATTTAGCTGTTGGTTATGAGTACATTTGTGTGTACGTATTAGTGTACACACATTTAGACCTCATAGATCAGGACACCTTGATAATCAAAACATTTGTCCATTGTCCCAAGGTGTCCAGAATAGACAAAATAATTTGGTTGGTTAGTTTTGGGCTATACAATAATCATCATAAAATGCTTATCATGATAACTGTATGATGTATGACTTGTCACGATAAAGATAATGAATTTGTAACTATAAAGGTATTGAGGATGATAGTAAACTGCTGTATATCTTGTGGGTACACTTGTGAGAAAAGTCTCCAACCAGTTTTGGCAGAGCTATAAGGACCACTTTGGCAAGTAATTGCCTATAAACAATTGTAAATATTCCATGCTGTGTTAATTATTGTTTATCATGATAAAATAGTGCAAGTTTTCCGTTATCACACTGCCATTACCTTACAGCTCATGTGATATCAAGTATACAGAGGGAATACAGAGTTTGAACTGGGCTAAGATCATGAAGACAATTATGGATGACCCGACTGGCTTCTTTGAGACTGGAGGATGGGGATTCCTTGAGCCTGACAGTGATGTGAGTAGTTGTGTGAATGTCTTGTAGTTCTTCACAGAGTGAATGAATAAACACACATACACACAACGCATGCTACATTCTCATTTTGCTCTCCAGGAGGAGAGAGGTTCAAATGATGGAGATTCGGATGCGGACTCAGATGAGTACAATCCTTCGTCTGATGATGACGTCGATGGCAACGTATCAGAAGAAAACAGTGATGACGACTATTCCAGCCTATCAGAACACTCGGAAGAGTCATCAAACTATGACGATGAAGAAGAAGAAGGAGACAGTGAAGAAGAGAGTGGGAAAGACTGGAGTGAACTAGAGGAGGAAGCAAGACAAGGTGTGTACATCAGTGAGAGTAGTGGCATCTGTTAATATGGACACTTGAGGACACACCCACACAATCCAGTCACTTGACTACGATCCCACTAAACTGATCTAGAAAATCCAATATGTAAAATGTAGCATAAAGCCAACCTTGCTTTGACTAGAATGTTTGTAGAGACCTTTTTCTCTATTCAATCCTTGTGTTGTCAGTGCCCTTCATGACAAGCTAGTAAAGCTATGTAGGTCTTTTTTACATTACTAAGGTAGGGTTTTGTAATTGTAAGTACTCTTTGTCAATTCTTTCTAAGGAAAGGCGTTTGTAGGAGACTGAAGCCCCCTCAACTAAAAACACTCCAATAGAGCAGTTAAAGGATAAAAGTGGAGTTGCTTTTTAAAATGTTAAAATAGACGGCAAGCATTGAGTTTACACTTTTAAGGAAATATCCAAGCTAATTTACTGTATGTTACTAGACTACCATACAGAATAGAAGTACTAACAGCCGGCTAATATATTGCAAAGGTACTGCTTTAGGCCTATAACTGAAGCCATATATACTTGCCAGCCATATATCACAGCGACAGCGGGTCACAGAATGTCCCTCGTTATTAACACTCATTTTTAGGTTTCACCTTGGTCTCATGCCAACAACTGTGATATAAATATAAAACCTGTTGTTTTGTGGTACACAAAATACTATGTTTTCTACCCACAGCTGATCGTGATCAAGGTGCTTATGACGATGAAGAAGAAACTCGAAACAAGATCAAGAAACGTAGCAGACCAAGTGGAGGAGGCCATTCACACTCACCGGCAAAGAAAAGGAAACGCTGAAATATTTTAATCACCGCAGCAGTACCCTCGACCAGAAACTCCACACCACACATGCATACAATACGTATAATAAAATATCATAAAATCATTTTAAAATTATATTACTGTTGCATTAGTAACAAATGCTCTAGCAATATAACAGTCACAATCACTGATCTTGACTTGTGGTAGCTTGCAGGCTGACATGCGATGATGCAGGGTAGGGTGGGGCTCCGTGCTGCAGCTACTCTGCATCACCTGTCCAAATGTACAGGCATGCATCAACTAGTATACTACTTATGCATGGTACTCCCTTGGACAGCTACTTTTTTTTCCCATGTCTTTTTTTTTTTTGTCATTTTTTTTTTTTTTTGCTTTTTCCCTTTTTTTTTCCAAATGAAAATATGGGGTGTTATACATGAGTGCATAAATACAATACATACTCTAATTCTTGGCTTGTTGACGGAAGTCCCAAGTTTTGCGTGCATGTTCATTGTATTCTTCAGTAAGGAGCATACCAATTCGATCTCCCTCTACCCCTACACCAATCAACACTTAATACCTCACACATTTGATAGTTTCCCTACCTCATCGCTCTGCCTCGTCCACCACGATACATTACTGGCATGAAGCCACCAAATCCACCAAAGGCGGCTGCAGGGACAAAGTATCCTCCTCCTCTACCTCTAAAACCACGCCCCCTTCCTCGACCTCTAAAGCCACCTCTATCTGTAGAGCTTACTCCAGGTAGATTGGTTCTTTTTAGTGTTACCTATACAGCAATTAATTGTAGCATGTTTAGTGGGTGTGAGTTAGTGTATAATGCGTACCTTCAACTGACGACCTTTAAATAATGATTCATTTAGGGCCAAGGCTGTCTGAGCACTGTCCTTATCAGCAAACTCAACATAAGCAAACCTGCAGGATATGTTAGTAAACTAAATTTGCATTTAAACAATAAAAATAAAAAAATACGCACACAAACTGATCCATAGTCACTAACCCTTTTGGATTTCCGGAGAATTTATCACACATAATAGTTACTCTGGAAACAGCACCACAGCCCTGGAAGTGCTGGCCCACTTCTTTAGCTGTTGAAGAGTAATCCACGTTGCCAACATGCACTGATCGAGCATCAGCCTCTTGTTTCTCCTCAGGTGTTGGGAAATTAGCAGCAGCAGCAGCGCCACCAGCAGCAGCAGCAGCTAAAATATACATGATGACAGAGGAAGAATTAGTCAAGAGTTGTACACAATTAAAACATTCTATCACCTCAAAGGCCAAAAAAAACAGCCAACTTGAAAATAAACTACAATGCAAACTGTTTTTATACAGAAAGTATTCAATTTATGGACTTCAGTGGCATATTACGTCCAGTTTACCTTTTCTGTACATAAAAGTAGCTATAGAGACATTTATACAATTCAGCCTATCACATTTTACCTTGGGCATTAAGCAGTTCACACTAGTAACAGTGCAATATAGGACTAGCTTAGTGGAACATTTTATTTATTTAAAGAAACAGATAATATATGCCCAATATCAGATGCTATATGTGACCTGCTGAGTGAAAACCCGGCTTGTTTACATAATTGTGTTTTAGAGATAAACGCCATTGAAATACATTGGGTAAAAACACATGCTACATAAATAATTTTACATAACATTTTAATCACTCCAGTAAACAGTGAAGGAGGATACTTGAATCGAATAATCTAATATAGCAGTGGATTCGTCTCTTCATGGAGAATAGGAATATCTTTGTTTCGTTACTGTACCATGGAGCAAATGTGAGTTACGTGTGTTTGTTTACGTTGCGGTAAAACGTAACTTTATCATTGCCGTTTTTAAGCTTGAACAGCCTTCTTGCTTGATAGCATGAGTGTATTTAAGTCAAAAACTATACCTTGATGAATGTCCCAGTTAATTGTGAATAGAATAGCACAAGTCCCAACCAGGGTATTTGATAAGGCAATATGGCGCTCCATTGGCCCAGTGTGAACACAAAATGACCTACACAACTCATGGCTTCTGTTCCAATTTTCTCAGCACTAGTCCAGCTTTGTGACCAATACACATCAAACATAAGCTGATTGGTCCAGTGGTATACTACTGGTGGAGCAGTAGATGTCTGGGTTGGACCAGTTTGGCTCATAGTCAAAACACTTATCAAAAACCTTGGTCCCAACTCCATAGCCCATTGCACTAGAGAGTTATGATTAATTAAACGAGTGCCTGTAAATTTTTTTCCATATAAGCACTGTACAAATCGATTGTTTTGTTCTTCTTGTCTATCGCTATAACTCCAAAAACCACTTACCAGAAATTGAAACTTTAACAGTCCATTAGTTTTCCCTCTAGACAACAAAAATGTCATAAAATGAAATTTGAGGAAAAGGCAAACAAGTCGGGTTTTCACTCAGCGGGTCACATATAAAGTATTGCTGCTGAAAGTCATGAAAGGCTAGCTATGCCACCGATGCTACAACACTGCAAGTGAATACGAACAACTCACAAGATTTATTGGGAGGCGTGTTTAACATCTGGTCCACTTCTCCTTGCATCTCCTTCAGCTTCTCTGCCTCTTCTTCCATCTCCTTAACCCTGGCCTTTATCGCCTCTAACTCCTAACAGAACACACACTTGCATATAATGTGCAGGGAAGAAGATAACTTATGTCCCTATCAATATATATAGCCCCACTTCAAGCTTACTGGATAATTGACATGAAACTGTTAGGGAATTTGACAAGCATTCATTAAACGCGCAAGTATTTTGTTGCTACCTTCAAAAACCACATCAAATCCCTGTGTTATAACTGGGAATTATGGTGGGGATTCGACAATCTAGGTGGACATATTTGACATTCGTGTGTGTCAAATCTCCACCATAGCCCCAGAGGGGGGGGGGATACATTAATGGGTGCATTATTCCATATAAACATGCAAAGTTTATCACTTCTAACATTGGGCTTGTTTATGCTTACATGAACCTATAATATAAACCCACAACACAATGTCTCACTGGGTCGTCCTCCTCGGCGTTAGGGTTATCGTCCCCATCTAACAAACTATCATCAACGCCACCATCTAACAGGGTAGAATCGTCCTGGTTATCCGGTGCCTCTGTGCCTTCTTGTGTGGCGCTGCTCTCCTCACCGGTGTTTTCACTCATCCTTTTGGTCTCACGTGGCCTGGTCGCAAAAACGTTGGTGTGCGCGTGCTCAAAATTTAGCCAATCAGAACGTAGTGCGAATTCAAAAATTATTTCGTCCCCGCAGCTGTAGCTACGCTTGTACGATGGAGATCAGAGGAAAAGAAGGACCGAATTCTGTCAAGGTTCTAACTAATCAGGTAGGCCTAGCCAAAAGAATGAATTTTATTCTGGGTAGAATATGGATTGTGGTGCCACAGCGTTTATATGTCGATTTTTGTTCGTTCCCAGGTCCAAAGTATATCCATACACAACAATACATTTACGGTTGACAAAGAGAACCACTCACATCACCAAACAACCGCTTACCCCAAACAGGTTGATACACTTCACAAATTGATTTCACTGTTTACCGCCTTTTCTCCGCTTTAGTTACAAGTGAAGCATACTGAAGTACCCAAACCGCTGTACCCTGTAAACGCGACTGTTCCAACTAGCGCTCATTTAAAACCATCAGGAGCACACCATCCGCCTCCAACTACAGTAGTAAAAGAGCCAGTAGTAGCTGCTAAACCGCCTACCCAACCATCAGACAAATCACTGTCAAAGTATGTTGTGATTTTGTGTATGATAATTTATATTTTGTTAGGAGGTGGAAATTGGACGACTTTGATATCGGAAAACCACTTGGAAAAGGTAGGAATGGTGATCACATGTAATGTTTTAAGTTATTTCTTGTAGGGAAATTCGGTAGTGTCTACTTGGCAAGAGAAAAGAAAAGTCACTTCATTGTGGCATTGAAGGTGACTTTCAACAAACCATTCCATCACAGACATTCAGTGCTTCTCTAGGTATTATTCAAGTCCCAACTACAAGGTGCTGGAGTTGAACATCAGTTAAGAAGAGAAATAGAAATTCAATCACACTTGCGGTAATGTTTTTAACCAATGGAGAAAAGACATATTTCATGTCATAACGCATAACGCTACAGGCATAACCACATTCTCAAATTGTATGGATACTTTTATGACCAAAGTCGTGTCTACTTGATTCTTGAATATGCTGCACAAGGTGAATTGTACAAAAAGTTGCAGAAATTAGGAAAGTTTGATGAAGAACGTTCTGCAACAGTAAGTTATCCCTGTGTTGCTGGATGTGTTGTGACCAAGTCTTCATCCTTTTTTTTTTAAGTTGTTGTTTTTTTTTCCTGCAGTATGTGCGTCAATTGGCTGATGCACTAAAGTACTGTCACTCAAAGAAGGTCATTCATCGTGACATCAAGCCCGAGAACCTGCTACTGAGTTTCAAGGGTGATCTGAAGATTGCAGACTTTGGGTGGTCAGTACATGCCCCTTCATCAAGGTGAGCAGATGTGCGATTGTAGATCTTTTGAATTGTCTCTAATGGAAAAGTTTTTTAGTACTTTAGCTATAATTATTGTGCTTGATGTGGGAGAATCAAAGTGCCGCCGCATGCCGTATTTTCCATATTGTACCAATTAGCTTCATAACTACTGTTTGAGTCATACAGCACAGTTATGCAGATAATTGGGCAAATACAGTACAGTTATGAGTTATGCAGCGCAGTTATGTAAGGAATGTTACGAAAACAACCCCACATGATTGATCACATGCATGACATTGTAAATCGCTAAAACTAGCCAGCCAGTTGGTTCTATGCCTAGACATAGATTACATGAACACTTACTGATATGGAAAATTGAAGCAACAACCCCACACAGATGGCACGGTGGATCACATGCGTGACACTGTCAAACACTAAAACTAACCAAACTAATCCTACCAAATCATTCAATGGCTATAAATAGACAACTTACTGATAGTCTGATCACCAAAAATTGAAGTGGTTCGGGTACTCAAGAAAATTGCTCCAAGCAAGATGACCGGGAAGTACAATAAAACACTTAAAAGCACCGCCAATGCTTGTGTGTATGAAAATACAGCACTCGGCTTTGCCTTGTGCTGTATTGGCCTCCTGACACCGCGTATTTTCCATACACACACGTGGTGGTGCTTTAACTATAATGAGCAGTGCATCCACACTACGTGCATATTGTTTGGTAGGTGCTGTATGCCTATTAGCCATACACTTAGTTTGTAAATTATCCTATAGAACATGCATAAGACATCAACTACTCTAATTGAACAGTCACTTTGTCATATTTGTGCATATCAAGTAAGAGGTGATAAGGGTGGTTCTTGAAATAGTCAATATTTATACTTTCAATTTAGACGTACTACGATGTGTGGTACATTGGATTATCTTCCACCTGAAATGGTTGAAGGCAAACAGCATGATGACAAGGTATGTCTTTGTAGCAGTTTGTTTGTAACTGCAGTTTGTGTGTGCATATGTGTGGTGAGGGGCAGCATGGCCAAATGGCTAGAGCACCAGCCTGGTAAAGTGGTAATCAAAAAGTTCCAGGTTCGATGTCCAATTACACTGTTGTTTCCTTGAGCAAGAAATTTTACTCATAATACTCCAGTCAACCATACTGGTACCCAGGATTGGGCTCACATGAGCCCAACTACTCCAACACAAGTGCATTCAGCAGATCGTGGTCACCCCGTCATAGCAAAATACACCCCTCACAATACATTTCTGTGGAGTGTCAATATTAAATCATTTCTACCACTCAAATTTGACGGCAACCAATCAATGCATGCCAATGACATTCACATACAAATCGCCTTGGTAATGCAATGCTTTTGTTTGAATTGAAAGGCACTCATCTGACGTAACCAGCAGTTACATATGCTGTCTAATTGAATTCCTTTTGAAATGATATGATCTCTGTATTTCACCAGACCCTTACTTTCTGCAAAGGGGCAGGCAGCCCCAGACTATTGTGAGACATCATACAGCCACTGGGTGGGTATGACCATAGATAATAGAGTAATAGGGATAGGAAACGCAATAACGTGACGTCACAAAATACGTACATTTCTATTGGAATTCCGTGTAATACGTCACGAACATACTCGTTACGCTTGCTGCGCTTGTATCAAAGAGAAACAAATTGTTGTAACGACAGAATTTTGTAACCAACGACTGTGAAACTTCGCTACAGTGAACTCAAGTAAGTAATCGAGGGAAATAGGATGGTACCAACCCTCAAGGAAGTTATACGCAAAATTAAAGGAGATTGAAAGTGAAAAAAACGGCCCAAAAATTACTTTAAACCACTTTACTTTCTTCGTAAATATATTCTATCCTTTTAACTGTGATAAACCTATTCCTTACCATTTAACAGAGGGAACCAGAGGAAATATCGGAGCAAAACAGGAACTGTTGCTTGAAGAAACGACTAAGTATCTTCCATTTTTAACCAAAAGTTTAAACCACCTTGCAGTACAACGCAACGGTAAAAGACTGTGTTGGTGACACGCCTAGCTTACCACAAGATTCGAAAGTGGAACCGGCTATAAAAGAAGCGGTATGGAAGAGGCATGAAGGTACGATGAGCGAAAGTGTGACAGCGTGTAACAATCACGGTTAATGCGATACGCTTTGTTACAAAATCTACGGTCTGAATTCTCTCGCCAAAATCTCTCACATAGGCCTAAATACTTACTGTAGTCTGTTGGATTACTATTTACGCTGCTTAGAACACTAATTCTCACAAAACTGTCTTGTCCTTTCAAGTCACGCGTAACGGAAATCAAACCGGAAATAGCTTGCGTTTCCTATCCCTTTACTCTATTATCTATGGTATGACCATGCTAGCGTGGGAGGCTTGTGTGTGTAGTGTATGCATCTATCTATAAAAACCAGTATGAATGGTGTAACATCCGGTTGTTCTAATAGGTTGACCTATGGAGCCTGGGTGTACTCTGCTACGAGTTTCTAGTTGGTAAACCTCCCTTTGAAGCACATGACCATGTGTCAACATACAAAAGAATATCTCGGGTAAGTTCACAACCACATTTACCTGCTAGCTACAAAACTTACAGTGCAATTCTGCTACTCATACAGGTAGATATTCAGTTTCCTAGTCATATTTCTGAGGGAGCCAGAGATTTAATCTCTAAAGTAAGGAATGGACACTGGAACCTGTTAATGTGGACACTTGAGGACATCCAGACACTTAGCTAAATCCCAAAGTATCCCTTATACAGTACATAAAATAATCTACAACACTTTGGTAATCAGACACCATTGGTTGGTCCTATGGTGTCCATATTAACAGTTCCCTTGTATACAATTTGCTGGAGATTATCCACTTCTAATACAACAGTTATTAAAATATAAGCCATCAGAAAGAATCAATCTTGACCAGGTGTTGGTTCATCCATGGATCGTGGAGAAGAGCAAGGAACAAGGTCAAGACTTGCCACTGTTCTCTTCATGATACAACACTTAATATATTTTCTCATTTTGTATAAGTAATATTGCTAAGCATGTTATTGAATAGCAAAGTGTAATATTCCTTGTGTCGTGTGTATTTGTTGTGAAAAGATATGATTACTGTAACATAAAACTGCTGTTTTCTGTTTGGAAGGTTGTTTAAGGTGGCGGTTATCTAGAAGTCGTGGTTTTGAAGCCATACGTTCTGCCACAAAAATTCATTTATTGCGTCATGTGATTAGTGTTTACGTAATAATTAAAATGGCAGCTGCGCGTACTAAGGCCCACTGCCTTGTAACAAGAATAAATTTGTTACTATTGTGCGAGTATTATTAAAGAAGACATTCACTAAAGTAAGTAGAGTAGTTTAGAAGCTTTGTTCACGGGGATTCGGGTGGTTCGCGCGAAACTTAGACGGCATACGTCATTTATGGTTTTGTATGGTATGCTAAAGTGTGAGTACAACTTTCTGCGTCAGTTTTTTCTTGTATACTAGTGAGGGAGACCTCTGTATTAGCGTAAAATAAGCGATTGGTTATTGTAGCAGGGCCGCATGTCGAGAAAAAAAAGATTTTTGTACTGACTGTCGATGTTACAGCAGGTTTTAGGTCCCTTCGCAGTGGCCAAAAGGGCTACAAAATCCCATAGCTGTGTTTCAGCCTGGCATAGGCTGAAGTTGTGTTGATTGCGCCCTGCTTATGCTGTTAAAGAACAGATTACACGTTTTACTTCGCCATGATGTGCAACAAGCTTTGCGTAAACTGACGCCGAAAATATCTTTGCATGCTCTTACAATCGGCTCTATAGCGTTATAGTTCAGCATCTGATGGTCGTACAAATCATCATGTAGGTAGAGGAAGAGCTGGGCTACGATGTAACGGTGTTTGCTTTCGCTAGCTCTACAAATGTGTTCACAACTGAATTTTAAAAATATCCTTCAAACCGGAAATTGTGAGGTAACCGAGTGCTCTGTGCAGTTTGCATAAGGCTTCCCAAGTCACATGGCAAAATGATGGAAATATTATGGTTGTTAATTAGTCTGGCTTATTACTGAATTTTTAGCACCTGTGTGTTATGCACCTATCAATGTTAAGCCCCACCACCCCCAGTACGGGGAGGGTGGGGATTTGATCAAGTGGAAAGTCAAATTCCCCTACCTGGGGGTGAATTATCAGGTCAAATCCCCACATAGTCCCACCCTATGAGGTGGGGATAGGAAGGGGATTTGACAACCAACGTGTTCTAAAAACAGAAGCCACAGTGACAAAGTACACGAGGTGCTGCAGTTTTATCATGTGTTCTCTCGCACTTCACTTATAAAAGGGGAAACGTTTATGCTGTTTTTGCTCAGGACTGTTTCCTCTCGTGTTCTCCGCCACTATGTTGAGACGCTGTTGTACCGTGGCATGTTATTAATAACGGTACCACCTAAGGCTAGTCACTGTGATTTCAGGTTCGTTTTTTCTTCATGGTGTTCTTTATTTAGATTGAGGCGGCAAAATGACAACAACCCCACGTTCCAAGAGGAAGCGACCACCGCCAAACTCACCTGGTGATTCTGATGCAACGATCTGTCCAATCTGTTTGGACCCTATCATAGATGCCACAAAAGATGCAGAAGGACAAGAAGCCATATACTGTGAAAGTACTTGCAACACCTGGATTCACAGGTAGTGTGCCGGTCTCTCACAAACACTTTATAAAGTCTACCAAGATGGAGATGATCCATTCTACTGTCCCCACTGTCGCCTAGCCATTCAAGAGCAGCAACTACATGAGCTTACATCCGCCATTGATAGCCTCAAAAAAGGAAGTCACAGACTTGAAAGCTGAAAGTCCCCAACCCAAGGAAACTGTTGGTATCACTCAACATATCATTCCAGAGCCACAACTGATCACTTCAGAATCTTCTACCAGCAAATCACAGTCTACTCCTTCACCAAACAACAAACATGTAGCTGTGCCTGACAATCCCATAGATCGCAAATTCAATGTCGTGGTTTATGGCATCAAAGAGAATCCCACTGGCACTCCTAGGAGTGCCCGTACTAAGTCAGATATCGATTGTTGTGTCCACATTTTGAAGGAAGCAAATAATGACATCACTGAACAGTCTATTAGAGACTGCTTCCGACTGGGAAAGTTCGATTCAACTAGAACAAAGCCAAGACCTCTACTTGTGAAATTATCTCGTGCTTTTGATGTAAATACTATCCTTTACAATAGATCCAAAATCCCCGAAGGCACTCAAGTCAAACCGGATATGAGCAAAGAAGAAAAGCTGAGAGAGCAACTACTATTAAAGGAACGTTGGAGCCTGATTAGTTCAGGAACTGATAAAAACACATTAAAATTCGTGGCACTAAAATTTACGTTAAAAACCAAATACATGGTGAACTAGTTGATTCAACCTTTGTACCTAAATCTAGATCTGAAGCATCAAACACTTCTAATAGTAATTCTACAATGGAAGATGTCACACCTACCTCTCAATGACTCTCTTTTTTCTATACCAATTCCAGAAGTATAGTAAATAAACTCCAGAAATTCCAATCTGTAGTTTACTCTAAATGGTTTGATATAATTGGCTTAACAGAAACTTGGCTTTCCGATAGCATATTTGATAATGAAATTCTACCTTCCAATTATACCCTGTTTCGTCAATCTCGTGGTGGTGGGGTCCTCATTGCAGTCAACGACAAAATCTCCTCCCAGAAATTAACTTCACCTGTAAACTTGGAAGCCGTATGTGTCATACTGAATCTACCTAATCCTGTCACCGTTTGCACAGTTTACGTACCTCCCAACAGTACTGCTACTTATTATGAAACCTTGTTCGACTTTCTTTCAAATTTATCTAATGCTTCTGATCAATTAATCATTCTTGGTGATTTTAACTTTCCAGACATAGACTGGGACTCATTATCAAGTCATTCTCTTCCTTCCAATCAGTTTTGTGATCTGGTTTTCCAGACTGGTTTAAGTCAGCTCATCGACATACCTACCCATAATCATGGCAACATACTAGACCTGGTTCTTACTAATTTAGATGACAATATTTCCAATTTACAAGTCCATTCAACTCCACCACTACCATCTGATCACTTCAACATTACCTTTTCACTGTCCACAAGTACTACAATGTCTTCTAAGCCAACCACTTACTTTACATTTGGTTATTCCAAAGGTGACTACCAAGGTTTACATGACTACCTATGTTGCTCTGACTTTACATCATGCTATTCAAGTGATGACGTTGAGTATATATGGCACATTGTTGAATATCAGATAATCACAGCCATGGAACTGTTCATTCCTGTAAATAAAGTTCATTCAGACCGACACCCCATATGGTTCAATTCAGAAATAAGGCACTGCATCAAACGTCTCAGAACTCTTCGACGTAGAAATAAGCGGCACCCAACATATCACATTTCCCATATCATTGACTCCCTTGAGAACTCTCTTCAAGACAAAATAAAAGCAGCCAAACAGAACTATGAATTTCACCTCATAAACAATTTTGCCCCAACTAACAACAACAAAATATTTAAATATCTAAAATCTATCACTAAGTCTAATACTAATCCTCCTATCATGAACTATGACTCTTCATCTGCTAGCACTGACTCCAGCAAGGCCAATTTGTTTAATCAATATTTCCACTCTGTTTTTCACAATTCATCTTCACCAGCAAACCATGACAATTACCCAGCCACACATGAATCCTTAAACTCCATAACTATTACTGTCACTGATGTTTTTGAAGCTCTCATTTCATTAGATGTTGAGAAATCTTGCGGCATTGACAGAATTGCTCCTAAAGTACTTCACAGCTGTGCTGGACCTCTGTGTGAGCCACTACATCATCTGTTTTCCATGTCACTACGTCATGCCACCTTACCTTCTAGCTGGAAAATTCACAAAGTAATACCTATCTTCAAAGTTGGCGACCATTGTTCTGTAAGAAATTATCGTCCCATCTCGCTCCTATCCAACACATCTAAAGTTCTTGAAAGACTAATCTACAACAAAATTATCACTCACATTAGTAAATATATTAGTTGTTCTCAGTTTGGTTTCACTAAAAACTGTTCAACCTTACAACAAATGCTAATTTTCCTAGACTACATAATTAACAGCCCCTCACAAACTGATGTGGTGTACTTCGATATCAGTAAAGCCTTCGATACCGTATCTCATGCCATCTTGCTCAACAAGCTTTGGTCTGCTGGAATAACTGGTACACTCTGGGCTTGGTTCGGGGAATATCTGACTGATCGATATCAACGTGTTTGCATTAACAACTGTTACTCCGATTTACTGCCAGTTCTCTCAGGTGTGCTCCAGGGCAGCATACTTGGCCCCGTGCTATTTCTAATTTATATAAATGACATGACATCATATATACACCAAAGCCAACTCCTAAAATTTGCCGATGATACCAAGTGTTTCATGCACATCTGTACTACATCTGACTACATCGCTCTGCAAGAAGATATCATCGCTTTATTTACTTGGTCCAGAGAGACAGATCTGAATTTTAATCTAAAAAAATTCGTACATTTATCATTTAAATGCAAGTTAGAAACCACCTACACCATTTCGGATATTACTATACCACATAATGACTCACACAAGGACTTAGGGCTCATATTATCTGAGAATCTAAGTTGGGACAAACACTACAAATCAATCTCTGCTCGTGCATACAAGGTATTGGGACTAATACGTCGTACTATTGCTTCTACCCATTCTACTTCTACATTGGTCACATTATATATTTCAATGGTTCGATCTCAGCTGCTCTATTGCACCCAACTATGGCATCCACACCTGATGAAAGACATTTTAACTCTCGAGCAAATCCAGCGCCGTGCCACTAAGTATCTATTAAATGATTACACCAGTAGTTACAAAACCCGTCTAGTAAAACTAAGGATCCTTCCTCTGATGTACCTGTTCGAGTTACAAGATATATTATTTGCAATCAAATCAATCAAGGTACAATCTAAACAGTTCAATATTCATGATCATATCAACTTCAGCTCAGCTAATACTAGATCCGGCACCAGCAACAAATTGATCATCCCTCATCATTTAAATAACGTATCTAGACATTCTTATTTCCATAGATTACCAACTCTCTGGAATGCCATGCCTATCCTTAACTTGGATCTAACGTTTCCTCTGCTAAAATCAAAACTAAAAACTTTTCTCTGGGATCATTTTATAACTAACTTTGAAGATAACAACAATTGCTCATTGCACTATCTCTGTCCTTGCTCAAGATGCCACCAGTCACGTCCACCCACCTCAAACCTGAACTACTTGTAGAATCTGTATGTATGTGTGTGTATAAGTAAGTAAGTAAGTAGGTAAATAAGTAATGTAATGTAATGTACTTTCGCGGCTGTTGGTACATGTTACCAACAGACCTTTGGTGTGTTTACACCATAAAGCAATAATAATAATAATAATAAAACTACTGTAAAGGATCTATGCTACTATAGAGTGCTTGTTCAAATTCCCCACCCCTGGGGGCAAAATTTAAGTTCAAATCCCCTCCTAATGCCCCACATAGCCCATACTGGGTGGGGTGGGGCTTGACATTGATAGGTGCATTAGGAAACAGGCGCATGAAAATTTTGGATGATTTACTGTAGTAATTTTGCTAAAAGAGAGCGCTTGCAGTTTTTTGATAGCAACTTCGGGTGACAAATGGCATGGAAGTGAAAAGAAAGATTGGTGGCAGTGTCAAACTGGAAGTTGAGTATCTGTTTGAGAAGCTAAAACAAATAAAAACGCACAACAGTTTGTACTGCTTTGCACAGCATATCATGGTAAGTATCAATAGTCGGCCTAATTCGGGGTTGTAAGCAGGCCTTTTTGTGCACTTTTGGATAAAGGCATGAAACTTGGCAGAAAGTTTGTGTGTATAACAAAAGTTTATTTTTCAATAGGGAGCCACCTTGGATTTGACCTTTGGTGACCTTTACAGGCAATTTAATGTTCAAAAATTGTCAGTTTTGTCTCTATTTCATGTTTATATGATCCAAAATCTACAAACTTGGTGCCAAATTGAAGCTTTTACCCTAAAGAATAAGTTGGTTTTAACAGAAAGTCTATAGCTTACTCTGTTCTAAAGTTACTATGATTTTTGAGGTAAACTATGTCACTATTGTCTCCTGCCCACGCACAATTTTGAATTATGTACAGAAAGAAGGTTTACTTTTCAATACCTTATTATCTTTTTATTAATGCTTTACAGCACAAGTGCTGAAGGTCTGGTCCTACAGCCTGTTGAAAGTTGTTACATAAAGTGTGTTTGAAAAGGTAGAGACAGGCATGATCCTTGAACCATCCGATTAACGTTTGAATGCTTACAGGAGTCTGTCAGGCAGTCAGGATGTTTTCTCCTTGTTATCCACCATAAGATTTACAGTACAAGTGCTGAAGGTCTGTAGGACACCTGGTCCTACACCCTGTTTATAAAATAGTTACATAAAGTGTACTTGTTCTGTATAACAATTTGCCATGTTACAGTAAATAGGCATGATAGATCAATCGACTGCCGTGGGTTACATGCCCTATTCCGAATGGCAGGCTTATGTACAAGGTACAATTTGAATGAGTTTTGCAAATTCTTGATTCACTAAATTTTAGCTGCATGTTTTTGTATGAATTCACACATTTTGACTAAGCTTTCTGGATTATACTTTTATTGAATCGTCATAGTGAAGACAATTGCTTGAAGCAGAAATTTCTACTGTAGAATATTTAGATTTTATATGAACTCCAAATATATAGTATCACTAATGTTTAGTATCTATCACTGAACAATATTTGAAACCACCCTACACAATAGAAACACAGTATATTAGTGCATATCACACCATATAAACATTGTTCTTATTATATTAAAGCTATTACTGTGAAACAGAGATGCAACGATACAGTGTATAGACGTATCGATATATTGCCTCTGGTGTATCACGATACAGCAATATATTGCACAATACAAAGTGGAGTCTAAGCAATGGTCGATGTTGTTTTTGTTTTTTTAAGAAATATAAGTGAGCTAATTTTTCTTTGAGAAGCATTACATACCACTCGGTTTAACCACAATGTACGATAATTTGATTGTCAGCCATGTTAACAAGCCATGATATGTCGATATATCATGATACACGATATATCGATATGGTTTGACTTTGTATCAATACAGTGATATTGTCTTAAAACTATACGATACGCGGTATATTGTGGCATCTCTACTGTCAAATCTCTCTAATTCAACACCTGTATCTAATCCAGAATATCTCTGTAATCTGACACCGTTTGCTGCACCAATGAAATATGACTTTGTTTACTTGATACTGCTTGATTTTTTGAGCCAGTATGTAATAGGAAAATTCTACACAGGCAACTAAACTAGGTAAAATAGATTTTTTGCTCATACGTACCATAAATAGGTACTGGTCATGGTGCAGGTTTTAAAATCAAAACATTTGTCCAACATTAAAGTAGTGTGACTTATTTATTATGTTGTACATTATATAATAATTGTTTGGAATGTAGAACTTAGTTTTCTTAATTCTTATTTGTATTTATTGTAAAGAGCACTGTAGGGTTGCAATAAGATAGTAAAGGAATTGGCAGTTGATTTACAATAGCAGCATAAATACCACTAACCAAACAGCATAATATCCACACATATTGATCACCAGGTTAGTAAGTACTACCAATCACGACACACCAACGTAATGCTTGGTATACTGTATACACAGCAATTAAGGTTACACATATTGTTACAGGGTGAAGACTGGTACAAGCTTAAGTGTTGCTACTGGCTATTGTACATTCCATAGGCATTAGCACCATTTTAGCTAAGTGTTCTATCTTACGTAGACAAATATGCAGTGCGTTTTACTGTACAATGTACGTTCTTTGTCTTGGAGTTAACTTTATAGAGATGTAGTCTCTTAACACAGGTGGCCACTATAAGACAGGTTTCACCTTACAATTAAATGATATCACCAGCATCTAATAATTATGTTGATAATACAAATCTGCACTATGTATAAGTACCATACTGCATGAACCTGAGGTGGCTCCCTATCAAAAAATAATCTTTATGATAGCTACATTCAAAATTTTATCCAAAAGTGCACAAAAAAAGGTCTTAGCACCCTAACTACCAGGCTCTAGTGTGTAAACTGTAAGACTAGTTCTAGCTTAAAGGGGAAAATTATAACTCGCATTCTACAGGAAATTAGCAGTTGGGTTTGGACTAAAGTGTGTTCTAGTGTTAGCTTACATCCAGTAACAAAGTACAGTATATTTGCCCAAGCCATTTGTGAGTTATGGTAATTTCATGGGAGCCATACATGAACTGTACAGAGCACACCTAATGTGTCTTATTTGTTTTTGCAGGTTGTTATCCTTTCCTTATATTTGAACAAAATATAATGTATTTTGACCAATGCTGAAATAGATCAGAAAATGGCTGATTCCACTGCACACCATAACAAAGATCATCTCAACAGCCTTTTCACTTTCCTGACCAATGATGAAAGGAAAACAGTCACCAAACCTTTCCAGGGAATTTGGCAGTTATTAATGCAAAGACTTTGAAACGAAACATTGTACCAGATACAGTGGAACCTCTCTATAACGGACACTTTGGGATCCAGAATTGTAGGCTTAAATTTGCTGTCATATAGAAGTTTTCCTCTTCAAGATAAAAAAAATGTATTAACCAGACCTGTTGGGACCAAAAATTTTGGTTATTATGAAGGTAGTGTCCTTATTTTGGAGAGCTTTTAAGAGAGGTTCCACTGTACACATATTTATTGGAGGGAAATCTCTCGTAAGTTGTAGATCTGGAAATATGTTACAGTTTAGTTTTCAATTAATTTTCACAAATGGACATACACAAGTTACGTATTACCAACTTGACTATGTAGGTGATGAACGTTCTATTTTCTTTCATTTTGTTAACACTGCCTACACTAACTGATTCTGAACTCTGCTATTATACACACACACATGGACATAGAATACTAGTAAAGTAGATGGCAAAAAACAAGTGTACAGTACAGGTGTACTTATGATTCTTTGATGATCTTCTGTGCAATCCAGCCACGAGCTCTCAGTGTTCTGACAATCAGAGGGACACACGAGATTGTGATCATTGCTCTAATCGGTAGCGTGAACTTGTACAATATATAGGCAGCTGCAAATGTGGACAGGCCTTTGGTAGCAGTATTGTGGAAACCAAAGTATGCCAAGAATTTACCAACATCAACACCACTGTAGAGAAAGGCACACACAGCAGGTAACACAACTAAGTATTTTGACAACAAACCTAACTACACATGATGCACAGTGGAACCTCTCAACAAGCTCTTCAAATGAAGAACACAATAGAAAAAAATTCGTAAAAGTAAGGGGAACCAACAGGTCTGGCTCCATACATTCTTACCACCTCACAAAGTGGAAAACCAGCAAACATAAGTATAAAATTCTGGGTGGTTCCAAATGTGTCCATTAGAGAGGTTCTACAGTAATTTTTGTGAAGGCCAATTTCCATTAAAATATGTGACCTAATTTTAGAAAACTGTCAATATCCGTACACAATTTTCAAAATGGATTTTATTTGTTCTATGTTTTCTACAGGGACAGAGGAATGGACTAGCTAAGTTTCAGCTTCCTAAGTTAAGCAGCGTTGGAAATACAGCATTAGACAGCCGGATGAGCAAATAAATTGATACATACAGAAGCTATCGAGAAAAGAATCTACACAGGCGCTTACATAAACCATCATAACTTACTAATATAACGACATGAATCTTTGCTCATTGTGTTCGCCATGAATTTCTATATCCACCAAAGTATAGTTTTTTCTCCAGACATGCTTCTGTGTTCGAGAAGGAAGGCAAATTCACTGAAAACGATCGTCAATAAATTATTTCGTCACCGCAATGTAAACAAACGTCTGTAACTTTGAAATCCTTTCGTGTATGGAAATGAAACAAAGATTTTTGTACTCCCTATGAACAGGCGAACATGATGATACCCAAGATTTATCCATTGGAGGCTTAATTCGCCCACCAGTGAGGCGATAAAAACTTGCATAATCTTTTTTTTCTGGAGCTTGCATTTTTTACCCGTAGTTTTTAAATGCGCTTTATTACAAAAGTACTATTGTGCGTATATCGATGGTTTTCCAAAATTCAGTCACATACATAGCACTTGAAGGGTGTCTTAAGACTAACAGTACAGCACTTGGCTCTGTATTAGCCTCTTGACACACTCCCTCATGCTGTATTTTCTGTATATGCACCACATATGTTGTTCCAAGTGGTCTTAGTAATACAATCTATCTTTTACATAATCAGGGATATTCAATTAGCACACTGGTTGTGTAATATGGTTTTAGTGCATGTGACCTGGTTCAGCTTGCAGTAGAAATATATACTAATAACTCACTGGTCAACTAGAGTATACATCCCTCCTAGTACACACAAGGACATTGAGGTGTGGAACAACACTGCCACCACTCCATAATCTCTCAGTACTTGTTTAACTCGTTCTATCTGGGTAATGGACTGCCAAAAGCTTTGCTGCTTTTTCTCGCCTTCCTGTTGAGTGTTCATCGACCTTATTCCGGGGGAGTTAGCATATGTTAACTGTTGGATAGTAGGTGTAGCAATCTTCAAAGATCGTGACAACGTTTGATGTCCAACCACGCAGCGAATTGAAGGAGAAACTCGACTGGTGGTGGTCACACAATGATTTAATGTCCCATTACTCAACACACTGCTATAGTACAATCCACGAGAACTGATCGTAGTAGGAATAACTTTAGCATTAACGCACACTAATCTCAACATGCTCGTCGTAGTCACGCGCACGTTACTCTTTTCTATATAGAGCTCACTGTTGATATTGTCACGTGAGTTTACCGGGAGATGTAAAAGCGCGCGGTTATAAAATGGCAAATGTCATCCAGTCAATAAAGGAGGACTTGCAGGAGTTCGACATCAAGGTTGACAATGATGGACTGATTGATAAAAGTTAGTAGTTGACCGTCACTTCACGTCATTGTCCCTACACGATGTTCTCGTAGTGTACGAGGTGGCGCTTAGATGTGGTGTGGACTCTGGAGAGGTAGCCTGTGAGTGGATAGCATTCTCGACCGAAAATGACTTCCTGGCCTTGTCTTCTGAAAATATAGACAAGTGGGACTCGAAGGTACCTTAGTAACTTAGCTCACTCATTGCAAATTAATCATGCAAACAAGCGCCCCTAATATATTTAAGTGTCTTGTAACTTGTTCCCTAGTAATGTTACGCCTGGGCTTTGCATGAGTTGTACTGCAGGACTGAATATGACTTGCATGGAGAGGACCCTTAAAGTTTGGCTAATTTATCACACAACAAACATGTAATTGATGCAAAAAGTTATGATGACAAATTCCATAGCAGCTTCAATAATTTTATTTTTATGGAAAAACTCCTGGGGACATATTCAGGTAGCAAATCCCCACTCACTGGGGTAGGTGGGACATTAAGACTTGTCACTGCAAGGTGCCACATGAGCTCAATTATTCGTTTTCTTTCAGTGTTGACATCATTGTTGTCCTACCATTGATAACTTTAGATAACTTGTAAGTTAGTAACTAGCTTTAGCAGGAAAAAAAAAGTTACTTTGTGAGGCATTTGAGCTATCTAATTCATTAACTACTAACTGCAGTACCTGCCCTTTGTGCAGGTGGAGCTAAATGATTGATATAATATTTCGCGTGCCCTTCGAATATCATCTTGTTTGTACTTAACCATACATGTATTGCTGCAGAAGCAAAGTACACTCTAGTGTACATGCCTGTGATCTATTTAGCTCACCTACTGTAACACTGATAATATTATTGATGCAGCAGGCATTCAAGTTGATATATAATCTTTCTGACATTCACACACACGCACACACACACACACACACACACACACATGTTGTAAAAATAAAACACACAGCAAGTGTACATATGTGTGTGCGTCCATGATTGATCAGTTGAATACACAGTGAAGTTGAATAAAAGTTGCCAGCTGGTGTTGTGATTCAGTACATTAAAGCTAGACTATAGGCGGACCAGCAAATACCCGTAGTTTATCACTATTATCCATCTGCTGCGCCGTAAACATAGATTATATATTTCCTACCATAATCTATGCGTGGAAGTTACGATGGCTCCATCACTCGTAGCCTCGATCACTCTCGTTTCTCTTTGGCTCACATAAAGCTTCCTATTCCATTCGGTTCAGGCTTGCGTTGTTCGTACTCTTCCCCAGAGTTCATATTCCAGGAGGCCAAAAATATCACTCCTCTTCAGTCGCCAGTTTGTGTTGCTTGGCATGGATTTATATGTAAAATGGACGTCACTCCAGAGAGATGCCTCATTGTTACTCTTCTACTTTGCTGTGATCCACCTATTTACCATTCCAGAAGTACAAAAAATCGCTTTCCTTCATTCCGCAGTGTTTAGAATATCCACACGTCTGACGTCATTACTATTGACACAGCAACAGAATTTCAAGGTAAGCGTGTTTCCATAATTCACGTTATATTATATGTCGACTTTCCTGTGTGTTTACTTGCTTGCTGAATTGTAAGGTTAGTTCATTAGTTGTAGGCAAGAATTCCACCAATGGATAAACAATTTGGAGTAAAGAGTAGGCTTGTAGAGTTTGAAGTTGATTACCGACGAAATGTGGGTGTGGCACGTGTCAGAAAATGTTCAAGACTTTTAGTCCATAGTGACACCATAGCGGTATAATTCGCCATGTAACTACCACTAAATGGTGTGTTTTGTAACGTAGATCAACGGCTTAGGGCTGCAATCACCAATCCATGTAGTGGGAAGTAGATGTACTCAAAATACCTGTTTACGAAATTGCGGTGATGTTATTCGGCTCTGTACAGTGAACGGGACATGCTAGAAATTCCTATTAATAAACTCCTTGGTGCCAGCTTAATGGTGATTAATATGCAGCAAATCAGGGATAAATCGGTGCCAAGGTTCAGGAGTTAGCTGGATCACGGACAGACAGACAGCTTTTCATCTTTATATAGTAGATCTAGTTAACATAGATTTCCCACCCATATTGCTGTTTTGTGGGTGAGAAGTTAACGATTAAGTTTACATGTCCTATATTAACTGTTACTAGTTGACTGGAGCTCGACGACCAAAGAAGAAGATAGATTTCACTCAGGACACTCAGATATCTCGACGCTATGATGAGAGCACCCTCAGTGACTTGTGAGTAGTGAGCCATGATTGGTGCTGCCATAGTTACTGGTGTATGGTGACAGGTTTGGAGTAGACAATGAAGGACTGATTAACACATACGGTACCCCTGAGGATAAACAACAGCTGGTAAGCAATCCTTTGAAATTTGAGACACGGATACCTGAGAATGCACCTGAAGCAATCTACAAGAGTCTAAAATACAAAAATTTCTGGATCTCAGGTACCCGAGGATACACCAGAAGCATCTTAAATGTAAAAAATCTTGTGGGCATGCCCCTAGATGCCATGTGCGTAAGTGTAAGCACACAGATCTTTATACCATATTGCCCCCTCAAGTCATTTCCTAGATGTAGGCCTGCATTTAAACTTTAGTGGTGCAGCCCCCAAATACAAATCCTTGAATAATGAAGTGTCAAATTTGCTTTCCTCAGTAAATTTGGGATTTTTTTTTTTTTTTTTTGCAAACTAAATCTATATACACTCTAATAATGCAGTCACTTGTGTTAAGTGATGGTGGTTTTGTTGTAGAGCATTAAAAGGAATAATGATCACCTTACATCATCTATGCCGACTACCAAGAGGCCATCACATACTAATGGTTACAAGTCATCCACGATCAAGAGTCCTATGTCTTCACAGCAGCTGAACAGTGGCAGTTTCATGACTACCCCTAAATCAAAGTTTACCCCCTCTGTCAATTCTATACCATTTAATGGATCGTTTTCTTCTCCCTCGTAAGTTGCAGTGTGTAACATGTAGATGCTTGCATAATCCATACAAAGTATCCCTTAATTATTAGTAACCTGGAACGTCAGGGTACCTTATTATTGGTTGGTCCCAACTACCATTCAGATAAAACCTAAGGTACTGCCCAAGTGCAAAATCACATGCCCAATTTTGCTCGAGATTTTAAAAATCGTTAATTAAGGGGCGTGGCAACTGTTTTGCTCGCAATACAGCTGCCACGCTGTCTCATGAGTGAAACAGTTGCCATGCCCCTTAATTAGCATTTTTTTTAAATCTCAAGCAAAATTGTGCATGCAAGCGAGTGTGACGTTGCACTTGGACAGTACCGTACCTGACAAGTCAATCAGCCAAGTATAGTGAACAGATGATGATGATGTAGCACAACAATGAGTTCAATCACATGACCACTCAAGAGGTGGAACTTTGACAATTAACGAAGCAAGACGTATTATATAGCTCCCCCCTAGTTTACAAATGATAGTAGTCCACAGGTTGGACTACACTACCACCTTGAGTTGTGGGCAATTGCTGGCCCAGACTGCCAGTTGGATTCCCGTGTGGTTCAGTGTCCCCTGATGCTCCAAGTGATTCCATAGGTCCACCTGACAGTCCTGAGAGTATTGTGAAACAGTGAAGGACTCCAATTTGAACTCATCGTCCACTTCCTCTCTAGTAGGGGTCTAGCATGAACAGTCTGCTCTCTGCCACCTTTCATGATTTGTAAAGTTGTGTTGTCTTATTGCTATATAGCCCATTCAGCATGGGGTACAATTTTAATTAATAGTACTCTTTGTCTCTACTTGAACTGATGAAATTTAGAGCTGTGGTAGAAGTGTTCTTGTCTGTTTGCAGATTCAACCTAGTTAGCATATTAATTCTGTTAGTTTCAAGAAACGTAGTCACCTGTATCTAGAATAACTGTGAAAACCAGGGATGTGGAGAGACGGAGGAGGGTTGGATCCAAAGACAATCTCAAAACGGTGAAAGGTCAGTCAACAAGGCCGGGGTGGTGTTATAGGTGTAGTGGAGGCCAATCCACCTCCTTTTCAACTGAAAAGGTACACAGGAGGAGGCTTAACAGTGATTGATTCATGCACTTTTACCAGGCCGTGTTCTATGGAACAGTAAGGTGTGATATGCGATTTTGTTACATGGAATAATGCTTTACAGAGGTTAGCAAGTATGTGGTCTTCTAAGTTTTGATTGGTACTAGTAATAGCATGGGTAGCAGTGAAATTTGGGATAAATACCACGAGTGTTGTATTGGAAATGGAGATAAATTTCACGAGGCGAAGCCGAGTGAAATTTGCCATTTCCAATACAACACAAGTGGTATTTATCCCAAATTTCACTGCTACCCATGCTATTTCCAGTTAATACCATACTCGCTGCATGCATTAGCGTTGCTATATACGCAATTTGTCACTATGTACTAAAACACTAATTGGCGCTACATTGTTAACATAAATTCTAGCCAATGAAATTGCAATTACAACTTTTTCACTGCTACCAGTGAAATACGGGATAAATTTCACTGCTACTATTGAGACTTTTGTATGGGCAGTGAAACAGGGTATTATGATCTGAATGTGCTGGGAACCCAACCAGCGTGAATGCTTCATCACGTAAGACTTTGACAAGCCTATTAGCTTTTAGATCATGCATGGCTTTTGCAAATGGACACGTTGAGAAATTGACTTGCTCTACCGGGATATATGGGTGTCCACTGCAACTAATTCCCAGGTTTTATAAGCAATCACTGGTCAAAGGGGTGTAGGCTGCCCAGCAGCTGGTGTGGAGCAGGCAGAGCAGTACCATGACACATCTTTGCTCATACTCACCCAGTAAGCAATTTGTAAAATCTATGATAGTTTGCAGTCTGCACCTTGGTGTGTCCCGCCTTGTCATGAACAACTTCAGATACTGTGGGTGACTATGAGTAACTTCTGTTTTATCACTGTGGGAGACTTCACTTTATGACATGACACTGCTTCCTGTAGAGATAACTGGAACTATCAGTAATGTAAGGGAAATTTGTTCCACTGAATTGGTAGTATCAGCGTTGGTCTCCAGTCTGTTGATGATACTGGATCCTCTCTGTGTGCTTAGCTAAGTTGTTGTGCAGTGAAAGGGGAAGGACTCTATAGAGGCCACAGTGAGCCTGGAAGCCTGAGTACTAGACAGTGTCACATTGTGAAGTTAATGCCTGCAGTTCCACTGAACATTTTTTCAGTCACTGAGAGCTGGCATGACTTGCCTTAACAGATTCTGACCACAAGAGGGGCATGACATTCCCAAGAGATAACGATGGAGTTTACGAACAGCCCAAACTATTGCTAGATATTCTTTCTACTATTAGCATACTTCTGTTCAACTGTGGATGAACTGGTCAGTTTTTTTTGTCAAGATGGAGACTAAAGCCTTGCACAAAGTGTTAAAAGCTTGCTGGTGCTCAGGTGTCTGGGAAAAAGCTACTTTATTGCTGGTAAGGCGGATGAGGGGGGCCTGCAATGTCTACAACTTTGTTGACTAAAACAATCATAAAAGTTAGCTAGTCCCAAAATGATCTCAGTTCCTTGGCAGACTTCAGGGGTGACCAATTACACAATTGGCAACAGTTTGTGTTCTCTTGCTATGCAATGATCCACGTAATTATCTACATAACACTTCCAGTTCTGTTACACTGTATTCCACTGACAGGTTTGGGTGGGCCATATAACATCGCTGTGAATTCCCAGAGGGTTCCTGTTTTCTCATTGAATGACTGCATGTGGAACTATCAGTAAACACTGCGCAAGTCAAGTTTGAAGAAAATACATGTGCCTGTAAGTTTGAGCTGGGCCTTATCAGCTCGGGGAACTGGATAGGAATCATTTTTGTGACATGATTCATTTGGACTACTCTTGGAGACATATACTGTTGGTGCACACCAGGGACTACTTCTGCTCTCCTCAGCCCCTCCCGGATGCCCTCCTGTGTCATTTCCTGCAGTGTACTTTCTCAACATAGGGAAATGGGGTAGGATGGGGGTCCTAAGATGACTGAGGCATCAAGGAGTTCTCGGCTTGCAGGTTTCCGAGGCTGACTGAATATCACGGAGGGAAGGATATGCCTTCCATTAGCTGGACACCATGGTCTGTGACTGGTATTGTCTCTACCACAGATAGTAGAGGAGAAAGTTCCATCCATAGTCCAACAACTGTTGGTTGATCCACTACTTTTGGTGTGTGCAAGTGTTGGTAAGTGTTCTGTTGTGTGAGCATCTTCTAAAGACAGGGACACTTCCTGCTTGACAGTTCTAAGCATCCCTCTCATGTTTCCCTTGTTCCAGCAATCTTTAGCAAAGTGTCTTCGGTCTCCACAATTAAATATTCAATTTGAGGCAAGTGGGTTCTGCTAAATGTGGCCTGATCAGATGGATTGAGTTCAGAGAGCTGTGAGCTCAGCTCTCTGTATTACCCTTCCAACTTCTGCAGGTGTCCATCACCAGTTGGTCTGGAATTGGTTGAGGTTCTGGGATGCCTCTACCCTATTGTAGATCAGTCACAACTCTCTGGCTTTAGCAATAGTTTAAATGTAGTTGACTTTTGGCTGTAGTTTTAAATTTTAACTGAAGTGATACCTGCTCTGGTAATAATAAGTTAATATGGTGATATAATACTGCAGCAGATAAGCCTGGAATAGCCAGGTCTATATAGAAACTTTACTAGGTCATGAGCAAGTTCAACTTTTTCCTTCATGAAATTATCTGACGCTCACAAGCAACAGTTTTATCTTTATTCTGTATCTGACCACATTCTATGGTGGCTAATATGCATCTGTCTCCTCTTCTCTTAATGAGTCAAATATCACCCAGGCTTTGCCCCTTAAGAACGTTGGCAGCCATAAGAGCTTCTTTTGCTAGCCATTTGCAACTGTCATACCACTTAAACCATAATTTGGTGGCTTCGTTCTGCGATTATTCAGGTAGAACAAGACCTTCTGTAGTCATGTTATTCAAATTGGGTTTCAGCCCTACACCAAGAATAGCGAACAGAATACAGCACAACCACGAATACAATTAATTATGTGGCCACTCAAGATGGCCAAGAATACAACAAAAATATTAGAATACAAAGCAAGACCTATATATTATCTTGATATTATTACATCTTTAAAGTTTAGAATATAATTTTCACATATTCTTGTCTGATTATTACTAGTGTTTCTACTCCTGCTGTTCGTTATGTTCAACGTACCAATTCTGGTGATGAGGTATGCTGTTTGAACAAGGCCAGTCTGCCATCCAGTTGGCGTGGCAACAGCAAGAGTAGGCCACCAAGGATAGTTCACTACGATGAGGACAATACTCTGGTAAAGCCATACAACTTTATGTACCAGACCAACTCAGCAAAATCAACAGGTACCACATTAACTACCATACACACATACACACATACACACATAACTGTTTGTGTGTATTTGATATGCTTTGTGAAAAGCTTCCCTTGTAAATTGTCACAATCATTTTATCATCAAATCTTTACAAAATTGTTTGACCACCTACCACTACTTCTGACCTAGCAGAAACAATTATTTTATATTCAGTAATATACTGTAACATTCAATTGTGGTGTATTGTAGAACTCAACGATTATGTGGAGCAGATGGTGTCGTTGATTTGTAAGGCACATGGACTATCCGACCCATCCAGTCTAGCAACCGTATCATTGGTGAGTGTGGGTGGATGGCAACTATGTGTGTGTTTTATCTTTCTGTATGAGTGTGAAGTGTGTATATATACTATAAAACATTTTAAAAACTATAAACCAGCAAAGAGTTTGGTCCCAACAGATCTGGCTCTATCATGGGAGTGGGTCTAGTACCAAAGAGCTCTGGCTCTTCTGTTTGTAAGCAAGATCAAGATACTCTAATAACTAGAGCTGTGTGAGTAGAGCAGTCATTATATTTTTTGAAATGTCTAAAGCTTCTGGTGTTACAATCCTGACTCCACCAAGTTTCTTCATGGTGACCTCCTTGCCATCGACCACTGTAAGCTGTAGTCAATAAGATCTAATACGTCTGATTTGCAATTAAATTTTGCTGTTTTGAGTCACAACATGATTCTTAACATCGTGATCCTTCTATATCTTCTAAGTGACCAAATCTCTTTGTTAAGCTGAATTGTCATGTTTCATAATATACATCAAAGATTGGAAAGCTAAACTCTTTATAATTATTTTGTTAATTTTCTTGTAATTGTAGCTTAAGGAGATGTCCCAGACGAACTACCTATGTTACCAGGCAGTAACCCTGTGCTCTACCAAAGGCACTTTCCTCTTGTCATGTTTTTCCATATTAGGTGTGTTTCCTTAGCGGCTGGCAAACTACATACAGTGTCACTGACTTAGAGAACTAGGCATCATAGTGCATTATAAAAGGCTACATTTACGTTATATAAGAACAGCTCAGAACTTGGTACCTACTTGCAACATACTCAATGAAGCATGTTGTGGCCATGTAGTCTTTCACATACACCACTCGATCTGCACTAAGTGTATTATGTAAACATCTATAGCAGAACTGTGTGATGTCATGGTTCAACAATCATTAAAGACTCAGCTGTTATCTTAAGGACAATGTTGATGGTCCCAACAAGCTAGTCTAGCGTGTCAAATGTCAGTACAATCTTAACACTGAGTTATAGTAGGTTTGTCCTGTACGTTTAATAGTATTACAGTGAAATGCAACCTCACTTAGCAGCCGCCTCTGTACACCTTACTAGGTCTCAAACATACCTATGACTTACTTCATGACCTCATTAATAAGACCACGTGCACCTCATTATAGTGACCATGTCAAGTAGATCCCAAACATAGCTAAGGTGTACTTCATGACCTTATTAATAAGACCACTGCACTAATATATGCTATCCCATAGACACTCTTATATTGTAGCAGTCTCCCATTGTCCTCCAGAGCTCACATTACACACAGTGTGTAGTATCAATTAATGTTCTCACTAAATATTATGACCCTTAGTATAACCAGGACTTGTTTATTTGCTTACAGATGGCCAACAAGTGTGTGTAGGTGTAAGAATTGATGTTAATATATCCTTCTGAGTTAGATACCACCTGATGGTTGAGTAGATCCACTGAAGAATTATCTAATCTTTCCTTACACACTATAGAAAAAGAAATAGGAAACATTAAAAACACAAGTTGACAAAATTAAAGTTGTCTATATTAAGCATCTCTCCGTACAGTAAGTCCCAATCCAAATGCAGTGGAAACCTCTAAAGTGAACACCATGGGAGGTTTTGTCCTCTGCATAGTAATCCGGTGTCTATGAGACTCATGAACTACTAGCACTATAGCCATTTGGGACCTACATATGTAAGACAAAAGCCTTTAATAAGGGTGTCCAATGGGGTGCAGGCACTCTAAGAGGTCCTATTTTGTATCCCATGAAGTAAGGACACCTCCATATGAAGAATAAAATTAAATTCTCCACTGACATCTGTCTTAAATGGTACCACAAAAGCCTTTTCCATACAGGTTGATGTTGTCAGTTTGCCTCTGGAGCCATCTGTATGTGCCAGGTGTATCAAAAACATGATATTGCAGGAGTGTAGCTTACCCTGTATGGATAGTTTATATGTGTTATTTGTTTACAGATCACCATCGAGTGTTGGCGTGTGTAATATGAGTGTGATAGGCTATGATAGTGTATCCAGCACAGGTGTACACTAGAACCTTTAATGAGAACACTTGAGGACACCTACATAATCCAGACACTTAGTTAAGGTCCCAAAGTATCCCTTGGACACCTTGGTAATCAGGACACTATTGGGTGTCCATGTGATGTCCATGTGATCAACACGTTTCAATGTGTACCAAAACAATTCCTAACATAATTAAAAGAAAGACAAAAGATAGCAGGTTGACAATAACCTAATTAACATAACTCAATAAAAATGTTTTGTTTATAATCTGTAAACATTGGTTAGCTTCCTGGCCAAGTAGTGACAGCTTATTTTATAACATCTTCACCTGTCCATCTGTCTGTGTGTAGGAGCCAACAATATATGCTGGTCGTGTTGTGTCAGACTGTGTTAATGGGGGTCACATGAATGCCTCGTCCGTCCTGCTGGAGGGGACCCGCAGGACATCACAAGGCCGACTGGTTAGATTAAACCTCTCACAAGTGAAGAATTATTCCCTGTTCCCAGGACAGGTACATACTTCTGTTTGTCAGCTTGTCTGTACGTATGTGCACAGAGCTAAAAATAAATGTTTTTTTATATATCTGGAGCAGTGTAATATCAGCATTACTTAGCCCACTGTTTCTAAAAATAGTTCTCAGCTTGCACATATAAAGGGTTGGGTGTAACAGTGTTACGTACAGATGTAACAAAGATAATCGTTACAAGAAATTTATAATGCACTGTAGAGTAATAATGTCTATTCCTCCAATTGTTGTAGTGTTCAGAGTTGACCACATCCTACAGTTGTACTGACTACACACTCCCACAATGTGTTGTGTATATCCTCCATGTCTCCCACAGATCATTGTAGTGGAGGGGAACAACTGCTCTGACCTCACTCTGATGGCCACCAAGATATATGGGGTAAGAGTGGCTTCTTGTTACTCCTAACAAACACCCCAATTTAAGACACACTAGACAAAGATTTTTTGTCTGGTTTCATACATTTTTACCTCTGAAAGACCTCCAGACTAATATTCTCTTTTAAAATCTAGCCTCTTCATTTTACCAACAAAGCATTAATAATTCGTAGTCCTGAAATATCCATCACAGATAGGTTCCACATGAGTGTGTCATTTCATACACACTTCAGAGAAATGAATGATTACAGGAAACCAGACACACGCCTAGTTTGAAAATATACTTAAAATTCTTGTATTGAGCTGAGGCTCCCTGTAATGCTGCCATTTTTGTTATATTCAGGCTGTCAACTTGGAACGACCTTATAGGGAGTTCAGTAGCACACCAGGTGGGTTGTTACTAATAATAGAATGACATCATCCCATTACATCACATGTGTTAATCACACACATTATTAACACTGCAGTGTTAATTAATGATTAGTGTTTAATGTGGATTAGCACTTTATCAGCAACTTTGAGTTGATGACATTTAAGTTTTGTAGTAAGGGTTCCCTCCCACCTGTTTGTTTAACTAGACGGCTAGCATAAGAAAAGTCTTCTGTTTTCCTACATTTGGAGGAAACCATATTTGGAGAAATACATACGCTTTCATGTACATGCACTGGTTTACTGTAAATCTATTGGTACATAAACCATTGGACCAAAACTATGTGGTCAGTATATTGAGTGAGGTACATGGTCTTATTAATGAGATGCTGAATGAGGTTTACTTTGATATCAAAATGGCATCGTATACACTTGTACTTCACATTTGTTTCTGTGCTAATTCTAACTTCTGCTAGCCTTCACCATGGTGGTAGCAGCTGGTCCCTTCACGACCTCTGACAGTTTAGACATGGACCCACTAAGTGACCTCTTGAGAGTTGTCAGCACTGAAACACCTGACATCTTAGTGCTAGTAAGATCACATTACCTGCTAGACTTGCTTAACCGTGTTTGTGTGACCTCTACAGTGTGGACCTTTTGTTGATGCTGATCATAAGATAATCAAGGTAATTGGAAAGGTCAAAATTGTGACCTTGATTGTGTAATCTCCGTAAATGGTAAACAGACTGTACTGCACATAAACGTTTACTGACCTTTAAAGCCACACACAAACTTTCCCAAAGCTTCTGTATGTCAGTGTGTATTGTTTTCAGGATGGAACACTCACTCAAACACACCAACAATTCTTTGAGTCATCCGTCTTACATCGACTGAGACAAGTGGACTCTAAACAGTAAGTTACTGCACAAAGGGTTTGAATCCCTATAGTGCTTGTTGATACACTTGTGACTGCGATCAAAATTGAATCAAACAGCTTTTAAGAAGTCGTTGCAAGAAGCTTAGAAAGTTAACTGAAGCTTTTACATTAGATCAACCAATCAAGCACCTTTATTAGTGAAATCAAGGTAGAATTTTGCTCGTCAAAATACTCATTCCCAATTGCAGGTGTACTAGTGTAATAGTGACTGCCCCTAATATCAGTGATCTCTTGTGTCATGATGTGTACATCCCTTCTCTCAGCACACAGGTTGTTGTACTGCCATCACTAAGAGACGTACACCACACACCAGTCTACCCTCAGCCACCATTTATCACTACCAGTGAACATAATAAGGTATTGTAATGTTGTACACATAACATGTTTACAACATGACCTATTAGTGTAAATAGTACCCCATGGCTATAGAAAGTGCTTGTACTCACAAAATTTATAGATATACAGACTAGAGCATCACTCTGTTATTGGTGCCAAATCACTGTTACCATGTAGTAAGAAACTTTGGCGAAATCTGATTGGCAAAAAAACTTTGGCAAATCACCATGCTTTAATTGTCATGTGTCACTGCACATTGCATATAGATAACGACAGCTGGATATATTCTTTGGCAGAAAAAAAGTTTGGCAAATAAAAGGACAGTTCGCCAAATTCATTTATCAAGGGGTAACAATTATCTAGGGAACGCATTTGTGAATTAGTCAAGGAGCTCGTGTGAGATGGTTCCAATCCTGGATACTACCCGTACACCATATAGCAGCTTATTTTCAAGGGTAAAAAAATTGTGAATCAAATTTTAAGGGAATAATTGCAAAAATTCCCCCCTCGCCTTCTATGGTGGTATTAAATGCTATTTTCAAGAACAGAAATTTCTGTACAGTTTGTAACAAGCACAAAACAGTGTATTTGTTCCCTGAAAAACTTTTTGCTGTACGCTAGTCAGTAGCAACCTATGCACATATGTATATCTACATGGATACTGAAGTAAGGTTTAGGAATTGATGTCAGACCTGGGACCTCTGTGTGCATGACTACGTACTCGGCAGTTTATTCTACTGAAATCACCACAATTTTCACCGCTTTACAACTGGCTTTACCAAACTCCAATCTTTCTGCATGTTGTGTGTTGCACTTTTTCTCCGTTTACTAATATATATTTTCAGATCACTTTGTGTATGATTTGTTGTGTAAATACACAATGATATAACTATTGCGCCATATCAATAACCGGTTGTGCTGGAGCTAGTCATTTTGAGTTCTGACAGAGGCGACCAGACTAAAGAGACTGAGCAGCTCATTTCAGACACATAATATTCACTTGCACATGCTTGACATTTAATATTTACGTTGTATTACAATGAGGTAGCTGTCACTACTGTGGTAGGATATCATTGTAGGAAACTTGTGATGATATAATAGTTTGTGGAAAAGTGTTATTGTTATGACATAATATGATGTCACACACTACACTGCTAATGAACATTACATCATTATAAATATTTGTACCGCAGTCAGTGTTGACATGGTCATGACAACTGCTTTAAAACCAACTCCATTATCTTATAGCAGTATTTTGGCAGGAGAAACCGACTATGTCATTTCTACAGATAAGTTTGACCACCCTACTTTATCATTAGGCTGCATGGCTGACAACAGAAGTTTCATCTCAACTAAGTTGTTTTATGTAAGGAAGAGGTGACATGCACCATTATAATCTACTGGCTCTACTGTTTGGAGGTTTCTCCCCTGTTAAGTTAGTTTAATATTTTCAATACATTGTAATAGATTTAGTAGCAGAAATAAAAGGCCCAGGGTAGACTCGCTTTGCATGTGGCCAGACAGCTTAGCAGCTGAGCGGCCTCCATAAACAAAAACATCATCCTGTCCCTGTGTGAGGTAGTGTTGCCTTAATATTCATGTGATGTACACATGTTTGTGACCAGTTGTATGGCTTGGCTAGTCAGACTACTGAATATATTCTATAGCTGGGAAAATTAGTACAGGAAAACCTCTTTAATATGGCCACCTCATTGTAGAAGTTAGTCTTACAGTATAACCTCTCTAATCCAACACCTCTGTAATCCAGAATACCTCTATATTGTTTTATGTACCGTTCCGCTTTTTAATCATATCTCGGGCTGCTTTCCCAGTTTCCACCAGGTTCCCATTTAAACAGCTGGATAGACTGGAGCAACATGAGTAAAGTTTCTTGCTTATGGAAACCACAACACTAATTTGGTGTAACCAGCATTGAACCAGGAACCTTTCAATTGCCTAAATATTTCGAGGTGTGCAAAAATAAATTTTTTGCAGAGTCCCAAAATGTATTACACTATATGGAGGCCTAAACTTTTCAAGGATAAAATTTTCACTGGTAACCTCCAAAACCACAAGATCAGCGAGAAAGTTCCCCTCAAAATACTTATGTTATATGGTACCAGGCTGATGCTCTAGCCAGTTGGCTATGATGCCTCACTAAATAAGGTACCATGTAGCTAACACATACACACACACGTACACACACCGCAGGGCACACACACACACACCGCGGGACACACACACACATACACACACTGTAGGACACACACCACAGGACATACACACATCACAGGGCACACATACACACATCGCAGGACACACATACACACACACTTCATTTTCTTTCCTGGTAAAGTTAAGAAGCCTTGAGTAATGCCAGTAGATTAATTGCAGCCAAAACACACACAGGGGATCTTGTTATCAAGGTGTGTAACATGATGACTGGCTTATCAAGTTAAGCTTGCTAATTTGTAGTGTAACATTTCATGTAGCCTTGATGGTACACACCCACCATTTGGAGGGTTAGTTAGATACAAGTATTTGTTAAAACATTACCACAAGTTGTATATGAAAAATATAGCAGTCAAAGAGTGGTCTTGGCAAAATGTAGCATGAGACAAACTTTTTACAGAACTTCCCAGTTTGAGCTCAAGCCAAGAATATGCACAAACCTTACCAAGTCCTTGTACCACAAGTAGTCTTGAAACAGCCAACTTTGTTCTGGATAATGATTGGAAGCGCCATGAAGATCCTTTGGGATCTATTTCTTCTTTAACTTTTCTCTTTAGTTAAATCAGTGTTTCATCCACACAGAGTATTACAACTATCTCCATGTAGCGCTGTAGTCACATAGACAAGTTCTTTAACTTACCTTAGCCCTGCTCAAATGGTTTCTGCAGACAGTCAGAATATTGCTCACAATAGAACATAATTTTATTTTTTTTAATTTGGGTGGCCTACTTTATATGGTATAATTCCTTTAGTAAATTAATGCAGAGACTAAGGGATGTTTACAGGTCAAACTAAGTTGTTTTCAATGATGGAGTTACCATTAAGTGTTAGCCAAGTTGTTAAATATGTAGCTAAACTACTAACGTATTTATGTGTGGTAGTGAAGCCTTAATATGGCCTTCTTGGTGTCCTTACTTAGATATGTTTGGGACCTGGTCACTATAATGAGGTGGTCTTATTAACGAGTTCATGTAGCGATGTTTGAGACCCGCTTGACATGGTCACTATAATGAGGTGGTCTTACAATAGAGGCAAAAGTCTCAGATTATGTGAAGTCTTTTCATATTATAGGCTTCTCATGGAATCAGTTTCATGTCAGATCCTTGTGTTCTGGTGGTCAATGGTATTGTGATGGGTATGACATCAACAGACATCATCAAGCACCTGTCTGGACAAGAGGCATACCAGTGGTGAGGGTCTTGTTGAGTGTGGCCTTGTAGTATGGGAGGAATTTAATAGGATGTACCCCAATACAAGACTAGTGCATATTCTCCCATTAGTAATGATACAGCTGTGTAGTGAAATGTTTCTATTAGTTTCATATTCATCACTAACTGTCTGTTTGCTTTTGTACATAGAACATCAACTTCTTGAAACAATTTGTGAGAAAAATTCTGTGAATTTATGCCTGTATAATAAGGTCACCTGTCTATACTGGCCATTGTAACAGTCCCCCTTGAATGTGTCATTTGTATGTAAAGTGACCTGCCTAATAAGGAGGATTTTGACCCAAACTGACAGGTTTTGTGATCCGCAACAGGTCTGGTTCTGCAATGCATTTTTGCCTTTGAACAAGAAAATCCCTTTGTGGTTTGCACCAAAAATGGACCAAAAGGTTTCTGGCTGCCTAACATGCTATTGTAAAGAGACTCAGCTAGATGGGCAATGGGGCAACAAAGAAGTTACTAGTGTTGCAAACAGCATGTGTTGTTTTTGCTGGTGACATTATTGCTTCATCTTTTGATGTCCACAGGGTTGGCTTTTTGTGTATAGCTGGTAAACATATGGTGGTAGTAGGCTAGGGGTAATGTATTGTTAAGTCACTAAACTAATTATTTTGTTGCTATAGCGAAGAAGCCAGCAGTGACAGAATGGCAAGGCTAGCCAGTCATCTACTCGATCAGCAAAGGTGTGTACCTGGGGAAATGGCGGTAAAACAGTTTGTTAAATTTGTGGCCAATAGAAGCAAGATTTTATTTAGCACAAACAAAATATGCTAAACTTTCAAATTCAATGTGGACACCTTGGGACCAACCAACAGTGTCCTGATTTTCCAGGTCAGTTTACTAAGGCATACTTTGGGACCTTAACTAAGTGTCTGGATTATGTAGGTGTCCTCAAGTGTCCACAGTAGCAGGTTCCAGTGCATCACTGTTGTAATTGTCTGTCCATTTATTCTTCATCCAGTTTCTATCCACTATACCCATCTCATGAAGGCGTTGGCATGGATATATCTCGAGCACTCCAATACTGTAGACTACCAGTCCGACCGGATATACTCCTTCTTCCATCTGAGCTGCGGCCATTTAACAAAGTATGTAATTTTAATTGTAATAAACACATCTTTGGTATAAACATTATCCTATAATGAATTAATGTCTTTTATGGTAACATGTCTTAAATGATGTCTACTTTAGGGAGTGCACAATAAGACATGCTCATGATGATGATGTTGTATGTCGTGTTTACCTGTAGGTGGTCAAAAACACATTGTGCGTCAACCCTGGACATATCACTAAGGGTGAGGTTGGCGGTACTTATGCCAAACTACACATATCAGCTGGAACATTGACTGATCTACATACTCATATTGGTGTACAAGTGTTAAGAATATAAGCATTTTTTATGATGTAAAATTTCCATGGTAATTAATTGTGTAAGTATTAGTATAAAGCATATCCACAAAGACGCAGTGTTTACATTGTTATTAGACCAGATTACCGAGTAGTGATTTGATCTTATTGTTTGACAGGAAGTGACGTATGTGGTTGTAAGGCTTCCGTAAAGTGATTGCCCGCGTCTTAGCCAGTTATAAAAGCGATGAGATTGTTATAAAGCGAATTTACTCGTTGTTAACTCTAAATAATAAGATAGTTGAAGATTTTTAGCTATAATGTCGCGAGATAAGACGTATGCGGTTACCATGTTGGACTCGACTCAGTTAAGAGTCGCTCTGCCTAAGAAATCGAACGGGCAAGATTGCTTAGACCAGGTAAGAAAATTGCTGACAACTCCGCAAAGAAACCCGTTATTATTCAACTCTTTAATTGCAGGTTTGTCGCTCTATTGGTGTCCTGGAAAAGGAATACTTCGGGTTGCAGTATATTGGCAAGTCTGGAGAACCGTTGTGGCTGAACGCCAGAAACCCAATCAAAGAACAGCTTGGTAAAGGCTCCCACTTGCTCTTCTTTAAAATCAAGTTCTTCATCAAACCTCACAAGATTATTCAGAACTCAACTAGGTAAGCACACCACGCACTACACAACTACCACACACTACGTTAGCAGGTTTACACTTAGATAGCTTAAAGGCACGCAAATACTAACACTCTTTTCTCCTTACAGGGAGCAATTCTACCTCCAGTTGAAAAGTGACTTATTTGCTGGTAGACTGCGGACCACTCTTAGCCAAGCAGCTTTGCTTTCAGCTCTAGCTATACAAATTGAATATGGTGATTACAATCCTGACTTCAATATTTCATATCAAGATCAATTGATTGGAGTACAGCTACCAGACACTGTATCCAGAGTAATGAGTGAACATAGAGAACTCCTTGGGGTATCCAGAATTATTGCTGTAGAACGATTCCTGAATGAAGCACAAGGCTTGGAAGATTACGGTATCGAAATGCATAAGGTTCAAAACTGTTACACTCATCGAAGACAAACAATCGGAGTTGGACCCGACAGTATTTTTGTTTACTCAGACAACATGGAAAACAAACAACGGTAAGTGCAACATGATAGTGCCAGCATCTTTGGGATTCCTGCCCTGTATAGATGTGTTACAACCCACTCTATAGCCCATGGAATGTCAAGCCTTAATAGCTTTGTTAACTGTGTTTTGTTAAGAAGGGGTAACCTTAAACTAATTAGAATGATTGTTTTTACCTTATATAGCTAACCTGTTTTACATGTGGTGTTTTGTTTTCCCTCAGGCACAGTTATAGCGAGGTACAGTTCACAGCATTTCATGGCCGAAGATTTTGTATGTTATTGAGAGAGGCAAACTACAGAGCACCGAAGGAACACAGATATGAACTAGTCACAAAATCAGCAGCACAAGCTTTGTACAGATCAATAACTGAATTTCACACTTTCTTTAGAAGAGAAACTGTAGGAAGAATTGTGAAAGATGCAGGTTATTCAACCTCATTGTTTGCAACTTTCAAGAAGAACCCAGTAGATCGATTTTATTTTGACGTTCTAAAGACACACAGAGAAGTTGTGGATCGTGTCTGGCCCATGCTTCACCCAGAATTACCTCCAGTCTTGTTGCACAGAAGAAACACCACAGGCAGTTTACTAAGACAAGCAAGACGATCAAGAAACCCACCTCCACCACCCAGTTACTCTGAGAGCTCAATTGTTCCAGCCACAATCATACCAGATAGTCACAGAGCTCAGGAAACACCAACAAGAGACTTGCACTCGCCACCTCCAGAATATAGTGAAATAGACTTGTCCCCACAAGGTGGTAGTATGTTGAACTTGCAAGTTAGTCACAGATACTCGGTAGACCCAGCCACATTAATGTCCAGGACAAGAACTCTAGAACTTGAACTACAAAGATTAAAAGCAGCTATGATGTGTCGTGTGTGCAGGAGCAATCCAATCGGAGTAACCTTTTGTCCTTGCGGTCACACTGTTTGCTGTATAGAGTGTGCAACAGACAGAGGAGAATGTATCCAATGTAATGAGACTGTATCATCAACACAAAGAGTATTACTAGCATAACTTGTAATGTATTGACAACACACCAAATTGCGAGCGTGTGTGGACATTTTTAACCTGCCCATTCTTGTAAGATAGTTCGGACAAACCTGTACACTTTTTACTGACTTGTAAACTACTTGTATACTCAAGCAGCTAGGGCTGTATAATAATATAACCTGTAAAATATAAATTGTTTTAATGCATTTAAACCAAGATTAAAATGATCACAACTAATTTTATTACACAGAATTTCAGTAAGGAAGATCACTGCAGGCAGCACATGAACATGTGCAGTTTTGACCTCAGGAAAATTGGAGGGATTCAGTTAATGAAATTACCATCACACACCAGAGTTGTAGGAGTGCCTGTAGCTGCATTTGTCAGTCATCTCCAATAAAACTACCTTGGTTAGCAGTTATCCCACATGTAACCATGATTACTATTATCACTAAGGCTAGCCTGGACACGAATTTTACGAGGTATACAATCCCACAAGATGGGACACCATTAAGGAATTTATTTTTATCTTCAGTCAAGTGGTGTGTAAACTATGAAATACTGGGGGTGTGCTTTATAAAGAAGTTGTCCACAATTCAGGGGTGTCTCTTTGAGAGGAGTTCCATTGTGTAGCTATTCATGTAATGTCAACAGCATGATTGATATCCCTTACCTTAGGCAAAGTTTTTGGTAATAACTGTAGCCCAAGGCTTGGCAAAAGTTGTTACCTGAACATCAGTGTGGCCATTTACTATCAGTCAATGTTGTAGACCATATTAAACAAAAGAATGCAGAGTGATACATGTCCTAGTGATGTGGTGATGAATATGGTTAACATACTATGTATGCCACAGTGTGTGGGTAAGCTGATCACTTGTATAAACCATTAGAGTTGCTAATAATAGCCTCAACTTCAAACAGTGAACCACAGATATGTCACATGCCTTCATTATAAAATACTACACTAGAACCCACTCTGACTAGAACCTGTTAATGTGGACACTTGAGGACACCTATATACATAATCCAGACACTTAGTTAATTTCTCTTAGCACATCAAACCAACCTGGAAATCAGGACTGTGTTGATCCTAAAGTCCATACAGGTACCAGTACTGTATTACAAAGCCCAACATGTAACTTGTAGTATGATATAACTGGGAACACTTATCACACTTGTGCACCCACAGCAACTGTTGAACTTGCTTGCACTATCTATAGCTGACTCAGCACCATTTTCACATGCAGGTCTTGCTGAAGCCGTTGAGGGGACAGCTATCGCAATCACTACCAACATGCATTCTGCAGCGGTCGACAATCACGAAAACCTCATTATCCAATCAATAACAAACCCAAGAGGTCTCTCCCTCATTGTAACTGTGCTATGCGAAGAGATCAAGTTACTAATTTATAACATTTCATTACTACATGAACTATGTGAAAAGTCCTACTAGAGTTACAATTGAAAGTTAGTGACACATATACCGCAGCACTATAATAATAATGGGTTAGACAGCTAATAATGTCTTTACAAAATTCATTACAAAAAAAACTGTACACTTTGAAAAAAATTGTCAGTCAACTCTCTTTATACTAAGTAGGAGAGCCGTTTCACAATTATTAATATTTGAAGAAAAATTACTATTAAACAACTTTTTTCTAATAATTATGCTGGTTTTTTTATCGATTGCTAGGCAAGTCACTTTTTTGATAGAAGAGAAGGTAGGCGATGCGTTCCTTGTAGTGCTTGGTGACCTGTTCGTCGCTGACTGGTTTAATGGTGCTATCATCCAGCCTGATCCAGCCACCACAACTGGGGTGGTAGACGTCACAAGTGTAGTGGCCGCCAGCTGCATACTTGCCGTGATGGTAAATCACTGTAAAATATAGTGTACTATTACACCGTCACTACAGAGATTTGTTCAAACTATATTGAAACCTCAATAACCAGAGCTATCTTTGTGCTGAAAATATGGCCTCAACAATGAGGTGGCCTTATTAGGGAGGTCATGAAGTACACCTTAACTAAGTTTGGGACCTACCTGACATGGCCACTACAATGCAAATACTCTTAAAGAAATGGTCAGTAACTGAGGTTTCACTGTTCAACACTCACCTCCATTCAACTTGTAAGTTTTGCTCTTTCCTTTGACCAGAGTTGGAGCAAGAAGCTCTACAATGACAAAACCAAAAGTATAGACATACCAAACCCAAGCTCAAACACACACTACACTCCTTCGTGAATACTCTATCAGATAAAATCCACCAGAGAAGAAAGCATTTAGTCGTCATGGTGACACAGTTAAATCTATTCATTGTGGGATAATGTCAAGGCTATGACATATAAGTCATAGCTAACTAATCCAGCAGTGTGGGATGATACTAGAGCAGGCAAACTATCACTACTGTACTCACTGACGTGAATATCATTTACTGCAAATGGATATATTGGAAAAACATTTTAAATAATATCACCAAGAGTTTATAATTGTAAGGATTTAAAATTTAATATTACGAACCCTTGATATCGCCTGTCTTTAAAAGACAAGGTACCAGTATTTTCCATTTTTTGTTCAAATTTAAATTTTTGTCGTTACTTCAATTTTGAGCATGCTAGGTGTTTCTTGCAGAAATGCAAAGTCCTTTATTTGGATAGAAGACACTCTACATATAACCAATACAGTTCACCACCAGACACTTTATAGCCAGTGTGTTTGTAGGAAAATAAACCAATACAAAAGGAGTGTAGTTGCTATTGACAACAGACACACTACAAAACTTCTTGACCACTTAAAAAAATAAAATCCCATTAGAGAACAATGACAGAAATTAAAAGCAACCAATTAGGGGGGCTCTAAAATACTGAACACAGAAACCTCCACACTACACTCCCCCCCCCCCCCACACACACACACACACACACACACACACACACACACACACACACACACACACACACACACATACACACACACAGAGCCTCTGTTCTATCTGTACACAAGGAAGAACACTTTGTTTTATATAACCAGAATCATTAATAGTGTTTTAGTTCAGGGAATAGCCATATTTGGTAATACTCAAATGGTAGGGAATAGCCATATTTGGTAATACTCAAATGGTAAAACTTTTAAATTCACGATACCTTAATGGTCTTCATGCAAAATAAATATTTATCAAACAAATCGAGCTTGTGATCGAATGACATGGTAATAATATGGAAACAGTATAGTAAGTAATCTTATCTTGAGAAGACAGGTAGATATCCATTACACATTCATATAAAAGCTGACAAGATTGGTAGACTTCATTATTCCTTTACACAAGTACATATCACATGTCATGACAGCCTTTATTTGGTAGAGAAAACATCGCAGTAAGCAGCTCTACCAATGCAAGGAGACTGATAAATAACAACTCTAGCAGTAAACACAATAGTTGCCTAACCTATGGTAAAAAATAGTTAGACAGCTCAACCATATATAAGACACAACATAAATTACTACTAAAGGACAAGTATATTAGTGTAATATGAAGTATGCTAGCTACCCCACACATACTAAGAAATTGTATTAAGAAATTCTTTTCCTTTTTGTATTCAAATATTCACTCACAACATCCTGTTTGGTATACGACCACAACTCTGGCTGGGACAATATGGCGGCCGCTTCCTTACAAGCTGATGTATGTATGTAGGTGTGTGGAAGTGAAACAGACTTCTAGTGTTGAATCATTTGGGTTCTGTTGCTTTTGATAAGTAATTACCATTACCCCACACATTGAAATCTCTTCAAAAAGGATGACAGGGCACTCTCACTGTCATACCTTGATAATCAGAACACTTGTCCATGGTCCCATTTGTAATAGTGTATACACAATTAGACCCCTAAAATCAGGACACCTCACTAATAAACAAACAGTCTAAGTAGATGGTATTTGTTATACAGATGGTTTCAAAGACAATAACACAACATTATTGTAGGGGTATACACTGGCAAATTTGTCAACTTGGTTGCTGATTTATCAACTTGTTGTTACCTACCAAATTCTGCACATTTGGCTGTGTAGGAGTAAGCCTCACCATTGTTTAGTCCCCCAGTAATAATTTGTTGTGTGTGCATGTTCCAATTAAAACTATTCCCCAGCCACAGCACAGCTGAGCATGCAGTGTGTGATGAAACACGCACTGACACACAAACATACTATATCCAGTATCATTGAAGAGAAAACCTTGTTGTTATAAATTTTATACACTTGTAAGAACCGATTGTCAAGGATATAGCTTTACAGTTGCTGACAGAAAACATTAAATGCTAACAGCTAGCACACGAAACATGCAATCAAACACAACCAGTCTAGAGTTTACCGAAAAAGGTAGACAAATTAGAAGGAAATTGTATATGCCCATCCTATAAGAATCCTGTGTTCTGGTATTAGAAGTAAATTTGATATGGGTGTTAGCAACAATGAGTCCTGCCAAGATACACTGAAGCAGCTGTTTTGTTATTTTAGAAATGCAGTGGAAATTTAACAGCCACTGAGCGTGAAGGTCGCATGTCAACTACAAAGACATTCTCTTGAACAAGTCATACACTACTCCCAAGTCTTGACGCTATAATAATTGAATACCAGAGTGAATTAATTGAGTAAAATTGAACAGACAATGAAAGAAACGGTACATTGACGTGGAACAACTACATAATCCAGACACTTCGTTAAGGTCCCTTGATAACCAGGACATCTCACTAAAAGTCACTTTATCACGGTCAAAATCCCTAGTTGTCCAGAATAGATAGGGTTCCAGCAGATTCGTGTTTATTTCGGTACCTCGCATGCGTACAATTCAAAATGTTTACAATTCATCTCCCAACCTTTAGGAATCTCTAGCTCCATGGGGTAGCTAATTTCTTTGCTTAACTTCTGAGACCCTCCCGTGTGGTTGAACAAGAACCTCTTGAAATGAAGGATCAGCACGGCTGGCAACTGTGACAATGTGATCCGTTTGAATGCCTCCACCTGTGTAGAAAGAACAATATAACCTTAAAAACCAATGAGAAATGAATTGGAAATTATACAAACACTGTGAGCAGGGCTTCCCTTAAAAGGTAAGACAGTGGACACCTTGGGGCCAACCAACCAATAGTATCCTGATTATCAAGGTGTCCTGATTATCAAGGTGTCCTGATTATCAAGGTGTCCTGATTATCAAGGTGTCCTGATTTTCCAGGTCAGTTTATGTACTAAGGGATACTTTGGGACCTTAACTAAGTGTCTGGATTATGTAGGTGTCTTCAAGTGTCCACATTTATACCACTTCATTTGGAAAATCAATTCTGGAGATTTAATTTTTTAGTGGCAGAAAAACTTAATTTAGTGACTCTGCTTACTTCATACTGGGTGGGATAGCACCCTTCCACATAACCCTTTGTCAGAATCCTTAGGACTCGCTGTGTAAACTATTACATGTTTAGTGCGGTTGGTCTCTGTGTGGGGTGCTTCAGCTAGCACTCTACACTCTGACCAAAGACCATCTGGTCAAGTCCCTTCACAGTCTTCCTGTACACTGACACCAACTGATGATTGTATTAGGCCACTGAGCTGTAACCTGATCAACTGTGAAAGTTGACCACCCTATGGATAAGAACCAGGCTAAGTGGTATGGGTTGTTGTCTGGCTAATATGCCTCATAACAATGTGTTCTTGATTCAAGTAAGTACACTGGAACCTGTTAATGTGAAGCTTGAGGACACCTACATAATCCAGGCACTTAGTTAAGGTCCCAAAGTATCCCTTAGTACATAAACTGACCTGGAAAATCAGGATAATTAGGACACCATTGGTTGGTCCCAAGGTGTCCATATTAAAACTTGGGACCAACCAATGGTGTCCTGATTATCAAGGAGTCCCAGGTCAGTTTATGTACTAAGGGATACTTTGGGACCTTAACTAAGTGTCTGGATTATGTAGGTGTCCTCAAGTGTCCACATTAACAAGTTTCAGTGTAGCAGTCATCAGCAATGCAAGAGTACTTGGTGATTTAATTACATGAAGTTAGCAAAACGTGCAGAACAGTAAAAACAAAATACAGCAATGTATTGAGGAGGGTACAAGTTATGGCATAAGGAGGATCCAGAAATAACAGATACATCATCATTACAAGCATTCCTTGAGAGTATCTGATAACTTCTAGGAACAAATATAGGGTGACCATAAGGCGGGCATGAATGAATATTGAACAGTACGTTGCAATGAATGTAGAGATTACGTCAACTATTGCATTGTTTAGTGTCCAACTGGCAGTTACTACATGAAGATACTCCTCCATAAAGATGTGATTGTTGGATGCGTAAACACTCGAAAACACTTGCTGGAAAACAAGAAACAAACAAGGGCTGGGTTATGGGTGGGTGGTTGTGTCCCTTCTCCACCCAGCCAATAGCCACATGACATAGTTTGTTAACAAGACCTACAGGAACAAGAAACTAAAATATATATAGTAACCCATAAAAGATTAGAGAAACTGCTCTAAGGTGTGGACAAATGGATTGACAGCCATATGAATGATACAGTGGAACTCTTCACAAGGACACCTCGATAAGTTGTCCATAGTCCCACTTGAATTGGTGTACACCTCTAATAAGGACACCTTTATAATCAGGACACTTGTCCGTGGTCTCATTTGTAATAGTTTACACACATTTAGACCGCTAAAATCAGGACACCTCACTAATAAGGACACCTTGATAATCAGGACACTTCAGCAAAGGTGTCTAGAATAGGTACAATGGTGTTGTATACCAACAACACTGGCACATTGCAACTAAAAGTTCAAGAAATTACACAAACAAATGTAAAATTGGTCAAATATTGTGTAAATATAACAACCATCATAAGTCACATGATTGTCTCTCACCTCGGTCTGTGTTTTAGAGCAGGTGAAGCCATGCAGAGGCTCCTTCACTGCCAACTTGGCCAGAGCATCTTCTACACAGGTCACGTCGCTAGCCTAGAGGGGAGGTACGTAGGAGTGACACATCACAACATAAGTCACACAACACAGACAAACACATCATGTACTAATGTATAACAGCTACATTGTTATCAATCAAAAACATATCCAAACACAGCCTCTGGCCATCACTCTATAACTACAGGTAACTATATTCATCCATTCAAGAACATGTACAGCAGTTGAAATTCATTTGTGAAAGATGTAAACAATTTGTATGGGCGCTCTATTGGCTCCTAATAATTTTAAGACAGAGTGTTCTATCACACAATTGCATTCATCCAGCCAGTCAAACATCATGTATTAGAATATAAATGATTACACAAACCAAAACACAGGTCTGGAATTGGTATACCATTTTTTGTTACAGTTACGTATACAAGTCTGAATAGCGTACAATACCATTTGCTTCTTAGCTAGGAGAACCATGTATTGTGTCAGGATGGCTGAAAGAAGTTCGTGAGGGTTCTAGGACATGGACCTACACATTAGAATACTTGGTATTGATACTGGGGTGTTGGAGTTGGACTACGAGATCATGTGATGCTTGATGACGCATGACCAACCTCCCCTGGCTGCTGCATCCACCCTTGACACTACCTCCTCCATAAAGGAATCAATCTTTGAAGGAGGAGGATTGTGGGCACATTGTGTTAACAACATAGAGGGGATTCTACCATACACCAAACAATGCAGTAAATGATAGGACATGCCTAAGACCAGATTGGCAGATAATTTGTACAAACTTTTGAAGACATTCAAGTACACCTACTGGTAACTAAGCAGGCAATTGGTTACTAAGGACCACAATAACATAGCAACTGACAACACCATTTATGAAAAACATTTTGCACTTCATTAACTGAGCATGGTCCACAACCTAACTGGCAGAAAATAGCAAATATCATGATGTTTACCACTTTCACAAATGTTTCAAATGGCTACACACCACCTGTTACGATGGTAAACAAACAACCGTAGCTTGCTTTAGGTTAATTAATATACATTGAAAATATAACATAGTGCCCACACAACTTATAAACAATTGTTATTATGTTGAAATGAATTCTTCAATCACAAACTGAATTTCAGTATAACAGCTTGTAAACATTAGCTAAGCTGTTTACCTGTATGTCCAATGGCAGGGTGAAGAATGGCTGCACCGTGGCTGACTCCTTCGCCCCCTGATGGTGAACAGCTGAACGCATCTTCCCACCGAAAATCTCTGTGATGTGAGACTCAGCAAAAGATGACACCTAAAAACATAGCAAAGTTACACCATACACATGTGAGGTGGGTACTACAAGGGAGCAAAGACAAACAGAGGATGACAGAATTTGAAAGTTAACCTTGCACAGCAAATTCCAGTGTAGTTGGCAACACCTGCACGCTACCAGAGGCTTGTACAACATCCAGAAAGAAGACATATTAATGTGGTACAGTACAAAATTAATAACATGAGAAGACTGTACAAGTTCCAGCGAAAAGTCATTGCCCACTTCGCATGTAAGTGGCAGCAAATCCACTACACTAAATCATTTAGGGATGCACTAAACTACGTAAATAGCAACTGGCTGACAGTATTGACAACATTTGCTAACTAATGAGGCATAGCCCAGCAGAGAGTAGGAAGCTCACAAAACAGTTTTTACTCAATCTCCTACACACGACTCCAATAGGTAGTACTAGATAAGATTTCACCCCTTGAAGGCCACAGCTCTAACCACTTACCACAATTTGAACACCATTCAACCCCTAATTACCCCATATATACTGTTACCATGTTAGCATAGAATAGTGGCAGTGATTGGTTAAAGCAGTAAGCATGACAACGCTTAGCAATACAAAACATTCTCCATAAAATAAATTCTACAAGCAGTAATCAAGTGAGATTAAAGCACAGAGCCCTTACCAGTGGACAATAGATATAAAAGGAATAAGAAGCTCAACTGAAACTGACAATGACTGATACTTAGATGGCCACAGACATATACATCACACTGCTGATTGGAAACACTTAATTCATGGCCTCTGTACAGACAAGTATTCCATCATTCCAGCAATCTTTAAATAAATCTGTCAGTAAACAAAGTTTAATCCTTCACAGCTAAAAGATCTGTCATATTGAGTGTGGTGGTTGTTAAGAGATGAAGGCATAACTAAGAACACACCCTGGTGTTATACGATAAAGAATAACAAATGGGACATACCAAACTGACTGTATTACTACAAGGAAAGGAACAACTTTAACAAGCCAGGAAGAAGGGCTTACTTCATAGTTCCTACAATGGAATCCATCAATTTGTGGAATCTGTTAATATGGACCAACCAATATTGTCCTGATTATCAAGGTGATCTGATTATCAAGGTGTCCTGATTATCAAGGTGTCCTGATTATCAAGGTGTCCTGATTATCAAGGTGTCCTGATTATCAAGGTGTCCTGATTATCAAGGTGTCCTGATTATCAAGGTGTCCTGATTATCAAGGTGTCCTGATTTTCCAGTGTCTGGATCATGTAGGTATCCTCATTTTTAGTGTTTGAATTGACAATTCTGCTGGAACCTTGAGGACACCAGACGTCCCAAGGCATCCATTAGTACATACGTAAAGTGACCTGGTTTTCCAGGTCACTTAATTCCATTAGTTCAACATAACATTATGCTGTTAATACTGAAATTACATTATTGTCACTTTAAGCGAGACAAGGTGACAAGCATGCATAGTCTGTCCTGGATACAAATCCATGTTAGAGTGTACCACTACATTTGACAAATGTCATTCCAAACTACATACCACTCTAGTTATGGTCGACTTGTTCTTGTGTCCAACCTCCTCCCACTCATCCGCTTCGTCGCTCATGGTGATGTTGCTGGATGACGAGGCTAGGAAGCAAACAACCCAAATAGATAAAATGTCTATATTGTATATACAAGTGTAGCATGTATGTCACTGTGCATGTAGAAATCACTTAGTCAGCAAACAAACTGCATCCATAGCGTAAGCTACTAGCACATGCTTACAGGATGCACTTCCACAGTCAGCAGAACTTACAAAAATTACATCAGCTAGCTACTGCTGGTGATGTTGGCATACTATAATTACTTCACTATTACATATGATGACATCACTACAGCTGCTAGGAGCCCTTCCCCCCAATAGAAACCATAAAACATCACAACACTACAGCCACAAGTGAGATGGTCATTAAGTGACACATTTCCTTCTTATTGTTATTGTTGTATGATTGTTACAATGACACACTCAGGCAAAAAGGATGACATGACATCCCTGGACACCTGTGCACTACTCAGTGGGTAGACTGCCCCAGCTGTTAACACCAGTTCCCCATTAATACAACACACACAAATGCTACACACAGAGGACAATAACCAAAGTACATTACACACGACATGATAGTTACAATGTTCACATTACCTTCCCCCACACTGCTTCCATCATCCTCCTCAGGAGGCGTGACTAATTTCTTTGCATTAACAATTTCTTCATGGAGTCCATCAAGGATGCTACCAAGGAACTCCTCAGCATCTTCCTGCTTGCCCTATAGCAACCATCATAAAGTCATCTCTTACTTAGGAACCAGTTATATACAGCATCTACAAACACCTTTGAGAATACTTCTTTTTGCTGTAATAAAGTGATTGTTTGGCAAAATGTACATACACCTGTATGGAGCTTAGTAGGCTTTTACGAGACTGGCTTTTGCGTCCTTAATAAAGAGGTGTTTGTGTCCTTAATTTAGAGGGATTTGATTAACAAAGGTTTCAAAGTGAAAAACCAACAAAACTAATAATCTCAATTTGATTACTGATGGTTAGCCACACTCGTCACCCAGAGGCAAGTTTAAACAAGCTCAATAATCCAATTATAAGGTAAATAGTATTCACAGCAGTGATTGGCCGGGAATCGAATTACAGCAGAGCTCAACCTAGTGATCAATAACCTCTCACCACTAACAATTTATGATGATAAAATATCCGCAAATATCCCATCACCAAATGACCAACTAGATTGCTTCAACCAACAATCCTTACAAAAGACGATACCACCATTTCAAGGGCGCCATGTCAATAATTAAGTTGATTATTACTAAACTTAGAGAGATCATGACAAGACCATGAAATCAAAGTTTGCTGGAGTAAGCAATTATCCAGATGGTAGTAGGCAAAAGAGAGTATATTCTACGTACCTAGTGTTGGCATCCAAGCCTATCAACACCAATTAACACCTGCACTCCAGTGTTGTAAAGTAATAATCAGAATTCAGTTATATTTCTGTATTTGTATCAGAAATGGTAATGATGATTCCAGTTAGTGCCTCTAAAATCTACGCTTCAATGTTCTCGATGATACTCACAAGGGAGGAGACCAGGCAGTTAGCTACGTCGTTCCCACGAGTGGTTGGCTACACCACTTCAGTGCAAGCTTTTCAGACATGACAGAACTGAGGTATATAGTATAGCCACTTTAGCTCTATGATGATAGTCTTGTGTTCTCATTTCTCTCAGCCGGGCTGCAGCTATAGATAATATACATATTCTTCACACTACCAGCACATGAGCTGGCTTGCAGTTGGTCGGCCAGACAGTACATATCACCCCCAGTATTGGCTCACATGAGGTGGATTGTTAACTTTTCACGCTACACTGTATGTGTTTACTGTTTCATGAATTAACTTTGTTTAGGAGCCATCTCAGTAAAACAGGATGAAGATTTGTTGGTTAAGAGTTTGCAAATGGTCTGCAAGATGATTCCCGAGTTGTAAGGTGAACTTGCCCACATGATTATTCACAAAAGAAAGTCTACAGAAAAGTTTCTGACGTGATGTGGTAAAAATGAAAAATGGTTTTTCCAAGAAGTTTTTCTATAACAAGTGATTGTCTAGAGTCTCCAAGTTAAAATAACCAGTGAGATCTGTATATGTATTCAGATGAAGATGTGTAGCTAATCACAGATAGTATATTCCACTATCTATGAGCTAATTTTGTTGACCAATTGTATCTACCAATTTTGAACAGCCTCGTGAATTAACAAAGATTGTGAAAGGATTCTTAACTCTGAGAGCCAGGTTTCACAAAAGCAGGGACATGATGGAGAAACTATTTTCAGCACTCCATATCAAGACTTACTTTATACAACAGCCATGACTAAGTACAAGAGCTCACTTATCTTCCCACAACTAAGCCAATAGCACAAACAAAACTGCTACATTCATCCCTAGACATCTCAGAAATATGGTATTGCTTAGGCCCCCCAAATAGTCTCATGGATGTAAAATTCTACAGAGAGTGCCGTGACTACCTCTTCGTGGATAAATTCTTATCCTAGGTTGTTTTTAAGTTCCCACACCTGTCACCATAGGGCAAAAACAGCATAATGATGATTTAAAACAAGCACAGCATCATGCTAGCCTCTAATCACAGACTACCAGATTATAAACAGCATAATGTACCTAGCAGTGAACAACAGAAATATGAAGATTCGTAGCTTTCTTCCCTTCCTTTCAAATCATCAGAGCAGTAGCAATCACCATCACGACATCTTGATACTTCAAAGGATGAGGTGTTAACAAGACATTGCGGAGCGCACAACAAACATCAAAGGCGCTACAGTTGGATGCCAATCCCGGGTATATAGAATACACTATCTGTGGTTGTGTTAAGGCCGCCCGGAGGCAAATTTAAACAAGCTCAATAATCCAATCATAAGGTGAATAGTATTCACAGCAGTGATTGGTCGGAATCGAATTACAGCAGAGCTCAACCTAGTGATCAATAATCTCACCACTAACACGTTATGATGATAAAATACCCGCCAAATATCCCATTACCAAATGACCAACTAGATTTCTTCAACCAGCAATCCTTATAAAAGACGATACCACCATTTCAAGTGCGCATGTCAATAATTAAGTTGATTATTACTAAACTTACAGAGATCATGACAAGGCCATGAAATCAAAGTTTGCTGGAGTAAGCAATTATCCAGATGGTAGAAATTGGCAAAAATAATAATAATAATGAATAATTGCTCAAATCCAATTGGTCTCTTGATTAATCCAGCCAACTGTTTAGTGCACTAGTACAATTTCTTATTGTAGCACACCCCAGTTAAGATTGCTTGTGTATTTTGATCTGACGTTGACACTGGAGAGTTGTAGTGATGCAGTGACAAGAGACTTAGTTAGCTCATTATTAGACTAGTCAATTAATAAATATACACAACGTAACCATTGTTTACATTTCATGTGTGAAACCTCACATTTTCGGACCAACGACTTTGGTCCATTTTTGATGTAATAAAGAGGTTTAGTAATTATCAAGAGGTTTAGTAATTATCATGGAGGTTTTCTATAATCACTTTATTCGGAAGAGAGTTGCTAAGAGTCCAGTCAGTGTTAGCTGAACAAGTTCAATACACAACCACAATGATAACAGCATTGTATTGCTACAAAATTGAGTGTTTGAAACAGTGAAAGAACTTTGTGAATAGTGATTTAAATTGTCTTTAATGGACATAGTATGTAGCTAAATCTATGGAAAGCATATCTTATATCACAGAAAGGTGTAGTTGTAACATATAAGGTCAGCATCATCTATTATTCGATAACAGCGTTAACTTGCTCAATACAAGAATAAGCCACTTAATCATCAAGTGGATTAACACTATCAGGAACACACCCACACACACAACGGCTATAGAAGTACATGGGTCTATTACATAAACAACAAAAAGCACATGCAAAATTTAAAACAAGAGAGAGAATAAACTAAGTAATGTCCATAATAATACTACTGGTACAAGAATTGTTATTATTAACAAAACAACAGGATCCAAATAGTGCCCACCTTAGCAGTCAGTGAAGAATGCATCTTGTGAAGCACTTCATAGACGTAGTCTGGTTGAAATGGAGTCCCTTTGGCTAAATCTCGACTACTACCTTTCTTCTTACGAATCAGCTTCTGGTTGGCATCTATACGCAATAAAACAATCATAAATTAACAAAGTATCATTATATGTTTACATGTTTGTTCAGGAGCATAGCTACACATGATGCCAGTGTCCCTATAACTACGCAAGGTGATATAGAGGGATGAATTCTTTAGTACCTAGGGTATCTGGGGTACAGTGGAACCTGTTAATCAGGACACTTGAAAATGACACCTGTGTAATTTGGAGACGTAGTAATGGTTGTAAAGTATCCCTTAGTACATAAACTGACTGGAAAATGAGGACAACACTAAGAGTACTTTTATCTCATTTAATAGACACTAAATGCACTGGCACTTGTTGCTATGGTGACATCACAGGAAGCCATGATGGGTGGCAGGAAGAATATGCTATATCACCATTGTGTGTTGGTGAGGACCTCATGTCATGCCCCCTCTTTAGTGAGGTCATAGAATTTGGAGGGAACACTGTCTATGCGTTCCATTCCTATTTTCTAACTGTTAAGACAGCTTAGTTAACAAACAAGTTTGAGGGAATTTTAAAAGCTAGTAGGGTAAAATGAGGGAGGTCATCACCCGAAGTACAAAAATCAACCCACACATATTAGCCCAATAAACTAGTCCCATGAGCGTTGCACCTTACTACGCTTATGGGCTCCTAGTAGGGATTAAATTTGTACTTCGGATAATGATCCCTCATTTTACTGCAATGGTCCAAACTATTTTTCTCTTGAACTTGTTTGTTAACTTTGTGTTATTCAACATTAGTGAACTATAACACTGCATCAAGGCAAAGAAAAACACCAGATGTGTGAGTATATAATTGTATGACAATCTCACACCACAATACTAATTACTGGCAAGCAGAGTAGCCAGTTCTTATACCTTTCCACTATTTTTTGTCCATTACAAAACCGTACAAGGCATACATATAGAGAAGTTTGCTTGAACTAACCCTCTTCCTAGACTGTTGGAGGCACATTGCAAATTACAGCAATTCTTGTTTTACTCTTATGTGATACAAATCAATGCAGTACCCACAAAACCATTAACACCACATGTAAAATCACATTTTGTGCCACAAGTGAAAAATGGAACACAAACAAAACAAAGCTAAGTACATGATGTGTGTATTGCCAAACAATGTCAGCACAAAGCAACGTGTAACTGTGAAGAAATAAAGCCTGTAGTACCCCCCATTACTGAGTAACTCTTGCCTGAACATCAGTCAGTCAGTCAGTCAGTCACTCAGTCAGTTAGCAGAAAACTTCTTAATTTTGTTACAATCATAGAAACTCATCGGAAACATTTCAGGTCATTTTGTAGGCAAGCCTGGGCTTGATTCTACCTAAACAACACCACTAAGGTGCTGTAAGACTTGTTCTCTGATCAATATTTTTGGTGGAAAATACAAACTCTAGTAAGATCCCTACTATACACTACTGAGGAGTTCACAAACTCACACAAAACTACAAACAGAAATTACAACATTTAGTATGCCCTTAGCAACATCTACCACATTCAAGAGTGACCTCAGTTGCTAAGGTCAACAACCCTTGCCAGCCCCAGCAGAAATTGCTGCTGAGTCAGGTAATGCTGTACATACACAAATCATCCTACAACAACCATTACAATTATACTCCCCTAAATATTTACATGATAATTTTAACCTAACAAATCATCACCAAATTGCTACAGCCAATGTTTAGTAAATGTTATTACAATAAATAAAACACACCAAACAAACAAACAAACATAGGGATGTACACAGTACTGAACTATATGATCATTATAATATATCTGATATCCAATATTTATTATTTCACCTGTGCTATCCCAGAAACTGCAAGATGGCTAAGTTTTCAGGGATTTTGAACCTGACACTATTTAATGTGGGAAAAAAATTCCTGATCAGGTGGTGACTTGACCCTCAGCAACTTGATAGTTGCCCTCTACATACAGTGGTGTACTGCTTGTAAAACATTACTAAAGAGTAGCTCTCACAAATTCACTTCTTTAACAACACATTGTATTAGACACACAGCAAATCTGTTAAAGCAACTAACATTCATTCACACTATCTTCTAACCACAGTATGGCATGGTTTAAAATAAATTTCAGTGTGAATCGGTCGTGTCCGGCATGACAAGACAAGGTAGTATTGCATGAATTAAATGCATTTCACTGCATGGGGAGTTTCAATTACAATTCACAGATTTCAATTCAATATTTTGGCCAGCATTACCAACTTTGGGTGTAGACTGGCACAGGTTGGCCCAGGTAGACTCTGTAACTGGCAACGCAATAATCAAAAGCATCCACTAGCTTAAACACAGCAGCCATAATATTGTACAGCTGGTTCTCCACTTTGTTTGTCACTGCAACTCCAGTACCTTTATATTAAGCACCTACATGTAATTGTGCACTTGCTATCATTTGGTAGGCTTTTTAACATCAACTCAAATGCAGATAAGAGCTAACTCGAGTTTAATAGCTAGAGCTGAAAACACTCAGAACAGGAGGTACAATTTTTTTCATTGTACTATGCTCATGCATATGAGTCTTACAATTATAAAATATAATATAATAATTACTACCTAAGCAAAGGTGCTATTCTCCTCTGTACACTGTAGTACTAAGTACACACAAGGATACACAACCTTGCGACAAGCATACACTTACCTGAATCAGCCTCACTCATACTGAATTCATTGGTAAATTGTATCCTAACAGAGAAAATGAACAATATATAACATACATCTGCAATCATTTCGTGGGTGTGGCTCACATGCAGTCTGTGAGGGGTGTGGCACTTGGCTCCTTGGACAGCACAGGAAACTGGTTCAATGAGCTGAACAGATTGTAGACACTGGGACATGATAGCAGCACCTGCAAGGTCTGTAAGAGGTGTGGCTAAGGAACAAAAAAAAAAACATTCACCACACTGTGGGTGGGGCTAGTACAAGAGTAGGTCTAGTTCAGGATACAGTATGAACGTAGCACATGTTTCCACGGTTAACAAGACCTCGTGGAAGGAATGGACGATGTGACTTGTGATCCACTGTGATTGCTTTCAGCTGCTCTGTATACACAAATATACAGATAGGTCATGATAACAAAGGTCATCTTTAATTATCTACTTAACCTTAGAAGTTTAACATGGCACCTACCTGAAGTACAAAAATATTATATATACAAAAGGACATGTCACAAACATACATACATACAAATACATAATCTAGCTTGCTTAACAAGCTATAAAAACTCATATTTTTATGCTTACAAATATACCTCCAAGATGCTTCAACTGTTGATTTACCATCTCAGGATTTTGTGGAATGGGTGTCTGCTCCAGAACTGCATCATTTACCAGCAGCAGAGCAGAGTCACTTTGTTTATGAATTTCTTTACTACTAACAGTACTAGAAGATGCCACGGCAGCAGCAGCAGCATCCTTAGAGGAAGCGGTGAACAGTTGAGACCATTTCTTGCCCTGTCCCCAAGCAGGCACAGCAGGTACTGGTTGTGGTTTACTAACATCACTTAAACTACTATTACTACCATTATTACTACTAACTGAAGAAATATGACTCGAATCTTTTGTCAAGTGTGCATTTGATATTGTTGACGGTTCATTATTTGGCTGATGGGGCTTCTTCTCTGGCCCACTGCGCAGTATAATATTGGCACCAGATTTCAACGATCCTTTACTAGTCGTTTTAGAACTTGCGTCATTGTGAGTTTGTGGAGTTTCTTTACTACTCGAAAACTTGCTATTAGTTCTTGGATTGACTTTCCTATCTAGCTTGTGAGCCTGTGTTGACTGCTCTGAGGACTTAGTCTTTGATTCAGTTGATTTATTGCCGGCAGTGGTTAGAGGTTTATTTTTTACTGTTGCGGAAGGTTTATTTTCTTCTGTAGCAACATTTATGCTGTGTTTTTTAGAGGAAGAAATATTTTCAGCTTCTGGTTTTGTAATTTCTAAGACATTGTCGTCTTCCTGTGAAGTTGCTGCTGCTACAGCCACTACTGTCTGCTGCTGCTGCTGCTGCTGCTGCTGCTGCTGCTGCTGCTGCTGCTGCTGCTGCTGCTGCTGCTGCTGCTGCTGCTGCTGCTGCTGCTGCTGCTGCTGCTGCTGCTGCTGCTGCTGCTGCTGCTGCTGCTGCTGCTGCTGCTGCTGCTGCTGCTGCTGCTGCTGCTGCTCTTCAATATCCACTACAACAACCTCAGCAACCACTGGAACAGGCTCAACACTATCACTATTCTCAATGTCGACTATACTATTAGGGTGAACAATCTCTGACACTTCTGAAACATTAGCCATCAGCTCCTCCAAATTCTCTTCACTCTTTGAATGCTCAGGCTCTTCTTGCATAATTTTTGATGCAGGGAACTGAGATTCTTCTTTCGCTTCAATTTGTTTATGTATATAGCCAGTATCAACTACCTGGCCAGTAGAATTGTCTTTAATAGGAAGCATGTCTTCATTATATTCCTCTTTACTACTATTACTAATTTCACCTGTGCTATCAGTTAATTGTGGTTCACTAGATTCTGTTAAAGGTTGTGGAGCTGCAGTTGTTTGATCTGTGTTGTGTTGTGTAGGGATGGCTGCTTGCTGTACAAATGCGGCAGAACTATCAGCTTGTGAAGATGTTGCATCAACACTATCCTTTCCTTCTGGCACCTCCTGGATGTCGTCCTCAGCATCTGGCAACTGCTCCTGTTGCTCGGAGCCTCCGTCCCACTGATACACTCTATCCTGCACCGATTCTGGCTGAAGTGGCTCCATGTAAAACTCTGGCGTCATTCCAGCAGGAAAATTGAACGAGTGTTGCCTCATAGGTAAACCAGGCTGGAACGGAAATGGAGGATAATGGTAGCCCATAGGTAACCCAAATGGTATGAGTGGCTCCCGGGAATGCCTTGGAGGCATTACATAAGGATAGGGCAGTGGAAGGTGAGGGTGAATCCCCCCACGAACCATCTGATAATCCGGCATTACGGGATAAGATGGCTGATAAACATGATGTTTGTTGAAGTGACGATACTTCTGTGTATGGTGTGCTGCATGTGAAGGTCCCATCATTTCCACATCACTGTTCTCAATATCCTCCAAATTAGCTGGAGAGGTTGACTCAGGTACAAACTCAGGGGCAGCAACGTTTAACATAGAAGAACTTTCTTCATTTTCAGGCAACTGAATATTCTTCTCTAACACAACTAAACTTTCCTTACTTGTAACATTTTCAGCGGCAGCAGCAGTAACTGGCAAAGGAGATCGGAAAATTATTTCACTATCAACATTATCACCATTTTCTTCCTGTTTCAAACAATTCTCACTAAACTGCACAGCACTGGCTGTCACTACAGGCACTGATCTTTGTTTGACTTGTTTACGAGATCTAACCCTGTTACCATCACAAGCTACAGTGACATCAAACAAACAGGTGACTAAACAAGGAACACAGACCCATTGGGAATCACCTTTTTCATCCAGTCCATCTTGCCATATGAACTAGAAGAACATTTGTATGTTAAACTCACTGTGTGGCTACTAACTAACCTCGATAGAATTATTGGTCTCTTCAAACAACTCCTGGCGCTCGTGCAGGGAAAAATCTCCAAATGCAATGTCCTAAACACGAACGGTTTTATACGACCGAATATCTATTATTCATATTGCAGTGCAAAAAGTAGACACTAACCATTCTGAAATCTTCTTTCTTAAGAGCCCGAATATTTCCTTACTCTATAAACCATCCATTTTTACTGTGCGCTGACTGCGCTATCAAAGACACTACGGTTTCCACTTCCAATCAACACACACCTAAAATGGCAGCTAATCTCAACGTAAATCACGTGTACGAGTGTTTATTGCGCGCCGGCGCGTTTCAACAAGGATGGCGCTTGTACTACGAAGTGGAAGTCGTGTTTGGAGTCTACTAAGTACAAGGAGATTGTGTAGCAGTACTAAAGAAGTTCACCCTGAACTACTGAAGATGATAGTGTGTCCGCTGTCTAAGGAAAAGCTGAGGTTGGGTTGTAGTCTAGACTGACAGCGCCCGCCCTTTTCAATGGGGCGGGCGCTGTTAGACTTTACACACATTGCACTACACACAAAATTCGTATATTTGTAGATATGACAAAGAAGCCAACAAGCTGGTGTGTGACTCTTTGGGAGTGGCTTATTCTATTGTGGATGGTATACCAAATTTAATGCCACAGGATGCATGGCTTCTTAAAGATGGTTCCGCTATCACTTCAAATACTGACTAATTCACACACGAAATAAGACTAATTTAAGATACAGTACAATTATTATTTGTCTATAACTAAATATGCAATGAAAAATATTATAGCATGGTGCAATATGTGTTTTATTATCAGCTATAGTTCAGTGTTCAGATTAGAGCAGTGTCATCCCTATCATCTTCAGGGATTTCTTCATCGCTTGCTACAGCAGCTAATAGCTCCATTGTGTTTGACTCTCGGTTACCCGGCTGATTCAATGATTGTTCCAGTAATGCGTTGACCGTATCAGAATCCATTGAATCTCTGTCATATGTTATAACGTGTTCTGTTGTTTTGCTACTAGTGGTATATGATTTAGTCATTGTTGCGGTATAGCCGGTCCCCATTTCAGCAGCTGTGACCATCTTGGAAGAGCCAATGACAGTGGCGTCAGGTGGAGGCTCAGCCAGTGTTAGTGAATATGTTGATGGTTCTGCAGATTGTGGAGGTGGTAACATTTCCATCATTATTTCCTAGTGGAGTGAAATATATTTAATACTGTAACGGCATTGATTTTTATTATCGTTACCTTTGACTCATACAAAAGATTTCTCTCTTCACGACTCTCTGCATCAAAATCAACTTCTTTGCTATTGATACAGATCATATCTATGTTGATTGTTAACATAAAATTACTAACGTTTCTGCCTCCCATTCTTTATAAGGAGCAAGCCACAGTGGGTTGGTGTTCTTTGTCCTAGAATGAAAAGGTAACAATAAAAGGATACAATCTTACTCTAAACAGTGCTTACTGTTCGGTCAATGCAAAAAGTCGCATAGAGTCATTATAAGAGTCTGCAATTACAAAATTTGATGTATTGCATGTTAACATTTGTAATACATACCAACTGTCTTGTTATGTTTGGTAACTTTAGTTCTGAAAGACAAGAACATGTGATTATCATACTAATGTAACTAGTCCCTACCGTCTCCTGAAGATGAAACAGCAACAGAGCAGGCAACAACACAACAGTATGATTAGTATGACAAGTATTCCAATGATTATCAACCATATACTGTCCTCAAATGTACTCTCGGTAACATTTCGTTCCACAGGGAAAGGCTTTTATGAAATATATAAAATTTAAATATGTTAATAATCAGCACAAATACTAATCAGTCCTTACCTTAACTGTATCAACCTTACACTCTTCAAGCAGATTTAATATTCTATCAAAGTTGCTGTCTATCAAACTATAGGAATGGACAACTATGTATACGTGAAGAGCATTAGATGGCACAACCTTATTATTCTGTCCCTGTTAACTATTAAATTAGTTGCTGGATCTATAGCGTAAATGATAACATCCGTCCTGTAACAAGATTTATTTTTAATCATTATGAAGATTGTTATATGGTTTACTCACATTGATGCGTCCACGTTTTGTTCTCTGTTAGTTTCTGATGGTCTTATCTTCTGTATTTCAATACTATAACCAGTAACCATGCTGAGGATTCTGTTAGTGCCAGCTAATAACAATGTGCTAGTTTGTGTTTTGCTTGCCTAGTAATGTTTTCTTGTTTAGCTGTCACCAGATCCACGCCAACATCCATTACAATAATTATCTTCTGACTGTCTCTTACCACCCAGATCTGTGTAGTAGGGGACATGTAGTGATACAGTTAGTTGATGTGTCTAACATACTGTGAGTGTTCGTCGTGCTATCAAGCTTGGGTTATTCCCTCTATTGTCGTAGGCCTCAATTTCGTACTCATAACGCATGCCAGCCTTTCCCTGGAATGTTTGATTAGCTCGGACATTTCCTGTGTCCCTCTCCACACTAAATGGTTGATTAGAAGCAACACTACGATACCAGACTAGACCAAAGTCTCCATCCTCTGGATCAGTTGCCTGTGGATAAGTAGAAGTGTAAAATGACTGCCATTTCATTTTATACAAATTTTCCTAATTGTAAAACTGACTTACCCTTATTTGATAAATGATGTCTCCTAGATCGCTAGTATCAGTAACACCTGTGTACACAAGACGATACTAGTGAGATTTAATACATTTCCCCTCTACCTGCTGTGAATATGGTGTTGGTGAATTGCGGCACAAAATCATTGACATCACGAACTGCAATTGTCACATTCCCAACCTTGTAGTCTACAGTGAAGAGAAACTTACAACACATAATTGTGCCGGGCTTCACCTACCTGCTATATTCTGTAGGAAAACACCAGTGATATTGTAGGGGATAAAAGTAACGAATTTTTTGTGTGGTAGACAAACTCACCAGTGGTGTAAAAGTGTCATGATTGCTGACAGCTATTATGAGGAAGTGTGACTGAGTTGTTTCAAAGTCCTATAGAATATGACGTACAGTAACTGTTAATAAAAGGTCTTGCCGGCTGACCAGTCTCTCCAGTAGTGAAATATCACCAGTCGAAGAATCAATGCAGAAAGTTCCAAAACAGTTTGAACCTGTGCATTTATGAATACATGAGTACTTTACATGAATAATGTAAATGAGACATACTAAGATTGGCAATGTAGTAGAAGTAAATGTTGTTGTTTGGTGCAACATCCAGATCAAAGCTCACACTAGACAGACTGCCAACAACCGGACCAACAGGTTCAGTTTCACCTATTGTAACAGTGGGGTTCTGTGATGTGTTAGAACAGTAAGAAGAGAACTGCAATAACTGAGGCTAACCATCTCAAATGACGGGATATTGTCATTTGTATCGGTGATGTTTATAGTCAGTGTACAAGCTGTCTCTCGGGGAGATGGTATCCCATGGTCAACAGCATAAAGAATAACCTAAAATAAGTAAATTTTATATTGTTATGATAATACAGTAGGATCTTACAGAGTAGGAGTCTTGTGTTTCTCTGTCAAGTGGTCCCACTGCTGTGACTATGCCTGTCTCTCTGTTGATTTGAAATGGTCCAAAGTCGTTTGAGTTGTTGCCAAAATGGAAGGATACTCGTCCATTTTCACCAATGTCATTGTCCATTGCAATTATTCGGAACAAATCAGAACCAAAAACAGAGCTCTAAAGAGTCAGTAATCATAAATACAGGACACAGTGGTAACATACTCACTTCATTTGCAAACTGAACATCCAAACAATTCACTACAGATGGTGAGTTATCATTAGCATCAATTATAGTGACGATGACAGTAGCAGAACAAGTCATCTGAGGAGTTCCCATGTCCCTGGTCTCCACATTTAACTCATAACTGCTCATAACCTCTCTGTCCAGTATAACTGAAGTGAAGATCTCTCCTTCACTGTTGATACTGAATAATCCTACAGTGACACAACCAGTAGAATAATATGATCAGATTTTTGATAACAGAATTTTCGGGACACACGTACGTATAATCTTATGACAGATCTTACCTTGACCAGATCCACCCACAATGTGGTAGTTAAATTGAGCATTAATCCCAATATCATTGTCTACTGCTGTGATGGTGTCTACTAGTGTACCGATCTGTAGTGACTCAGCTACGGTAGTGTTAATGGTGGGTGTGGAGAACATTGGACAATTATCATTAGCATCAGCAACATTGACACAAAGCTGTTCAAAGGATAGAACATTAGAGTCATGGATATTGCACATTTTGTTACCTGAACTGAGCAGCTAAGCGATGACAATGATGAATCAAAGACAACAATCGTCTCACAATACAGTGACATTGTCTCTCTGTCTAGGAGGTTACCACGAACAACGCTTACTAAACCAGTGTCTGAGTTGATAGCAAACACGTTGCCAGTTGGTACTGAAGTGATTGTGTATGTCATACGGTTGAATGGCATCACATCTGCATCAACTGCTGTGTAAGAATAGAATGTTGTCAGATTCTGTCCCTCAGTTGCATTGAGTAGTGGAATTATGGGGCATTCTGGTGAGTGATCATTTTCATTTGCTAAACGTATGGTGAGTGTTGAGGTCTGGTTCCTTCTTGTACCACTGCACATGTCAGTGGCTGTTATGTGCAGTATATATACTCTAGTAGATGTGGTCGCATCATAGTCCAAACTGTTTGCAACTGTCACAACTCCAGAAAATTCTAAATTAATATGCACAATGAATTATTTTACGGTATGTAGTATTACTGCTAACCTCCAATAGTAAAAGCATTGCCAATATTGCCATCAGTAATGGAATATGTGATCACCCCATTAGTACCCAAGTCTAAATCTGTGGCTGTCACAGTGGTCACCTATTAAGATCAACATGTACCAGTAGTGCAGTATTGTGGTGGTTATAGTCTTACTGGAGCACCGACCACTGTTGATTCACTAATATTAACCTCCCGTGGTAGATCATCAAATGTAGGAGTATGATCACAAGCATCTTCTACTACTACGGTAATGTTGATACAAGAACCAGTACAAACAAGGGAAGGTCCTGCATCTATAGCCTACAATGACAGGTCAAGTCCATGTACGCATAGTTACATTACCAGTGTGATGACTTACACAAATTGTTAGAGAAAAGTTGGCAGTCACTTCTCGATCTATCTCAGTTCCACTAGTCACTAATGTTCCATTCATTGGGTCAATGTCAAACTGATCACTAGGGTCTCCTTCACGGATCATATATGTGATCATGGCGTTGGTGCCAACATCGGCATCTGTTGCAACAAGTCGTCCTACAAACACTTTAGAGACAGAATTCTCCATCACAAACAACTGTGCCCCACTGCCATTAAGGAATACTGGACACTCATCATTTTGATCGATAACAGTTACAAATACCTATATGAGTCACACCATTTAGACAGTCCTACTAGCTACTTGTGCTACTTACAGTACAGTATCCAATCCTACTTGTGTTGTGCTGATCTGATACTATCACTGTTAGGACATGTGAGCTAAACTCTTCCCTGTCTAGTATTCGGCTAGTTGTAATAAGCCCCTGAAAGAACGCAACATACAATTCCATTACCTATTGCTACAGTGCTTACAGTGGTTCTGTTGATGTTAAACATTCTCTCTTGTGATGGATGATCAGCAATGGAATAGTCCAGTAAGCTGTCTCCCTCTCCTAGTGTGTCGTCAATTTCGTATGCATCCACATCACCGACTAACACAGGTGATGTCATATTTTCTGTCACATTGAACTGATAAAAGGCTTGGTTACATATCGGATTGTTGTCGTTGATGTCTCGTATCCTGATTGTTACGATGGCCACTGATGTACAAGGTGGACTTCCTATGTCCACTGCATCAACTTGAAATGCGTAGCTGCTTTGTAGTGTTTCAAGATCAAGGTTTACTTGAGTACGGATAACCCCAGTAGTTTCATCAATCCTGAACAAATTCAATCCTGTGGCAGGATTAGATGTATTGAAGCTATACTGGAATACTCCATTAGTGCCAATGTCACCATCAGTAGCTATTAGATGGAACACTATAGCATTAGCACCAGTCTCTTCTAACACATCCACATTATAAGTGGCCTGGCCAAACCGTGGACAATTATCATTGACGTCATTCAAGCAGATCCGATAGTCAATCATCGCTTGACTTGTGTTTAAGGTAGTGCACACAGCTGAAGGGCTGGTGTCCACCGCATTATCACCTCCTTGATCCCTTGCTATTACTGTAACAGTCCACACATCCACTGTCTCCCTATCAAGGGCAGTGGTGGGTGTTATTATACCATCCTCCAGACCTATAGCAAATGGTACTGATCCAACTATTTCATAAGTGATCTTTCCATTCAGTCCTGCATCACCATCAATTACTGCCAACTGAGTGACAACAAAACTGGTATCTGCATTCTCTAGGATACATGTCTCTATGTTAGTTGGATCAAACCTAGGTTGGTTATCATTGACGTCCAGTAAGGTGACCAACATTGTGGCACTAGTGCTGCGTGGCTGTAACCCACTATCAGTAGCCACTACAGTAATGTTATAAAGTGCTTTCCTTTCTCTATCTAGTGGTCTGTTTATGAGAAATTCGCCAGTAAGACGATTGATAGCAAAGTCCTCGTCAGAATTTATTAGGTGATAAGTAACAATCCCATTGAATCCAGAATCACGATCAGATGCTGTGATGTTTACTATACCCTCTCCAACAGGAGTATCCTCGCAAACTGATATAGACGAAGGAAGGTTTGTAAACACTGGGTCGTTGTCGTTGACATCAATAACTTGAACAACAAGTGTTGCTGTTCCATTACAGTCCGGATCATCAGTGGCAGTTAAGGTGAGGTTGATGGTGCTGTGGTCATCGTGATCAACATCAGCTACAATGACAGTCACCAGTCCCGTGTCATTTGCTATTGCAAACTGATCATATGGCCCATCACTAAATCCATAAATAACTTCAGCATTAACACCTTCGTCTGGATCAATGGCGCTTATGAGTGGTTGCTGTAAAGAGAGAAAGATAATAGTGGATGTTGTCAACTGACTGCTATCCTTACTATTATGACTGGTGTATTAGAATCAGAATTCTCTAGTATTGTTCCTATGAACACTTGTTGTGTAAAACTGGGACAACTGTCATCAACATCCAGAAGGGAGATGGCTACTTCAGCAATACCCTAACATCAACAAATTGCACATACATACATGTGTGTGTGTGTGTATGTGCATGTGCATGTACAGTACACACACACACACACATCCAAGTGTGACGTCATAAGTTTAATATTACCGTTCTTGGTGGTGCTCCATTGTCCTCTGCATATACTGTCAGTCGATACAGATCTATTGTTTCTCTATCAAGTGACTCAGCTACAGTAATAATTCCAGTTGTCTACAAAACATAAATACTATAGTTTAGTATTAAACATATCTAAACTACCAACCGAATTAATAGCAAAAGCTCCACCAACATTACCACTAGCAAACTCGAAGGTAACCTCGTCACTGTCAGGATCAGGACACTCAACTGTGGTGACCTCAGCACCCACTGGATGACTCTCATTGATAAAGAGTTGTACAGCTGATATGGGGCAAGTTGGGTTGTTGTCATTGTGGTCAACAATAGTAATAGGTATAATGGTCTACATAAAGAAAGATGATTTCTCTACTAACCCAGTACTAGTATAGTAGATATACCGTAGTATTGTATGACAATGCTCCTACATTCCTTGCAAATATTGTCAAGTTATACTCTGGTATCGTCTCTTTATCCAAAGTGTTGTTTACATATAGCCCACCAGTGTTGCTGTCAACTCTAAATGAGTCTATAAACAAATGTGTTATACAGTATAGTATAGAAATTGGTCGTCTTACTCATTTCATTTCCATCAATGATGGTATAAATTACTTGTCCGTTAGTGCCACAATCGGCATCTGCTGCTTCAGCTACATACACCAGTGAGCCAACAAATGCACTCTCTGACACTCTTGCTGGCTCCATCAGTGTTGGAAACACTGGTGCATTGTCGTTGATGTCACGAACATAAAGAATGACCTATCATGACAGGATTACACACAATTTATACTCAAATAATTCATACGTCAGCATAGCATGAGAGTGGTGTGTCTCCTTGGTCCCTTCCTTCGATACGATATCGATAAATAGCTCTACAATTTGGTGCCTGGTTGATATTGGCATCATCTCTATCTAAACTACCTCCAGCAGGGACATACAGCTCTCCCTGTAAAGTTCAGTCATCTTAATAATTTCTAAGAAGGATACGCTAGACATTCTTACTGTTGTTGAGTCCAGTTCATACAACTGATTATCATCTCTTCTATCAATATAGTATAGTACTCTGCTGTTATTAGTTCCAGGCTGATCAGCATCATTGGCAGTAAATGTGAGCACTACAGTGTCATTCTCAAACATCTCAGTTTCATCCAATGTCTCTGTATAATATATGATAACAGTTTTACAATAACAACAAGTATGTATATATGTGTGGTACTCTTACCTTCATAAAGTGGTCTAGTAAACACACAATTATTATCATTAGCATCTGTTAATGTTATGACGAATGCTTGAGATTGTGTCTGTTAACAGCACACACACACACAGAGTATAGCAATATATTGACTGTGTTCACATACCGTGCATGGATCACTCCCCATGTCAGTGGCATTAACAGTGAACCTCAGTGTAGCATTAGTCTCATAATCTAATGGATTATTGACGTCCACTGTAATCAGTCCAGTCTGACTGTTGATGTACAGCTGAGGAGGTGGATCTGTTGGGTGTGTGACATTTAAGAAGTTGTACATAAAATAAATTTCATTTTTACCTTGACCAAATGTGTACACAACTTCACCATTCAACCCAGCATCAGGATCTATCACATTAAGCTGTAGTACACTCCCACCAGTGGGAATACTCTGAATACCAGTAGATACATAATAGTCACTTATATGTCACACCTTTGATGTACCTCTGAGATCTCCAATGAGTAAGAGACCATGTTGAATTGTGGGCAGTTATCATTGTCATCAATTAAGGTAACGTTGATTGTCACTACACTATTGTATACAGAGTATCACTCTATAGTGTTAAGTATTATCACTCTACACACTTGCTCAACATTGGACTCCCTTGATCTGAAACTCTGACATCAAACACAATATTGTCACTAATTTCTCTGTCTAAAGAAGTAGCCACCGTTATCACACCGGTGTCTCGATCAATGTTAAACAAATTCTGTAGAATAACAATGTATTCAGTAGCCAACATAATGTGATTTAGACTAATAATCACTCACCGTTGTGTTCCCCTCATATTCATAAGTCACTTCTCCATCAGATGAGCCATCAGGGTCATATGCAGAGAGGGTCATAAGAGTGTCTCCGATAGGAATACTCTCACGTACAGACACACGGATAACAGCTATTAAAATTAATTGTTAAGGTAAGGACAATGTAGTATGGCTTACTGGAATTAAATGATGGAACAAACTCGTTCACATCCAACACTATAATATTGACCTGTAGCAGTTTATGATGTAAACATCACATGTTATTATTGTCTTACAGTAGCAATATCCATTTGTGGGGGTACTCCTCTGTCCTCAGCCCTCACCTGACATGTCACAATATGACATCACACATCATGTGCTGTATATGCAGCAAATTATCAAATATAGTGTAGTTATTCTAAATATGGTATTGTTGTTCAAATATGGACTATTTTAAGTATAGTATGCTTATTTTGCAGCCACACCCACCACTAACTATTTTGTGTTTATTATGTGGTCACTGGTTGCTTAGCAATAGTTGTACACAACATGTGAAAGTTATCACAACACCAACGTGTCATTAGTGTTGTTGCCTACTGTTAGTTTCATATTTGAATCAGGAACTTAAAGGTCTCTGTTACTGCCGAACCTGTCTTAGTTGCCACTGGCCTTCCCAGATAATTACCTCTACACTGCATTCTCCAGCCAAACACCAAAGCAATATTTGCCCACCACGGTACCACCATAAACAATCAGCTTCCTTTGTATAATCACTTACTTGTATTGAGTATGAGGATTGTGTTTCCCAGTCCAGGCTGCTAACTGTTGTGATCTCCCCAGTTGTGTGGTTGATCAAGAATGGACCAGCATCATCATTGCTCTCAAAGGTGTATCGCAGCACAGCATTTGTACCTTGGTCTCTATCAACTGCACTAGCCTGTTAACCGAGTATATCAACTTGTGCTATTTGTATGAGTCGATACCACTAACAATTATCACAACATCTCCTTCTGTGATGTTCTCAAAAACACTTGTAGTGAATGGATTTTCAGCAAACTGTGGCATGTTATCGTTTCTGTCCTGCAACAGTGACAGTATGTATTACACACACAATGCCAAATGCAATAGAGAGACACATACCCTCAGTGTAACATTGATGGTTTGGTTACAGCACATCATTGCTGGGTACGTTCCCATATCGCATGCCATCATTACAACTGGTAGTGATCGATGTGATATGATCTCGTGATCAAGAGCATTAATGAGACTAAGTGCTCCAGTCCTCCTGCTCACATTAAAGTTGATGTTATCAGAAATGTTGAACACATATTGGCCATTTGTACCAGCGTCCCTATCCTCCACCTGTATTATGGTGTAACATCACCAACTACTGACTTGTTATTGCACTTACGGTTGGTGTGAAGAAGTTCAAATGTATCATCTCTTCTAGCAACAGATAATCATAGTCAACAGTGGGATCAAACTCCGGACAGTTATCATTGATGTCATCAACATTAATAATGACCATGGTGGTGGCGTATAGAGGATTAGTAGTTGTGTCAGTAGCAATCAATGTGAGTTGATATTGAGCAGTGTCTTCTCTATCCAGTATCACATTAGTTGTTATATTTCCATTATTATCAACTGAAAACCTTTTGTAGGTTGATTCAAGGTAAATGGGTATAATATTGCTGTTTTCTTACCTGCTGCTGCCGAATCCTGTTAAAGAATAAGTTAATATGCCAGCTTCACCTGCGTCTTCATCTGTTGCCTGTATTGTGTGATATTACAGGTAGACATCTTGTACAGGGCAGTACCCATACCTCGATTGTGGCAACAAATGCACCAGTTAGTTGTTCTTCTCTTACTGAGATAGTATATGTGTCAAGTTCAAACATTGGAGGATTGTCATTGACGTCGATGATGAAGATGTGTATCATAGCAGTATCTGATCTCATTTCAGTTGTACTCACCTCATACACTTCAACCTGTAGCACAGTTTAGACAACATGTGTAATTGTGAAGAAGAAAGACGTGGTACCTCAAAATCATAGCTTGTTGTTAGCTCATAGTCAATCATTCCACTGACATAAATTGCTCCACGAATGGAATCAATACCAAATGGGACAGCTCCACTGTTCTGTGGACTAAGCCGATATCGGAATTCTGCATTATCTCCCTATAATTTGAAACATTAAAGTTAACATTATACTAAGCATGTGTACCAGGTCATTATCAAATGCTGATACAGTAGTGATGATGTTGGTCCCTACTGCAGCATCTTCTCTAGCAAATCCAGTGTACAGAGAGGAATGAAATATTGGACTATTATCATTAACATCTTCAATTTCCACAGTCACTGTTGTGATGGCTTCTAGTGCATCACTGTTACTATCTGCCTCAGTTGCCTGACAACATAAATGTATTAACAATTATTAAAATGGGTTGCTTGTTGTACCTGGACTGTTAGAATATACCGAGAGCGAGTCTCACGGTCCAGATTGCCACGTGTTACTATGAGTCCATCACTTTCAATGTTAAAGACATTGCCAAAATTTCCTAAGAACAAGGAAAGTGTACCTAATAGTTCTTATAGACTATATCTAGTACCAGATGTTATCTCGTAGTTTATCTGTGCTCCAAGATTATCAGCATCCACTGCTAATACTCTAACTACCCTAACTCCCTAGGAGTGAAATGTTTTGTAACAAAACTGGTTATACTGATATCTCTTACAGGAGTATTTCCTTCTGGTACTCTAGCTGTATACAGGCTCCTGGTGAATACAGGAGCACGATCATTTTGATCACGAACATTAATTGTGAGGTTTACAATGATTGACTGTGCTGGCCTACCCAAATCCTGAAACATGATAACATGGAACCATGCTTGATGGAGTAGCAATACTTACAGCTACTCTGACAGTGAGTATGTGAATGCCGACAGCTTCATGGTCAAGACTTTGGACTAATGTGATATCACCAGAGAATTGGGAAATACTAAATGATCGATCCTATACAAGAGTGTCAATAGGTAACATTTGCTGTATGAATTAATCCCATATCCACTAATATAGTAAATCATTTCTACCAGTATGTAGTTATGTATGTGTATAGTCTTACCGTTACAATGTCTCCGTTTGATACTATAAAGAATTCCACGCTCCCTGCATCTCCAATGTCTGGATCAGAGGTAACAATTGTGTGTACTCGAGTGCCAACTTCTGTAAGCTATAATGTGATAGCATAATGTCATGCATACACATACACACATGTGCACCCTTGTCATGCATACATGCACATACTGTCCATGTACCCACATATAAATCTGCACAAGCACATGCACCAATTTCTTCCATACTCATACACACACACACACACACACACACACACACACACACACACACTATACCGTACACAAACTTTAGAGATAGATACAATTTTATGTGGTGGTTTACCTCTGCTATCGTAATATTTAAAGTGTTATCAACAGTAGGTGGGTTATCATTAACATCTAAAATAGTTACACGTATTTCAACATCTCCCTGTGGGCACATATTACACCTAACAGAATGAAGCTAATACACAACTGATCTCACAGATAGTCCATCAGAGTCAGTTACTGTGGCAACAAGTGTATACATGGCTGTCATCTGCAGTTAACAAGTATAGACTAACATGTCTGGTAGAGGACCTGTAACTGACCTCTCTATCTAATGCACCACTGACATAAATTCTTCCAGTGCTTGGGTTAATATCAAATGGAATTAGTGATGTATTTAGTGAGTAATCTATGACTGCTCCTTCTGGGTCATAAGCATGAAGGTCTACCACTTCATGGTCTAGTAAAATATACGTAGTCAGTTATAGTGTGTAAGAGTTATGCTGTAAGGCACTTACTTGTCTCAACGTCCTCATGTATAAATGTGATGATGGGGCTAATACCTACTAGGGCCGGTATTCCGGTTCCTGCAGGGATCATCCCGGATCCTATGTCACGGCGATATATAGCTAAGTTACAGGGAACACTATAGCTGTCCTTACCTTGTCCGGCACATTGCGGTAACAAGACCTGCAGAATCAATCCTAATGTCAATCCTGAAACTGTCGTTAGTAGTTTCATTCTTGGTCCACGCCCTGCTGCTGATCGCAATATAACTATGCAACCGGTGCTAGCTAGCGGCGTTCAAATTTTAGAAGGTCGCAGTATAAAACTCACTAAGATATTTAAGCGCACTGATCTTGTTAGTCACCAGCGACTGTTGTAATTCTACTACTAGACCTGTGGTGCCAGCTATCAATGTGAGTACGTAGCCTTTAGAGTTAGGCAGCCACACCCAAATATTCTTACCCCAGTGACGTCATAAAAGTGGCGGGGCCGTCTTTTTAGGGGTGGAGTTGCTTTAGGTTTGAAAAGAAACTCGTAAGTTTATCAGTCATCCAAGAAGCTTTACTAGTTAATTTATGACTCTAGCTAAGAACACTAGAAGATGTTGAAGGCCACAATCGCCATCGTGTTGATAAATTTGTTGTGCAGCTTGCAAGTAAACTCACAAGGTACGTACGGTCACGTATAAAGCAAGGATTGAATTTCGCTAGAAGACTGGTGTTTTAGTACAACCAATTTGTAGTACTGGCTACCACTTAAGTTTTGCCATACACCATTATAGCTGGACATGCTCCGATATTTGAGCCTGTTTTGAGTGGGCAGGGCTACACAGTGATAGTGGATGAGGATACTCCAGTTGGTGAGTGAGTGTACCTGGTGTGTGTGTGTGCATGTGAGAGTGTGTAAAGAGGGTGACACTCAAAATTCCAAGATCTGTGATCATGGTCAAAGAGCAAAGCCGTCAACAAACAAGGTCAATTTTACATGAAGGACAATGGTCAGGCTGTTTTCCGATAACTATGTGAGTAAGTAGTGTACAAAAACTGTAGTGAAAGTAAACAGAATCAGACCAATTAATGGTCATTTGATATTTTGAATGCAGTTGCAGATCATAGCCTATTGGAGTGACACCCCTTTCTGTGTTTGTGTGTGTGTGTTTGTGTGTGTGTGTGTGTGTGTGTGTGTGTGTGTGTGTGTGCTTGTACTATTTGTTACGGTTCTTAAATATCTTTTGTCATAATTGTTAGGAGGCTTTGTAACACAAATCCGTGCCAGGGAGCTAGTCCATGAAACACTGGTCTACCGTTTGGAAGGACACAGCACTAATCACCCTGATGACACTTTCACTGACCCTCCTCTTTCCAGAAGTGTATTTAGGACTGGTATCTCTATCTACACAATCAACTCTGCTACGGGAGTAGTCACTCTTGGCAGCAATGGACCAACTTATATTCCAATTGGTGGAAGACGTGTAAGTAGTAAAAATGATTATATGATGTGCAATATTTTTTTTTCCCACGGGCATGAGTGCTTTGCCTGGTAGCTATGTATGCATGAGCCTGAGGGCTGTTAAATGTTAATAGTAACTCTTTCCAAAGTGTCTATCTCTTATTTGAATTAAAATATATATGGTTGGAGTCATGGACAAAAAGTGCATCCTGAAGTGCCTAAACACATTGCAGAGAAAGATTATGTTACAACTTAGCAGGCTTTGTCCATTGCTAGTTTCATCCCTGCATTGTGGCATCTGTACTGCATGCAACTAAATGTATACATCTTGTCTCCTGCATCCAAGCTTTACAATGCATACCATTTTGACTTGTTGTGTCATGTGTGGTTGCAAATGGAACTGTGGTGTGTGGCCAGCATGTGACATGTGGTTTGGCTTATGTAATCATTTGGTCATTGAATGATGTGATGTTTTTCCACAGGGAACACTCAACTTTATTCCTTATTTCACCTACACCTGTACAGCGTGGTTTGCATCCAACCCTACACTGACAGTGAGTATCACTAATACAAACACATGTGATTGTTGGATACTGCTTTTTTATGTAGGCATCAATACTGGTGACTTTTATCAGCCGAGATGTTAACATGGCTCCCTCCTTTCCTCCCCCAGCTAGTAGATCATACACTATTTTATTTGTATGTATTGTTGTAATGTGTACACTTCTCATTGATGCTACCTTTTGCATCATGACAGACTACAACTGTTGGCACCACGGTGGATCGATTTGTAGCCACAGACCCTGACTTTGGTCCTTCTGGAGAAGTTGAGTATTCATTAGAACAAATAATTCCTGACGAAAACACTGGGGTAAATTTGTAACAATAACACAACTTCAATCTAATTCTGTATTCTAGGTGACATATTTTCAAATTCTAAGGTATACTGGGGACCTGCAAGTGTCGCACACCCTACCACTAGTTGAAAACATGGAGTTCCGTCTTATCATAACAGCACAGGTATAGGTTCATATAATTTCCACTGTAGGTATTGTCATATATTTGTAAACAGGATGAAGGGGACAACCCTCTGAGTGGCAGTATCACGGTTACTGTAACACTTAGTAGACCAAATCCTAATGCTCCAGTATTCACTGCTAATGTCTATTCTGCTGATATCCCTGAATCTCTCAGTAGTTTCACGGTACAGATACATAATTATCTTTATGACAATAGTGTAGTTATACTGTCCACACAGACCCCACAGTTCGTTGTTACTGTAAGGGCTGATGATCCTGCACACGATACAGCTAATGTCATTGATTTTTTCATTGACACTTGTAAGTAATGTAACTTCACATGATTCTGTGGATTATTTGAGGTGCAAACTATAGCTCAACCTGAGAATGATGGAGTAGCTTTTTCAGTGTCAACCATAGAAGGGTCAGGAACCTCAAGAGGAACAGTGACAGTTACTGGACCAGTAGACAGGGAGAGGGAATCTCGGTACTTGTTCATAATTCGAGTGAGTCACACAAGCAGCATATTTAGTACATTATGTATACATTATCTTTCCAGGCTACAAAACGAAATGTATTACTGAGTTCTACTGCAACAATAGTTGTACACATTGAGGATGTCAATGAAGCACCATTGTTTTTGAATACACACTACATCGCATGGGTATCTGAGCACACCAACACTGGAGAGCCTGTACATGCCTTCCTTTCAGCAGTAGACGATGATGAGGCTAGTAGACTGTTAGCATGTGAATAGTTTATCATATATATCATTACAGGGACAATTTGGATTGATACAGTATAGTATTACACACATTGTTGGAAGAGCTACTGAGACTTCAACAGCCATTGATGAGGTTGGCGCATTCAGTATCGATTCCTTCACTGGCGCAATTTATGTCAACACTGACTTGGAGAGAGAACTGATGACTTCTGGCATACATTACTATGACATCACTGTATGTTGTGCACTTCATACTCCACTTGAATGTCAGATGGGTATTTTGTAGGTCAGAGTAACTGATGGTGGTAGCCCAGGCTTAACAGATGAGACCGTTGTCAGTATTAACATCACGGACGTCAATGACAATCGACCCTACTTTGAAATGGATCATTATACTTTCAGTCTGATGGAGAACTTGAGCCCTCATGATCTTTTCAGCTTTGCAGTAAGAAAACAATCAGTGTTGGATCACACATGGCATACTTGTTTCATAGGCATTTGATAATGATGAACGAGACCATGCTACACTCTTGTTTGAACTATCTGGCCGTTTTTTTGAAAGGTAAATTTTGGTGACACTATCAGTGTTTAATTAATTGAAATTTCATAGGTTCAGTGTTAGGGGGACTGGCACTTTCCATTCTACTAACTATATGAGGCCCCCAACTCGGACAACTGGAGTATTTTCTTCTGCAGTTGCTTTAGACCGAGAGGATGTTGACCGTTATGACTTAGTAATGGACGCTGCTGACATCACATTTACTCCTCTTTTGGGTTATGCTAATGTGACAGTGTTTGTGCTGGACCAAAATGACAACCCCCCAATTATTGATGGTGACCCCAAACTCAACTTTGATATTCCTGAGTGTCCTCCCTTCACATCTCCACTTGTCTCATTTACTGTAAGTGTGTGTGTGTGTGTGTGTGTGTGTGTGTGTGTGTGTGTGTGTGTGTAGTGTAGTGTAGTGTAGTGTGTGTGTGTGTTGTGTAGTGTGGGTGTGTGTGTGTGTGCGTGCGTGTGTGTGTGTGTGTGTGTGTGTTGTGTGTTGTATAGTGTAATGTGTGTGTGTGTGTGTGTGTGTGTGTGTGTGTGTGTGTGTGTGTGTGTGTGTGTGTGTGTTGTATAGTGTAGTGTGTGTGTGTGTGTGTTGTGTAGTGTGTGTGTGTGTGGTGTAGTGTGTGTGTGTGTGTGTGTGTGTGTGTGTGTGTGTGTGTGTGTGTGTGTGTGTGTGTGTGTGTGTGTGTGTGTGTGTGTGTGTGGTGTAGTGTAGTGTGTGTGTGTGGTGTAGTGCGTGCATGCATGCGTGGGTGGGTGTGTAATGTAGTGTGTGGGTGTGTGTGTTGTGTAGTGTAGTGTATTGTGTGTGTGCGTGCATGTGTTGTGTAGTGTAGTGTAGTGTGTGTGTGTGTGCGTGTGTGTGTGCGTGTGGTGTAGTGTGTGTGTAGCGTAGTGCATGCGTGCGTGCGTGCGTGCGTGTGATGTGTGTGCATAATGTGTGAGTGTACTGCTTGTAGTGCATGAGTGTGATGTGTGTGTGTGTGTAGTATAGTATGTATTGTGTGTATAAAGTAGTGTGTGTGCATGGTATGTTGTGTGTGTGTTCATGCAATGACTGAAGCTTATATACTAATAGGTCACAGACAGAGATATTGGAACAAATGCAGAGATGGATTTTACTCTTGGCATGTTTACGCCACCTTCAGCTTCTACTCAATTCACCATCACGGCAACTAGTGTCAGGACAGCTGACCTGGAACTAACTGTCCCAATGATGTTTGACAGAGAAACAGTTCCTTCCATTACATTCCGCATGACCGCCACCGATAGGGGTACACCTAATCAATTATCAGACTTTGTGGATATCTGTATCACTATAACAGTGAGTGCAATACTGTGACCAGCTGCTAGTGTTTTTAATACACAATAATCAACAGGACTGTAATGATAATCCACCAGTGTTCACAGGCACCTACACTGCTACTATATATGAACTTGCCTCACTCACACCAATTGGAACACAACTCTTCACAGTGATGACCACTGATAATGATATTGGATTAAATGCAGATCATCAGTATCACCTTGAGCCACATGCTGGATCCGGCTTATTTGAAATTGATGAGAATACTGGAATAGTTAGAACGGCAGCTGTACCAGATTATGAGGTCCACCAAACCAATATAGTTTTTGATGTAAGTTGCTCACCTAGTACCTATACATTATAAAATGTGCCTGTTTTATCTATGTAGATTATTGCTAGAGATCGTGGCAGTCCACCTCTCAGTGTTACTACTACTGTGAGTTACTTGTAGTGAAAATTTCTGCTCACTATATACACAACACTCTGTAGGCTACCATCAGTGTCTGTGACTGTAATGACAATCCGCCCATAATAAGTACACCAGGTGAGAACATGTGTTAGCCATGTGATAAGTTTAACATGAAACCTTTCTGGCACAGATGATGGCACTTGTATTGTGGAAACCACACCAACAGGGACTGTCATACGAACATTTACTACAAGTGATGCTGATTCGTTAGCTTATAACAGAATACATCGATTTAGAGCAACATCAGCTACAGTAAATCCATCAGGAAATGTGAGTTAATATAACAAATTCTGCGAGATGTAATTTCTGAGAAAACTACTATGGGCTTGTTCTCACCATTCAATGTCATCATTCAACATGGTAGTGTTAAGAGAAGTCACATTGTATAGCTGGGTGGTACTGAAATTTAGCATCACAATATAGCATGGAAAAAGATATCACTTAATGCTCCAGTTCGAAAGTATTTATTAGAGTATATAACTAAATGATGTTTGATTGGTGTTTCTCGACTTTTTTAGAACCTAATCTGCCACCGTGTTGTTTAATGGAACTATGTAGTGCTATCACACTATACCATTGTGTTTAATCATTAATACTAAATACTGCAGTAATAAGCAGATCCAGGGTTTGGCAAGGGAGGGTGCTAGTAAGTATATGAAGCAGAGGGTACCCCCCAGAAGTTAAAAGTACTTAGTATGTTTTAGGACTGAAAATTTTTCATCTAGAGCAGTTTTATATACAAATATCTATATAGCTAGTAATTAATATGCTAAGTGGTCTACATTGATCAAGAGTTGTGGGATCAGTGACAGTCATAAGTTGAGCCAATAGTTGTATAGAATGGCAAACAAAGAACCATGTACATTTCATCTCATGGGATGGTGCTGCAGATGTCAGTTTTCGTATATACTAAGCAACTGTGGAGGACTCTTAATAGTGTTACATGTGGTGACTGCTCTATTAGAGTATCTCAATCTTGTTTAAGTTTTTTTTGGGGGGGAGAGGGAGGAGCCAAGTTCCCCGTTTTGGATCCACCACTGATAATAACTTTATTTTAGAACAGTACAAGTATTGTTTCATTGCCAAGTTACCACCTGAAATGCTGTGTTGATTTGTTGGCACTGGTTGGGCAAAAGTAATCTTCAATATAATAATATAATCACCCATCGTGTGTACATCTACTGTTCAACAACCAAGCTTGCTTCATAGACATCTAGCAGTTGTGAAACATTATTAAGTGTTGTGTCAATTGGTAGAGCTGTGTGGAACAAAGTACGTATGTACAATGTATAGTGTTGTTTCTTATTGCTGTTTCTACGTTCTTATACTCCTCAACACATTGAATGTATTATGTTGAGTTGATACCTATGAAAACTCACAAATGGAATTACACAAGATATTGAAATTTGGCTTATTTCTAGTGTAGTACTGCTTGATCAGATAAAAATATCTTAATCTTTTCATTCACATGTTTGAAATTTTATTAATGACTCAATAAAATTTTCACTGTTTTGTTGTAGTGGAGCCAACCCACACATGTCCACTCTTCACATCATTACTGTCATGTTACTTATCTTTAGCACACAAAAAAACATACTGGTACTTTTACAGTACTACAGAAAGAATAAATGTTATCACAAATGATTTGGATTCCAGCAAAACAGCAAATGTGCATCTGATTTCAGTGTGTATGCAAAATATATTCATATTAGATTATATCTCTTTGCAGCCATACTTGTGTGTTCCCGACAACACCAGACCAGAAATTGTGTTGTGTCAAACAGTTGACAGGGACTTGCCTCTAACATACGTCACAATAACAATAGAGATCACTAATCCAATACCAACAGCAGGTGAAGCAGCTCCTAACACTCCATGTGGAGACTCATACACGTATGTTACACTGAGTTTGATCAAATTAATGATTACTACAATATACAGGGAATTGAGGTCATATAACATTTGTATATCTGGAGTCAATGATCATAATCCTGTACTTCTGACACCAGCAGCTACTAGTATTTTTGAGGTCAGTTAACAAACCATTGCATTGTGGTCAGTATTGTATTAAATCTTATTATTGTACAAGACACAGAGTAAGTCCAAGAAATACAAGTAAATACATAATTACACCATGATAATTTTCGAATCTAAACTTTGTAGTTGCATTTTGATATATGTGACCCGGTCTGCGAAAAGGGCTCTTATAGCCTTTCCAATTATCCATGTTTGGCTAATCATAACTCCTAATCTACTAAAGCTATCATCATGTAATTACACCCACAGCTACTGCCAGGTTAGGGTTGTTGAGTGACCAAATTGTAGGCTTGTACCATATTCACCAGTCAAGTTATGGGTTACCATATATATGCAATTGGAAAGGCTATAAGAGCCCTTTTCGCAGACCGGGTCACATATGTATAATCTGTTGTCACAGCTTGTATTGGAGAGCATGTTGTGTTCTACATCTAGTTTTATCTGTTAAACTGTTTTACACTTCTAATTAGACATGACCACTGCAATATAGGCCTTATTTAGACCAGTATATTCATAATACGTAATGTTATGATAAAAACTAGTTTTGTTCCATATATAGCAGCTATATTCATCTGTGTATGATAGTTTATGTATCAGTTCATTCATCAATTCAAATATGCATGTGCTTGGAAGTGTATAAATATGATCTACTAATTGGGTGTGTTACAGTGTGGAACTCTACCTGGCAATGCTGGTGCATTTGTCCTCCGTCTGCAAGCTACTGATGCTGATGTAGGCGAGAACACTGTGATCACATTTACACATTTGACTGGAGGTGATAATCGATTTGAAGTGGACACAGAGACCGGAGCGATAAGAGTTACCACAATGGGAGTGGACCGTGAAGTTGCTGGGTCATACATGCTAACGGTGCGTGCAATGGATAATGGTGGACGACTGGTGAGTGACCTAGAAAAGTTATACATGATATTTATGTGTCCTCTGTTACAGAGTAACACAGAGACTGTCTCCATTACTATCCTCGACTGTAATGATAACCCACCATTGTTCACTAATCCACCATATGAAGTTATAATTGATGAACACACTGCAATGGGAACTGTAGTACTGCAAATGCTCTACAGTGATGCTGATGTGCACACAACAAACTTTGGGACTGCACAGTTTATCTTTGATGGTGGAGCCGGGGAGCAGTTTGGTCACTTTGTCATAAGCACAAGTGTAAGTTTGCAAATTGTAATAATACTGATGTATGATTTATTCAATGTACACAAGTGTTGCAGTTGGTTTAATTTGACTGACTACCATACAGTTTTTAAATCACCACCGAATAAGCATGTATTGCATTTATGGCTCTTTTTCATTTCATTTAGGGTATCATCACAGTGAACACTGCCAATTTGGATAGAGAGCTAATCACACCTACTGGCATTCTACCAATGGATGGAAACTGTAATGCGGTGTATCAGTTTGTAGTGAAATTAACTGACAACCCTGGTGGAGTTGATGATGATCGTTTATCAACCTACACTAATGTGAGTGTGTGTATTGTACTGTCATGTTGTAACTGCTGTACACTACTAGGTGACTATTCGCGTTCATGACATCAATGACAATGATCCAATATTCAACCCAAATACTAATACAATTACAGTAGCAGAGAATAACGAGCCTCCAACAGCAGTGGACCATTTAGTGGCCACTGATCGTGATTGTGGCACTAATGTTGCCCTGTCATATAGTATTGTATCTATAACATCTCTCCCCAACCCTAACCCTGATCCAGCTAATCCATTCTTTGCGCTTATCTCCCCAAGTGATCCTACCATAGTAGCAAGAAGGGTGCTGGACAGAGAAACATATAGCTCCTTTACAATTGTTGCTAGAGCTACTGATGGGGGAACTCCCTCAAGGTCTGCTGATGTAAGCTATTATGTTATGTTGCCTGTGCTGTTGATATATTGTTGTTGTTACAGTTCACTCTGACAGTATTAATCTCAGATGTGAATGACCACAACCCAATACTGTCCTGTCCAGCAGCAGCACTATTGGCTTGCACATTCAATGTTCGTGAGGACACAGAAATTAACACTGAGATAGTTAACAGCATAACTTCAACTGATGCTGATGCTACAGGCCCTCACAACTCAATATCTTATTCAATCACCAACAACCCAACACCTCCATTTTCGATTGATTCAGTAAGCTACATTCTTACAGTCTGAGCTCATGTATGTTATAATTGTGTCTCGTTATTCTCAACAGACAACTGGTGTGATTAGTACAACAGGATTACTAGATTGTGAGACCACATCAGAATATTATCTGACTGTGGTTGGAACAGACTCCAGTAGTGACCCCAATCACATTAGAAGGGTATATTATGTGTATAGCTAGTCCCATCTTACAAATGTGACCATCTTTTAGGGATCAATTGTGGTTCATATAGTATGTGTGGATGTAAATGATAACTGTCCAGTGTGGGAGTCTAGTAATATGTTTGTTGGATCAGTTTTAGAAAATATGCCAACAGGGACATCGATCGCTTTGGTAATTAAATGTAAATATACCATCTTACCAGTATGTCATGTGCTCATTACAGGATCCATCAATATTTGCATCTGATGCTGACCTAACTGCAGCTAACAGAGTGTTAACATACACAATTTCAGACACAACAAATTTTAATATGGATCCCACAACAGCTGAACTGGCTACCAGTGCCATGTTTAACCGTGAACTACAAGACACTTACACATTTACTGTGACTGTTGCTAATGCTGATTGTGAAACTCCAAACGGAGTTAATGGCATGACTGTTGTTATTACTGGTACAATCACCATCACTATTATTGATGTGAATGACAACCCACCTGTGTGGACCCCAATTCCTCCATTTACTTTCCGTGAATGTGACACTGCACCTAACATTGTCATTTATACAATAGCAGCAGGTCAAGTGACAGATGCGGACATCAATGAGAATGCACAAATATACTATCGGTTTAGTGAAGGTCATGATGAGGACTTCCAAATTGATTACAATACTGGTAGTATTTCAATATTTCAAGAGTTAGACCGAGAACGGAGAAACACGTATATGTTCACAGTTATTGCTACTGATGGAGGTGACCCACAAATGAGTAGTAGTACTGCCTTTATGCTAACAGTCACTGACTGTAATGACAATGATCCTGTGTGTCCTGAGGTGGTTCCAGTTGTTGAGATAGTTGAGAACTCCACAACTCCTATTACAAATTTAACAACATTCCTTGCTACTGATCTTGACATTTTAAATAATGCTGAGGTTACCTATACCATTGTTAGTGGAGATACAGGTGAGCTAAACGTTATATTGAATTTAACACAATAGTCATTTTCTTAAAATACATAGGTGGATATTTTACAATACAGACACCATTTGAACGACTAACCAACACTGCTGTGACTATTGGAACAACTCGTGTACCTGTGGATAGAGAAGCAATAGCTTCATTTACACTTACCATTCAAGTACGCTGTGATAGTGTGTGATAAGTTAGTGATGATGTGTTATAGGCTCAAGATCATGGAGACATAATACGAAGAAGCTGTACTGGACAAATACAAGTTAATGTACGAGATATCAATGATCATTGTCCTTACATTGATCCAAATCCTCTTCTTCTACCAATTGATATCCCAGAAGACTACCCTGGTGATCAACAGGTATATACTAGCATATTATGGTATATATACATAGTGTGGATAATGAACCATTCTAGTGTATACTTTAATTTTATATATGAACACAACATTGTCCTCCACAGATTGTGCAGCTAACTGTAACAGATAGAGACATTGATGAGTCCAACAGGATTCCTGTAACATTTGCTATTGAATCAATTACTCCTGCAAATGATATCATAATTGATCGTAAGTTGCATTTCTTGCACTGATAATGAAGTACAGATTATCATCTCAGGAGTGCATTGGGTCCTATGAACAAAGATTCTTTGTTTATAATATTCCAAGTCCCTGTCCATAGGATTTGATGCGCTCCTGGTAGTAGAATTATGCAATAGAAACTTTGAAGGGACAAAATTTTGAGTTCATTAACTTTTCACAAAATATTTTAAGGATGCATGTATGATTGATTAAGCTAAACACATTGAGATAACAGCAGTTATGCATGAAAATAGTGAAACCATTGTGTTCCTTGAATTTCTAGTCACACAGTATAATGGTTAAAGTACAGTAAATTCTATTTACAGCTGTGTCTGGTGGAATTCATACACAAAACATTGACTTTGAAACATTTCGTCAATATACTTTGAGAGTATCAGCAACAGACAGTAGCACTAATCCAGGACCACTAACTTGTTTTGATGATATTACAATTCGGATCACTAATTGTAATGACAACCCACCCATGGCTGATGATATTATCTTTAATGTGTGTGAGAATAACAGTTTTGAGATGGCTCCACAAGGAAATGCTGTGATAACTAACCCAACAGCAGCTGTGGTTGTGGGAACTGATTTAGACCGTTTCTTTGATACAGTTAGTAATGTAGCACCTGATCAAGTCAGATATAGTATTATTGATGGTAATATTGGTAACACTTTTGCTATTGACCCCATCAGTGGTCAAATAAGTATCAACAATGTTGAAATAGATCGTGAGTTGCTGGACGAGTACACATTAACAATTCAGCTAGTAGATACTGGGACACAGTGTATTAACATGACGTTGACATCAACCTCAACAGTGAGACATATCCACACACACATTAATCACCACACAATTTTGTCTATCATTAATCAGGACAATATCTGACCATAATATGTAATATTTTAGCAAGCATATTTAGTGATAGATCAGTAGAGGTGGCAACGTCAATTTCTATATAATCCTGCATAAATTTCCTTAGTGTTGAGCTTATTTTCAGTAGTCAGAACATACTGAGTTCACTGCATCACTTGTGTATTACCTTGTAGGTACAAATTACAGTGTTGGATAAGAATGACAACATACCAATAATTGAAGAAGACTGTTATTTCTGGAACATCAGTGAGGGCAGTCTGCCAGGACAATCATTCATAGAAATTCGAGCATCAGACATGGATCTTGATATGAATGCTTACATTTGTTTTGAAATAATAAACAGCCCAGATAGTAAGTAAATTTTTAATTTTTAGATCATAAGTTTAAATGGCACTCTTCTTACAGATGCATTTGCTATTGACTGCAATGGTCACTTAAGAACAGTGACAACCTTGGATCGAGAACAAACAGATTATTATGAGTTCACTGTGATGTCATATGATGCAGGTATGCCTGTGTTAAGAGATTCAACATTGGTTAAAGTCAATGTAACTGACATCAATGACAATACTCCCATAATTGATGGATTTAATAATATGGCAGCTCTTTGTGAGGTATGTACAATACACACATCTATGGTAACTGTACTACCAGTGGTACCTCTAGCATGATCCTATTGGAACTTCATTGTTCAACTTCACTGGAGATGATGAAGACTTGGGCAGCAATGCGGTGTTCTACTTCAGCTTATCAGACACTCATGATCCGTTTCCATTTACTCTCACCTATGATGGACATTTGACGATTGCTGGTGATATCGACTTTGAGTCATTGGTTAACCGTGATTGTGAAACTCCCCAATACTATGTAAGTAGGATCACATGCACACATGTTGACTGTGTTTTATTCCACACATATCTGTCCAGCTCACTGTGGAGATCATTGACAATGGTACAAATGCAACAATTGATCATACAAGATCCTCTTTTGGTCATATCAATATTTCAGTCTGTGACATCAACGATCACATACCACGATTCACAGATAGGGTAAAGACAGATCCTATCCAGTATAATACCTTTTACAGTTGTGTTTCTTGTAGCAATTCATGATTTGTATCAAAGAGAACCACACAGTTGGTTCTTCAATATACACGTTCACTGCAACTGATGATGATTGTTATCCTGAGAACAGAGAGTTGTTCTATTATGTTGTTGGTCAGTTCTCCACAAGCAGTGCTAATCCAAATATTAGTCACATGTGTCTTACAACAGGAGGAGACAGTGCCAAATATTTTGAAGTTGACTTACAAACAGGAACATTGTCACTAGCACTGTCAGTGGTAAGTATTCATGTCAGTATCACACAAGTCTGTTGACAATATCACACCTCAGGATCGGGAGACACAAATAACACATGAAGTATTTGTTGCAGTCACCAATTTCCCAATTGATCCACGCACTGTAAGTATTAATATTTAACAATGTGAAGTAACAGTTACTTAAATATTCTTTTCAAATTTCTGCTATCAACCAAACGATGCACAGAACCAATACCAATGTAAGTTATTAATAGTTTTAAGTTATTGTATGTGGTGACCGTGTGATCATCTTACAGTGGCCATGGTCAGTACAACAACAGTATGTGTGGAGGATATTAATGACAACCCACCACAATGTCTGCTCAACCCATATGTAGCAGGTGAGATAGAGTGGTTTTCAATGATGCTACTGACACTGTCACATGCGATTACATTATCATTTCCTTATTTCACTATGACCTATAGCATATGAGAGCTACCATTGGTAAAAGTTATGGAACTAGGTTTAAATTACGAATTTACTGCTTCAAAAGATCAAGACACTCTAATAGAGCAGTCATCTACCTTCAATTTCTTACAGAATAATCAGGTTTGCCTCACCTTCTAAAATTTTCTAGTTACACCCTAGCTGTGCAGTTACATACATTGTATTTACAGCATATGTACTATTGCACACAAACACAAGAAATTATAGCTGTTATAAATCCTCTCGTACCAGATATCCCAGCCACATCTCAGCATATGAATGTTTTCTTTCAAGAGATGTAATAAGCTCTACTAGTGCTATATAGTGTTGTACCAATGAACTTCATTATGCAAGCATCAAATAATTTATATAGTACATTAAATGTTATTTTACCATGCAAATATATTTCTACCCAGCTATTGGTCATGATTTGGCATATGGATCTGAATTTGCTACAATTATCGTAAGTATTTCATAAAACACATCACACATATATTACAAATTATTGTTAACAGACAACCGACATGGATATTGGCAACCATAGTGTGCATTGGTATGAGCTGGAGAATACTGATGTGCCATATCTGATAGAACGAGAGACTGGAGTGATGACTACAACTGCTTTGTTCCGTGATAAAATTGGACAAATATACTACAACAGAATTCGTGTATATGACAATTATGGTCAAGCCCCCAGCTTGTTTGCTCTCTGTGACCTCCGAGTATGTTTTAATGACAACGTGAAATGATACATATTATTTTATTGGTCTTATTTCTCAGGTATATGTTGTCAGTGATGAATATCGTATCATCATCATAGTCAATCTTCCTATTGAAATAGTCCGTATGAACATTGTGTCAATCATTAAGTGAGACAAGACAAACATATGTCATAGTACGTTATATTGTTGCAATTTTGCAGTATTTTCCAGAGAGCTACAGGATGCTTGATCGGTATTGACACTATCAGGCCAAGAACCAGCGATGAAGAAGACTCTTTCCAGATCTCTCAGTGAGTGATACCTCATATTTTCTGTTAATTTATGGCAAACAATCATCACAACATGTTACTATTACAGAACTGATGTTATTGTTCACGGCATTGACCCAGTCACTTTTGAACTTAAACCTCGTGGTCCAATAATATCGTAAGAATTTGAGTAGTAAATTTATAACTAGTTTCACACTTTCTCTTATATAATAGTATAATAGATCGCATGTACAGTACAATTAACACTTCAATTCATCAAGCTGTCGGAGCATCTGTCCTTCAAGTCAGGGTAAGTGCCAGTTTTATGACAAAGAAATTCCTTTAAAGTTATTTATGGTCTCCAGCGTTTCCCAGTAGATGAAAATGATGATAATTCAGACTTATTGGTAATTCTTTGGATTGTCATAGCCTTCCTAGTCGCAATAGCAATAGTGTTATGCTGTTGCTTCATATGTTGCTACTGCTGGGAGAGAAGAAGGTAATGGCATGAGCTAGTGTAAATATTTGTTCACCCTGTTGTTCTCTTGTAGGAGAAAACTAGCTCACAAAGAACTCAGTAAGATAATTTTCAACTGTATGTGATCAATGTTTATTATTCTTCATTATTTTTAGAATCTGTTGTCTCTTTGGATCAGTTTGAAAATACTGACAAGTAAGTGTCTAGGAAATGTGTTTATATGTTAGAATTACACATTGAATGTGTTGTGTTTTGTGGTGTTATCATTGGCCCAGCGGCACTTACATAAACTGTAAATTTTCAGTCTCCTTCTATAATTATATACCACACAATTAATTGACATGATACCATAGTTCCTATTCAGTTTAATGGTAACGAAAGTTAAGATACTCTAATAGAACAGTCAACTCACTGTTTGGCCCCTGCTATTGGGCATAGTATAGGTAGTATGGACAGAGTGCTGGAGCTGCTTCACATTATACATTTGCAAGTTATTATTTGCACTCTAGGGTCAATCATCTACCTAATTATTGATCCAATTAAAAGCCAGGCTAATATCAACAAAATTTACAAGCAAGGCATGATTCTCAATTAATAGCATGTTTATATAGAGAACATACATGCATGACTGTATACGCTAATTTTGTCATTGTAGTGGTGGAGTATATCAAAATCCATTGTGGGTGCAGCCTTATGCAGAGTGGCAGGAAGAGTCTCAGTCACAGGAAATTGTTATGTAAGTGAAGGAATGAGTTGTGGTACTGATTTCTGACAATTTGTCATCTGTAGTGACGTTGATGATGAACCTGTCAGTGAAGTCAACCTAATTTATGCATCCCAGGTGAGATTTTGTATCCATTAAATGTGTGGCGCTAACAATGTAATGAATTTTGTGTTAGGAGTTAGAGATACCTGTCACTCAGTGTGAAGATGAGGACAGTGACGATGAGATGAAGAACGTACAACCGCCAGACTACTCAAACAGCATGAGGCTTGGTCAATATGTTGATGACACACAAACTTCTACCAGATACTCCTCTGCACAGGCCTACAGTCAACCATCTACATCTTATCAAAAGCAAAGTACATCATATCGTACCAGTGGCTATGGTGACACTACTGGTGGCTATGGTGGCTCTGATTCCTATGAAGCTGTGTCAGGGAATATTGGTGGAGGTACTACTAGTACAACCACAACACGCACAGTCTCTTACAAGAAGACAGCCTCCTACAAGAGAACCATAGAAGTTCCTGAGACCGTAGAGACTGTTGAAGTGATTCACACCACCTCTCCTACTACCCCTTTTGAAACAGAAGATGAGAACACAGGTTTGCTGTCTGATGGTAATCAATTTAATTTTGATGAAGACTGATCGAAACTATAACTTGACACAAATCACATTTACTTTTTATTATTTATCGTTTGGTGCTTATTACTTCACACATACATACACAAATATACACATACGTACACAAGCACAATCTTGTAGATGTATTTAAAATAAATCCGGATATTTAGAGTATACAAAATAATTATTCTCCGGATATTCGTTGTGAGTATTTGGTAGCTAGTTGGTCGCGGATCTGATGGGACAATGTTCTGGAAAGGTATCGACGAAGAAATTCGTGTGTGGTGACTTAATAGAAGACACAGGACTACGATATGCTACACTACGACCCATCGATGTCAACGTGACGATTAGCGGAGAACAATTACCACAAGCTGCTGAACAGAGATTACAGATTAGAGAAATATTAAAGGAGCACTCAGAAGGCTCGCAGTTTTCAAAGAAGACTTTTTCCGTGTTGCCAGATGTGGCGACGTTGGCAGAAGTCCATTTTGGGATAGGGTGTGAAATTGAACGCTATCACTTCTGTAGCGAGAAACACATAGGTGCCAATCATGACTTCCTCACGGGTGACGAGGTGAGAGACAGCAGTAAAACGTACAGTTTCGATTTAGTGGGATACAAACAAGTTCGAGAGTTGTCCTTGACGTTGGATATTCGACCTCGTGTGGGTCCTTTAGCCGGAAAGAACATTTCTTTTTGGTGGCGAAACGATACCCTTCAAGTCAAAGGTGGAGGCCCAAACTACTCTTTCTCATTTGCGAGACACCATTGGTACCATTCCTTCAGTAGTGTGACAGAATTCTGCAAGATTTGTCTACACATTGCTCACCATGTCCCTAGAACAGCAGCTATTGGTCTACACGACTTTCTTGTACTGAATGACGATCAGGAAGCACCAGAAGAACGTCTTATACAGGAACAACCTTGGACGCTATCCCAAATTGCTGGTCGTAGCCTCATGTGTCATCTGGATGCTATTCCCCATGGACTAGCCATTCCCACAAGATACCTGTCAAAGATATACAGTGGCTGTGACCCAGTTGACGTGACATTGCATTTGTGGCCTAGCACATTTCACAATGGGAAGAGTTGCAGGGTTACAGTGTTGGATGGGTTGTTGTACTGTGAGCTAACACACATGATCATGTTAAGGTACAACATAGGTCCCAGTTACCAGCTGAAGTGGTACGAGAACTTCAAGCCTGTTTCGGGGATGCAGCAGATTGGAGTGCACTCTAAGAGAGTTGATTGTTTTATTGTCAACAAGTATGTTGATAGCGAGCTTGAAGATGTGTTCTATGGTGAAGAGCAGTCACTGAAATCCACTGTACCAATTATAATCTCACTAGTTGGGTTTGAGGTTAAAGACTTGTATGTTAATCCTTCAATGACTGTCAAAGAGTTTGATAAAGAAGTTAGAAAATTGTTTGGCTTGAAGTCTGATAGTTTCTTAGTGTTACTCCCTGAGGGGGATTTGTCACCACAGTATAGCAGAAATGACCAATGGAAATGTGTTTACTCCTTGTTGCTTGGCAGCCAGACTCAGCATAGACCAAGCAGTTCCGGATCAGAGAACTTTACTCGTAGAAGTTCCCATCGCAATGGAAGCAGCAACTATGCCCCCAGAAGTCAAAGCAGTATAGCTGATTCACCACAGCACCAATCCTCAAGCTCATTTAGACCATGGCAGCCATTCCAACGTTCTAATTCAGTACGACAGTCGTCTTCCTCCAGTAACTACGGACCCTCATCATTTCAGAGGTCAATGTCAATTCGACCAACAACTAAATCTGCTCCCTCACCAATGGTGTTGGCTACAAAGTTGCTTTCTAATGACTGCAGAAATTTTCCGATGCACAAGAACATTCATAGCCTGAGCGTTGATGAGGTTTATGATATGCCAATGTACAGTTATGACCTGGAGAGGTACGGCATATTTAGTCACTCAGTAGTGCAAGTTTTTGAGGTGACAGGACCAACAGTGCCCATTTCATTCTGTGGATCCACAGCTCAGCAGCGTAGCACTGGCCAAGCTTCAAATTCAACCTCCTCGCATGTTAAAAGCCGATCCATTAATCTTATGGACATCAACCCAGCATGGCCCATCCCCACACTTACACAATATGTTGAAGCAATAATCTGTCCTCGTCAGGCTGTGTCACAGAAGAAAATCACACTGGGTAGTAATACACTCATTGATACTGTGGACGTCATGAAGCTAAAGGTATCAGAAATTCTTGACGTGTGGAAACCTGTGTGGTGGAAAACAAAGGGATCCTCTTCAGCACATAAAATGTCATCGAAAGACATTACTCCTGAAGATGTCTTGATCATTGAGGCAATGAATCACCAATACAATTGAATTGTAATATATTACATATCCACAGCTTTATTATATCATTTGATTGAAAATTTCTATATATTTATTTCACAAATTTTATTTCATTAAATTGTATACTAAAATATCAGTCATAAATTTTATTTCAATATTGTATATCTCTAATTGTACATAATAAAACATTTCAAGTAATGTGTGTATATATAACAATTTGACACCTCAGATCAAAGGAATTCCAGAGGATACATTTGCCATGTATACCTTTACAGGAATACATCTGAATGTACACCGGTGTGTATTGAAATGTATCCCGGGATGCACTTTTAAAGAGCAAGCCACTTTCATCAAAGCAAGCATGGCCTTGATGTGGATGTGGTAGTTCTGTTTGTTTTATACAAGCTCAGACCGAAATCAATTGTGGAATGCCCACTTGATGATTACCACAAATTGAAGTGTTGCCACAAGAAGCACTCAAATGAAGTATCCTTGCCATTCTACAAGTTGGGAAATGTTACTTAAAGGTTAGAACTAGTCTTACAGTGCATTCACAAGCGTTTCGGCACATTTTTGAATGTGCACACACCCACATTACAAATGACACGAGTTAACTACTCTATAATGAAGTTTACCCCTTTAGGTCTTTAGTATATGCTGTGAGTAGTCTTTAAACAATGCACAAGCATTAAAACACTTGTAAATTCCCCGAAATTTGCCCTACTCGACTTTTTCATGATATCCGTAGGACTCGTCTGTTTATTATAACAATCGTAGCTACAACGTTACTTGCTGCCTAACCATAATCGAATCTTTCAGGCATGCATATAAAACCAATCCAGTGGTTACACTCATATTGGCATCAAGGCTATCATATCAGCCTGAATGGAAGTGTTACATATTAGTTGTAGCATGGGCACTCATGATTTGCCTGATATGTATGCCCGCAGCCCTTGGGCTTTGGGCATACATATCAGGCAAATCACAAGTGCCCATGTTACAACTATAAAATTAGTGGCATGAGGGCTTTGCCTGATATGTATGCCTGAGTGCCCGAGGGCCGCAGGCCCAAGGGTATACATATCAGGCAAAGCCCAAATGCCCTGTGTTACAGCTAATATGTAACACTTATCAGGCCAGCTGATAGCCTGTACAGGGCGATCAATCACCCAAGCCAATACGAGTGCAGTCACTGGATATAATTTATTACATATGCATACCTAAAATTTTTGATTATGGGTCAGCAGCTGGTTACGTTCAGTTACAATGAATGTACATATCCTAGAGATATCACAGAGAATTTCGGTTACGTGAGTTTAATGTTTTAATCAGTGCTATATTGAATTGTTTACAGAAACAGTATGGAGTTCACTAAAGGCCTAGATAGGTTGTAGAATGGTTACTCCGTGCAGAGTAGTAGCTTCACGATGGGGATGTGTCTGTATCCGAAAACGTGCAGAAACGATCAGTGAATAAGCTATAGCACTACTTGAATTTCATCATGAAAACTACTCAGACAGAGAGCATTTTGTTATCCTCGCCATCCTACGAGTTGAAATAGGTTAGACCTGGTTGTGCATCCTAATCACATGAGTATTAATCAATCCCCACAATCGATTTTGGCCTCAACGTCTATATAATCACTGCCCAGTTGTATATAGCTTGGCTAAATTTCGTATGTAGCCCGGGCGGCTCCTTTGATCTGAGGTGTGAAAGTGTTACATTCTATGCATCAATGATATAATGTAATTAGTTGCAAAGGGTCAACAGGACTTAATGACAAAAGGAGAACTGAGAGAGAATCCTGGTGATGGGACCAAGAGGAGTAATAAGTGTAGTTTATTGTAAATGTGTAGTTTGCATGCCAAACCTGCATAAGAAGGTCACTGATAATCCCCAGATGTGTCATAAGTGTACACAGAAGCCAATACGTGCTGGGGTCTTCTGTGTACAAAGAGACCTTGATGTAACCACTATGTGTGCTCTTTTCATTGGGGAGGCTACAGCCATGACCAATATAACTACCATGTATCTGTGATAAACAGAGCTTGTACTCCAACTGAAGTGATTTACCAAGTACAGAAACAGGAAAGAGTGTTTGTTTTTGCTGAAATGATGAAGTACTTTATAATAGTTATAACATTTGATACAATTCACTGTGAGCGCTTTCTGAATGCAAACACTACCATACATGGTAAACCACAATAAGCATCACACTATTAAAATGCCTCACCGATCACATCCCATTCTTCTTGAGATAGTAATATACTGAGTAGTTATGGTAAACAAAAGACTTTATATAGTCTATAGTCTAGTGTGTGTATACAGTTTGTCCAGTGCATGCATCCTACATCATCATAGAATTGAATGTTGTCTTGTGTAAAAGAATTCATGGAAGTCCTGCTTTAACACCAACTCCACGTTGTGTCCTAGCATCCTAAACAGCATGAAGAGATTTTTCTCCTTTTACTGCACAGGCTTCATAACAATTTCAAAAAGATGTAACTAGCTTACAATCACCATTAGCAAGGGCATCCTTCATATACCAGATCACAAACTGAAACCATAATATGGCTAGTTACAGTTTGCCATCTTCTTTCTGGCATAAAAAGTCTACCTCTTGATTTACCTCCATAGCACTTAGCACCGCAAAAAATACTACATGCAATTCACCACACCACTACTACTACAGTATAAGTACACTACTGTCTACTCCACTGATATCAATCCATACAATGCAATATACTGCATATAGCACCCTTACAGAAGTTTATGTTGATGGAAGCCCCTTGTAATAGAAGACACCACTTGGTACCAGGCACAACAGTAGCAAGGCACCAACACTTTCAACACAACAGCTAGTTGCATGAGATACACCTGCACAGTGCACACACTTCCTCGTAGTGACTATAAACTCTATTACTAACTGCTTGTACCTTACCAGGAGACTGAGGGAAGTGTATCAGATATTCTGGAACATCCCGGCACCTTCAAGGTCGAAGTCATACTTGGTTACAAAAGTAGAGCTTTGCTATATGTAAATGTACACAGGCTATCACTACACATACCACCCACTCCTATTTTCTGTAATCATTTGGTCATGGCAGCACCTTGTTGGTTTTTTATTGATGAAGTCCAAATAATTGAGATGGACACTATATCAAATGCACCAACCAAAACTCCATAGCTGAAGATGCTTGGTCATTGAGGTAATATAATATATCTGCAGTGTTATTATCATTCAATCATTTCTTAACATTAATTTTCATTCACAAATTATATTTCATTAATTTAATATCTCAAATCATCCATAATTACAACATAATTATAATATACACGTGCATTTATCATTGATATAATGTAATTTAGTTGCAATGACTTGTTCATTGGAGAGAGAAATTTACAACTATGACTAACTACCGGCATACATCTGTGTGATAAATAATAACAACTTGTACTCCAATTGAAGTGATTATACCACATACAGGAACAGGGAAGAGTGTTTTGTTTTCGCTTCCTTCAGCTGAAATGATGGGAGTACTTTATATAGTTAATAGAGCATTTGAGATGGTTCACTGCAGACGTTTTCTGAATGCAAACACCAGGTATAGACCTACCATATATGGTAAACCACAATAAGCAACACTTTAAAATGCCTCACCAATCACATCCCATTCTTCTTGAGATATTTCACCCTATAGTGATATAGTAGTTATAGTAAACACAAGGCTATATTATAGTGTAGTGTGTGCATACAGTTTGTCTATCCAGTGCTTGCATCCTGTAGAGGAGGTCAACATCTTCAACGAATTGTTGTCTTGTGTGAAAGAATTCATGGAAGTCCTGCTTTAATACCAACTCCATGTTGTGTTCTTCCAACATTCTAAACAGCATAAAGAGACTTTTCTCCTCTTGCCACATATATAGCATAAATGGTGTAACTAGCTTACAGTCACCATTAACAAGGACATGAAGGGCTATGGAGATGTTGTTCTTCATCACCAGAAAGATGACGAAACCATAATATAATTGCAATTCTTTCTGGCATAAAAAGTTTATCTTGATAGCACTTAGCAAAAAAACCTCTCAATAGCACTCAGCATAGGAAAAATACCTTATTTGCAATTCCATATTAGTGCTATAACATCATTTGCTATCTCGATACAACAGTAAGCACATTCCACTGATATCAACCCATACAATATATGTATAACATTCTGCAAATTAGTACCCATAAAGAGGTTTATGTTGACAGAAGTCCTTTGTAAAAATAGTGGAAGCCCCAACATACCACTTGGTACCAGGCACAACAGTAGCAAGGGATCAACACCTTTAGCAAAACAGCTACTTGCATGGGACACACCTGCCTCTTTATATACTTGTAGTGATTATATATAACACTAACTGTATACCTACCTTACTAGGAGAAGGAAGTGTATTAGATATTCTGGAACATCCACCACACCTTCGAGGTGGAAGTTATACTTAGCTCCAAACAATGGAATATCATCGATGTTAAATGATGGGATGGCAGAGTAGATGCTGCTGCCACACATGTGGTCACCCTCAGTAGAGGATCTAAATCGACACCTGCAAGAGGAGGGCAGACAATTATAAGGATTATAGTGCACCCTTAGGAGCATGTTAAAAGTGTCTACACTAGAGAGAAATCCTGATTTTAGGTGTGTATGGATAGATATCCTTTTTTCAGGTATCCTTCACCCACAATAAAAATCAAAACACTTACATATCCTTCAATAAAAGGCACAATGGATGTTTTCTACTTGAATGACAAAAGCACATGACATTGTTTGGACATATGTTTAATTGGCAGGGATTATGATTAGAAATTTTGTTCCTTAACTATATTGGCAAGGCTACTCATTTACTGGCATAAGCTTTAATTTGGTAAATAACTACATGTAATTCACCAATTTACCAATTTAACTTCCTCACCAATAAGTATACAATATTTAATCACGATAAACTATACATGTATCATCTGTTCAATTTAACACCCTTACACTAATTCATTGGAATCAATAGTGGTTCCAATTAAGAAGCCTCCTGGTCGCAGGTTCTCACATAAATTCAATAACATCATCTTTGCCTGAGCAGCACTCTCAAAACAGTATTGGAGGGAAAACTGACAACTGGCGATGTTGAACCTCATGTAAGGATTCTTATACACATCTCGTAGTCTCACCTGCATACCAATTAAATCCACCATAGCTACTATGAATAGAACAAGCAGACCAGCACAATTTTAACTTGAACAGTGAAACTTGTGTGTCACCTTTCTAAACTGGCCATGTTGTAATTTCTAAATGTGCAATTAGTATGACCTATGTAATCACCTACTTAATATCACTATGTAATAAGGTCACTTGTCAATTTTCAACTTGAAATTCCCCCAAATGTGTACACCTGATGTAGCCACTTGGTCAGGAAATATTGGCCCAAAGCAACAGGAGTATAGACAAGATGTAGATGGTGCCACTCACTCTTGTACAATCGGCAGTGTGGAATTCAGCATTGAATAGTGGCTGCCTGTGACGACCTCTCATCCTGTCTGAGTTGTATCTGGTATCACATTGTTCAATGGACGTGGCTGCAATATCTGTAATGTAACCACAGTGGTAATGCAAAGTATGTACACCATGATCATAAAAAGCACTGTGATTTCAATTTAGTAATTACCCCCTAAAGGGACTTGAATGCCTGTGGGTTCTAGCCCCTAGCTTACCTGCTCCAACAAGATAAGAGATGTTTCCCTCTTTCCACTTGAGCAAGTCTCCTCCCTTGCCACAACACATGTCTAGCACGGTGTAATCTCTTTGGAGTATGTGCATGCGGATCAGCACACTCTTCACCCAGTTGTTGAAGTTGCGTAGATAAAATATTCGACTCTATTATGGGACCAATCACACTTATTACGCATACAAATATACATAATGGCCTACAAACAAGCCCGGCCTTATGATTATGAAAAAACAACATACTGGTACTATTATCCAGGAGGCCTAGGGTTAGACTTAAAAAAGAATACAAAAAATTGCCAAGTTCATAAAGTAGCCTAGGTGGTTGTTCCACTAGCTGTTTTGATATTGCAGGAGATGAAATTTTGCTTGCTGGTAAAATACAAGTAAAGAGGTATCTGTACTGATAGAATTGCTTATTGATATACTGTGAGATAGTAAAATGGAGGTAGATGAAGTAAGTCTTGGTGTAGTACTATCTGTGGCAACTAGCATTTCTTCTATTTTATAGGCTCTGTCAGTTTAGTAATTGTTTTACTGAGTATGTTATCCACAGCACATTAATGCAGGATCTTATGCACACCACTACTCATTGGAGTGTACACTGTTCCTTTCACTGATAATGGGCATACAAGTGTTGTAGTGAGCTACCAGCAGTGTATCCTTTCAAATTAAAAGGCAGCATGCCCCTCATAATGCATACAAAAATCAAGAACTCAAGGTTTTCTTCCAAAAAAAAAGAAAAAAAAGTTGAGTTGCCTTTCTCTAAACAGGGAACCAACTGATCATCATGATGGTGAGAGACAAGATAACAGTGGTCTCGTGCAACTTTCTAATTATACAGTTTATAAGTCTTGTACTGAGACTGATGGAATAAGTGCAGATCAGTTCAGCATCAAAACCACGTTGGGTCATCAGGGTTTATAGAATATCCCAGTGTGACCCATGTGTGAAATGAATTAATCGGTTAAAGTGAACACATCAAGGTCTAGCCCTTTTACAGTCCAGCTTCGTTTGTGAGCCATGCCCATTTGTTGGATTATATGCTATTGTCTGTAAGCATATGTGGAGTCATACCCATCTACTGGTAGTGATAGTGTGCACTGTAGTCTATATAGGTATACATGAACCCATATCTGTTGACTTAAGTGGAGCCACATCCACTAATTGATTGTTATTGTATGATTGCCTTGCGGCATGCCCATGTCAGTTCCTTTAGTGAGCCACGTCCATCTATAGGGAGTGTGTGATACTGTTTGTGTGCAGCCATGCTAATTGGGTGTGTTGAAGTTTGAGTTGCTAAAAATTGCATTTCATTCCTTTAAATTTTAGCCAGTGTAGACATGTATATGCTCTTGAAGTAATAAAGTCCATTTCACAAACTAGATGTTTGATTGCTTGATGCCAATTGATTACTTGATTGAATTTGATCCCAGGATTAAGTGCCTATAAAGGTAACTATCCTTTGAATTATGGGTACTTTCACAAAGCCATATCCACTTATAGGAAACGTGTTTAGTTGTCTGCAAACTTTCCTGTTTAGTTATCGCATATAGCTACCCATTTAGGCTTAACCTAATAAGCATCCAAAATATAACTTTAAGCGTACACCTCAGTTTAAATCATCCAGGTCAGCAGTAATGACCCAGGTTAGATGCTGGTGTAAATATACATACCAGAATCTATTTTCAATGCAAAAGTGAAGTAACACAACATCATGCAAAAGTACACTTCATTTCACTATTGCAATTAGCCACTCATTATTCTGATAGACCAATGTAGACTAGTGCTGAAACGAATAGCAATTTTTACTATTCGAATAGTTGTGGAACAAAACAACCGAATATTTGATTATTCTACTTCAATTGAACAAATACTGAAACCTTTTGTTAGGGAGCAAGGTAAGGCCTAAGAGCTATTTCTGTCTTTTCTATAATAGAATTTTTACAGCATAGATACATCACTTCATTCATAGTCTCAAGTTTCAAGGCATCTGAATACAGTGTACAAAGTGCTAACAATTATTCGAATAGTGTGTTAACGAATCAAATAGTGTCATGCCAACCGAATAGTCCGAGGCAAATAACCGAATAATCGTTTCAGCACTAGTGTAGACCCATTCTTACCATTTGCTAATAGCTAGGGACCTGGTGTGATATTCACACAAAACATAATACATGTCTGATTTGCCTGATCACACCACAAATGCAATCAAGCTATCAAAATAAAAAGTTCTCAATCCCAGTCACAAATGCAGACTTTGCCAGAACCACAAATTTCTATCAAACAGTGCAATGCGATGACAGGTTCATTTTCAATTTTGGTCTACAGATGGCCTGTGAGATACTACATACAAATTATGCAGTCAGAGTATTGACCATTGTTGAAAAACAAGCTGAGTGTCCAAGACTTACCTTATCCTTTTTGGCATTCTTCTCACTGGTAACAAATTTCTCAACTTGAGGAATGTTGTATTCTTTTCCAGGTAGATTATCTTCTGGTAGCTTCCTTTTACTACCTGATGTAGAAGCCATACTAGTGTCAATTTCCCAATTAATGCCCACCCACTATCCAGATATGATTTTTATAAAGGCACAACATTACTGCATATTAACAATTTACCTGGACAATGAAAGAACCAGTTTAGTTAAATGTACTGCACTTCTTCAATTTTCAATGCTCACTCCACACTGAATCAACAATCTTATTTAATTAAGACAGTGGGTGGTTTATGAGATAGAATTCATAATAGTACTTGTAGCAATTGTCCTAATGAATACAAACTATTACCGAGACAAATAGCATATTACCTCCCATCTGGATCGACTCAAGATTTGGCTCAGCCAACTGGTTGTTGAGGACGTCACTGCTAATGGCCACACACGATATAATGGAGTAAATTTGAAGGAACTATATTTACCTTACTCACTTCTTTTTCCTCTTCTTCCATTTCTCAAAAGTTAGTTTATCCCACCTCCATGAACAGTCTCTCTTCCTCTATTGGATGACTAGCACTGTCACTACCAGCTGTTGCTACATGTTGCCACTATCTGATCACTTCTTGTTCATTTTGATCTGCTACTTCCTCCATTTGCCTGTAGTATCCATCATCGCGTCTTCTTCCTTTATTTCTTCACTCTTGGCCTCTAACCTCAGTGGATCAGGTTTGCAAGGAGTGGGGGTCTTATCTTTATTATAAAGAAGGTGATAGGGCCCTACAAGGCATATAGTCAAAGCGTATGTGCAGTCGCATATATAGCAATATATATAGTCAGTACCTTGTTTGTTGTTATCCATGAAGTGCGAATATAAGTGAAGTGGTTTCAGAAGTTCAAGCCTGGACACTATAACACAAATGCACAAACTACAAGATCATAAACTGCTAGATGGCGACTGTTGCATCGATTCCTAAACAGTCAAACACTTAACCAACAGATATGTAGCTACTACTATTGGGATGATGAAATAAGCTCTACTGATATACTAACAGGAGCAAATCCAGACTTTTGGAAAGAGGGGTCAAAATGTGAGCCCAAAATGTGATAAATTTCCATACCAGGGATAGAAGCTAGGAAGGAAGCACCCTTCACGGTGCTATTGACAAACTCAAAATGATTTAAAATTCAGTGTGTACATAGCTACATTTAGACCAAAGATTAGCTACCATTTGGTAATTGTGTTGAAAGGTTATATACAACCTCATACATATGAAGTTAGCAGTTATATTTGACTAGATACATGCATGATTCATCTAAGTATATACAGCTGTAGTTATACTGTATATGTACTTACAAACTTGTAGCCAGATATATAAATGGCATACTGTAGGTTAAGTGATGTTTAATAAGTCTCTAATTCCTGTTTATTTAGGTTAGGTAATCCTAAGGCTGCAGCACATGTTGCTGTCAGACCTTCAGTGCTGGCCACTGTGAAGCTTTAATAATAATAATCTATCACCCCAACATCAAAATGTCATTGAAGACACTACTGCTCACGATACCTTGGTCATTGAGGCAATAAATATATATACAGCATTATTATCATTCAATCATTTCTATTACATTGTATAACTTTCATTCACAAATTTTATTTCATTAATTGATATCCCAAATTATAATATACACGTGCATTTATCATTGATATAATGTAATTTAGTTGCAATGACTTGTTCATTGGAGAGAGAAATTTACAGCCATGACTAACTACCATACATCTGTGTGATAAATAATAACAACTTGTACTCCAATTGAAGTGATTATACCAAATACAGGAACAGGGAAGAGTGCTTTGTTTTTGCTTCCTTCAGCTGAAACGATGGGAGTACATTATATAGCATTTAAGATGGTTCACTGCAGACGTTTTCTGAATGCAAACACCAGGTATAGACCTACCATATATGGTAAACTACAATAAACATCACATTTAAATGCCTCACCGATCACATCCCATTCTTCTTGAGATATTTCACCCTATAGTGATATAGTAATTATAGTAAACACAAGGCTATATTATAGTGTAGTGTGTGCATACAGTTTGTCTATCCAGTGCTTGCATCCTGTAGAGGAGGTCAACATCTTCAACGAATTGTTGTCTTGTGTGAAAGAATTCATGGAAGTCCTGCTTTAATACCAACTCCATGTTGTGTTCTTCCAGCATCCTAAACAGCATAAAGAGACTTTTCTCCACATGTCATTTTCAAAATGATGTCACTAGCTAACAATCACTACAAGAAGCAGGAGTTCATAATACTTAGGAGAGTATCCTACTCTCATATAAGGATGCATTGTGAAGTTATGATGTAACACTTCCGAGTTCACCCACTTCTCTTTGTATAATTAATGATGTCATTAATTGAATATATTATCGACTGAATGTGTACCTAAAAATGTTGCTAGCAACTGAATTAACTCGAGCTGTCAGCGTTTTTCATTGTACTATAAAAGCGCGCCATCAAGTATTTAGATAACCATGTAGGAATTTCTTACTGGACAAGGTGTTGTACATATGAGCAACCATAAAGTGCACGAATTGTTGACAAACACTGTGGGATGCTCGGGACAGCCTGACCGACCCGTTGTATTATCTTCTTAGTATATTATGAACTCTTGCTACAAGCAAAGGTATCAAATGCTATGTCTTCCTTCATCACCAGAAAGATCATAAACTGAAACCATAATATTATAGTTGAAATATTGACATAAAAATGTTCATCTCTGAGTACAAAAAGGCAATATTTATTTGATGCCTCATATACACCACACCACTACTACAGTAATATCAATCCATACAGTATACATACATATTATAAATTAGCACCCATACAAAAGCCCCTGTAATAGAGGAAGCCCCAAAAGACCACTTGGTACCAGGTACAACAGTAGTATCTACCAACAACAGTTAGTTGCATGAGAACACTACCCCTCTTGATACTTGTAGTGACCATAAACTCTATTACTAACTACTTGTACCTTACTAGGAGAGGGAAGTGTATCAGATATTCTGGAACATCCACCACACCTTCGAGGTGGAAGTTATACTTAGCTCCAAACAATGGGATATCATCAATGTCAAACGATGGGATAGCAGAGTAGATGCTGTTACCACACATGTGGTTGTCCTCAGCGGACAATCTAAACCGGCACCTGCAAGTGGAGGATAGACAAGGAGTGTGGTGGAAACACTAATTCTTGGGAGCATGCTAAAGTGTTTATACAAGAGAAGAAATTCTAAAGTGATTTATAGGTGTCCTGGTTATCAAGGTGTCTTTTATTTTAGGTACCTTCCAAATAATATCAAGCATCAACACACCTTTGAATGAAAGGCACAAATGTTTTTCTCTGCTAGACTCTGGAAGTATGTGCTTTTTTCATTATAAACTATACACTACAATAATTCATCAGAGTTCTTACACTAATTCATTGGAGTCAATAGTGGTTCCAATGAAGAATCCACCTGGTCGAAGGTTCTCACACAAGTTTTGCAACATCAGCTCAGCCTGAGGAATACTCTCAAAACAATAATGGAGGGAAAACTGACAGCTGGCTATGTTGAACCTCATGGCAGGATTTTTGTACACATCTCGTAGTCTCACCTGATAAATAATAGTATCAAGAGTACATTTATAACAGAATTGGCTTTGAATGGCACAGACTAGCATGCTTAAAATTGTTTTTACTGTAGTAAACTCTGTCCATGTAAATAAAGGATCCGGCAATCATAATAAACCACAAAAATGAGCAATTTGTGTACAAAGTAACTTCCTAATGTAGCCACCTGCTAAATATGGTCACTGCATAAAGAGGTCACCTGCCTAAACCGCCCAACTTGAAAATCTCCAAATATTTTAATTGTGATTGACATAATGTAGTCATCTGTTTAATAAGGTCGGCCCAAAAGGTTACAGAATGTTACAGAAGATGTAGTTTGTGCCACTTACTCGTGTACAATCGGCAGTATGGAATTCAGCACCAAATAGTCGTTGCCTGTGACGACCTCTCATCTTGTCTGACTTATACCTAGTCTCACATTGTTCAATTGATGTGGCTGCAATATCTGCAATGTAACCACAGTGGTAATGTAGTGGAAAGTAAAGTAATGGTCAGAAGCAAAGAACATCATTGTAGTGTAACCCGTAACAGAGTTAAACGCACCACTGTTTGTTGGTTTCTAGCTCTGACCTACCTGCCCCAACAAGATAAGAGATGTTTCCCTCCTTCCACTTGAGCAAGTCCCCTCCCTTGCCACAACACATGTCTAGCACGGTGTAATCTCTTTGGAGTATGTGCATGCGGATCAGCACACTCTTCACCCAGTTGTTGAAGTTGCGGAGATAAAATATTCGACTCTATATGAGAACAAATCACATTTAATAATTACACACAGCCTAGAATTATGAAGAATCAATCACCTATAATAAAACAAGCCTACTGATAATGACAAAAAAAGATAGGCTGGTTGATGATATGTTTAAACAATACATTACCTCTCGTCTAGATTCAAGATTAGGCTCAGCCAACTGGTTATAGAAAGATGCCACTTGGGCAGCATTTCCAGATTGCTACACACAATATGGTAAATTATATACGTAAATCTTTTATATCACTTCACCTGTAAGTCACTACTGTCATCATTTACTTCTCCTTCCTCTTCTTCTAATTCTTCATGAGTTCTTTTCTGTCCCCTCTGTGAGACCTGTGAACCTTCTGCTGCTATATGACCACCATCTTCTGGTTCATGATAGTTCCTCTCTTCTCCCTCCTCTACCTCACCACAGCTGGATGAGTCACTGTCACTACCAGCTGCTGTCTCATGCTGCTCTTCTCTGTCTGTCACTTCTTGCTCATCTTGAGTGGGATAATCAGCCTCAAATTCTTCCTCCATTTGTCTGTAGTATCCATCATCCTCCTCCTCTGTGTCTTCTTCTGGGGGTCTGGGCCATTCTTGTGTTGGATGGCCTGTAAACAGCTGACCTGACTCCAGCCCCAGTGGATCAGGCTTGCAAGGTGTGGGTATCTTATCTTCAGTATATGGTTGAGGTGATGGGGTCCGCCTACAAGGTGCAGTTAATTGTACAATTATGTACTAGTTCAGTTACCTCAGTGGTTGCTTTGGCTGTAACCTCATCACTGATGATTCTAAAAGTAATGTAAAGCTAACTTTTTACACAGATAGACCACACACTGACCACATACCTATTTCTGACACTAACATGTTCATAACAGCATCCCTTTTAGTATCATCTATAAAGTCCAAATAAAGGAAGCGTTTTAGAGGTTCAGGCCTGGACACTACACCAAATTGACAGACCACGACTCTACAAATACCCCTTTGGTGTAGCTTCACTGCTGAATTCCATTCCTTCACACACCTGAACAAAACACACACTGAGACAATGCAAATTTATACCTACTACTATACCGATTGCTGGAGAGATATGGTTCACTAATACCAACTACTATAACACAGCTCTCAGTCATGGCCTGACTGATATGGTGGTCATTAAAATGGTGAGCATCAGGCATGCAATGGTAACACGCCAGTGCTTTTAGATTATGTTTATTTCTCAGGGGTCTCACGACTGCCTCCCTGGCTAACTCTACATCTGACGTGCTGTGTGATACAAACAAGTGGAACTTCTTTCCAGGAGGAAGAACACCTGTCAACAACAATATATGACATAAACAATATTTACAGACACAGACGTGCCAACAAAACCGTACTTTATTATGGTTGCTATCTTTTCTCATAGCAACATACAACAATACTACAAATCATTTCAGCCTGTTATCAAACTTTTACTGCTCCAGGTATAACAGATACAATAAGAGGTTAAGAGCAACCACTTTAACTCTTTACCAGAGGAAACTACTCAATGCACACACACACAGTTAGGTCATGCCATTGTTTGCATACATACTACAGCCATACAAGTAGGAGGAGCTATAGGTATACAACAGCTAATGCCATCACAGCTGGGCACTGTGCTTTGTACACAGACAAAGTGGTGTACAGTGTAAGAAGGATTTACAATACTTTCACAATTTTTTTCATACATGCACGAGATGTCTTTTACTTAAACTATCCCCCACTGAACAATGTTAACACCTCTCAGTAGACTAGTTTCTGCATCAGTCACTGATGTCAGATATGCAACAGTCAATCATGCTAATGGTTCTGCATTATCAAAGTAATGCTTATACAGGCAAGCAATCAGTAAATTCTCTACTCTGACAGCTGTCTACTACAGAACTCCTCTATAACCTGACACTGCCTGCTGCACCAAAGACACCATCTTGACAATCCAACACCTTCACTAATCTGGCAATTTTGATCACCAATGACCATTGGATTATGGACCTTATGCAGGTAACTATCAGTGAGGTAAGGAATTTTACAGTGTTAAGTAATACACAGTATACTGTTGATGTGTATTAGTGAAATCCAAGTTATTTAGGGAATACCACTGTGTGCATTGAATATTTAGCCTGTCTCTTGACATCGAAGTTTACTCATGTAACGTATAACTACATAAGTTATATGGTAATCTGTGAACACACAGAATGATTATATAACATTTACAGATTTAGGTGAATAAAAATCCTCTTAAAGTAGAACAACAGATAGTTATAACCGAGCATATTAACTTATAGCAATCTATATATCTACAAGTTATGCGTATATGTACTAAACACAGTTACAAGTTTGTGCATCCATCATCAATACTATATATTCACATCAATATTTGTTGCATAACAAGAAGCAAATTACAGTAGTTATCTACAGTTAAAACTAATTCAGGAATTCAATCAACACTATATATTCACAGGTGTTGACTGCAGTTATAAGGTATCATGAACAGTTAATATTGTATTGATAAGGAGAGGAAGTCATGACATCACAAAATGTTTACATCAGCTATACTGGTGTTGATGGTAGTTAGCAGATTTTGCATCTAATTAGTAGTCTAGTCCATATTAGGATAGCACACACACTTCTGGTCAACTCACAAGGTCAGAAATAGTTTTCGTTGCATATATGCTGGCACCAGTTAGTTCATAATTTTATTTTTAATGTTATGAACATTTGTAGTATAACTACTATCTGGAAAAGGAGTTCGATAGTGATTGATAAGTGTGCATATTTACAACGTGGTAAAGCAATGGAAGTTAAACTTTAAAATTGAAATTTCCTAATAAACACAATATATAGCTAGGTATGTAGTGGAAAATTTCAACAAAACATACAATACCATGAGAGATAGGTATCTACTACAATACCATGAGAGATAGGTATCTACTACATACTTATAAAAGCCATACTAAGATATAGGATTTTGTGGTAAAGATTCCTATATATAGTGCCAGGTGTCTTGTGCATGTAGGAGTCATTCTTTCAAAACATGCAGTGTGTCCTAAATTTGAGTTATCAATGTAGGCAACTCAGATAACAATGTGGGCAAGCAGAACTAGAAAGTTGAATTTGATAGTTCATGTGAATGAGAATACAACTATCCTAGCTAGTTAATAATTTCAAAAACTCGCTTAATGGCTGAATTCGGCCACCAGTAATCCCAAAAATCCAGCAAAGAAAACAGCGATGCACACAGAGACGAGATACTAATAAGTAATTAAATTTATGTGGCCTAAATCATGCATGGGTTGAGCTAGTGTGATGTGAAGTGACTCCAAAACTGCTCACAAAAAAGTTGTAGTCAAAAATCATGGGAGAACACAGTTTCATAACCAAGGAAGCTGATTGTCAATAAGTATATAGCGCTATTAGTAAGCCGCAGGAATTTTTTGCTCTGTTTATCCGACAACACTATGAATGCTATACCGTATAGAGGGAAACTTTGGCAGGACTAAACTTTGGCAAATAGCAAGTTAAATTGCATTGCATTTGGCGAACAAACTTTTGCAAATTCAAGCTCAATCTTTAGCTTTAAAAACGCTAATCTGAGGTGCTACGAGTAATTAGCAGTTTAACTCTGAAAAATTTGTAGCAGATCGCCAAAGTTTCTCTCTTTACATTAGGTGTTAATAGAAAGGGTATACTTTACTAGAGGATGCATACTTTACTAGAGGATGCAAATCCATGTAGAGATGATACTATACAATTTTGTTTAAGCTGCAATAATAGGAAACAGTGATGCACTGGAGGAGTTCTGTACACAACATTGTGTATTCTGTACAACTTCTCTACCCAATAGTACCCATATGTTAGCTAGTATAGAGCTGTCTGGGCCCACTACAAGAATGTTGGGTGTAGTATAATTAATATCCACATATATAATCATTACCATATATGGAATACACCAAGAGTGTATATAAGGAGTAGTGAGATCGGTACTTTTCACTAATCATCCTGAGAAACTCAACAATGAGACTACTTGTCTTGACAAGTTTGGCTGCAGCCCTACTCTTAACAAGAGCAATAGTAAGTCCATCACAACTACGAGTTACCATCTCATTGTTATGTCTCTCACTACAGGATAATCCTACATCATGTGGTGACTGTACATACAGCACATTCAGAGGAGATCCCGGATTACCAGGACCACAGGTACTGGCTGGCAACATGTACTGAAGTAGTATCTTCTATGCTATTGTAGGGCCCTAAAGGATATCTGGGTGATGATGGTGTTCGTGGTAGGTCAGGCCAACCAGGCACCAATGGAGCTTATGGACCAAAGGGAGATGATGGTGACCGAGGATATCCTGGCCCTCGTGGCCCTAAAGGACAATGTCTTCTCACTGATGGACAACCTGGCCCTCAAGGAGAAAAGGGAGAACCAGGACAGAAGGTATCACAATTCAATCCTAGATGTTACTAGAAGTGCTGTTGATGTCTTAGGGTATAACTGGATACAAAGGAGTCCATGGCCTTAAAGGTTACAAGGGTGAAAAGGTCAGCGATAATTGGTGTCCTATGATGTTGATCATGTGATCCATTTCAGGGACAATGTTGTCAGCATGCTCCACCTGGTTATCCAGTAAGTGTCAATACAGTCATTGTAACTCTGCAGCATTGTCAGTATTGTTGTTACACTTACTATTTACACATGTTGTCATACAGGGTATCCCTGGAGATGAGGGGCCTTATGGTGAACGTGGAATTCCAGGAGATCGGGTTAGTATTTTTGTATAATATAAAGTGCCACCTGGAAGGCAATGTACCTGTGTTTTGGTCAACAAACAACTACAAAATGCATAACAAGGATAATTAACCATTACCTTTTATCCAAAATTTTGTACTCTGTATATAGTTAGTAAAACACCATATATGGTGATATTGTTATTGCATTACAGGGTCCGCGTGGTCCAAAGGGACAGAAAGGAGAGACCAAGGGGCTTTGGAAGGTACCGTGAAAGAGTCAGTACCTCATATATATATATATACATATTTGTGGTTCGTTTACAGACAAGGAAACAGTTTGAGTATCTCGTCAAGTACCTTGGACTTCAGGTAAACAATAAGAACACTTCATTAAAGTATAGGAATTTACTATTACTTTTACTCCACACAGCTACAGTCATGTTGTAAGGCAGGTATGGTTCCTACAAATCCAAATACAAACAGCTACATCTTATTCTACCGACAGCTGGACACCTAGTACACTCTTCAAATCAGCACAAACGTGATGTACCTGATGGTGCACTTTCCTACACATGTCCTATATATGGCACAGTGAGTGAATCATTTGTTTCCGCTAACACTGCATGTGATCTCAATGATTTACATTAGTACGTACATGGTGAGCGTGGATATGAAGGACCAGCTGGACCCAAGGTATATTCTAAGAGTCACTGATAAATAGATAACTTGCAACACAACAAGGGATAACTTGTCTTTAGTTGCATTCTTTCCAGTAGCACAGGTGTGTAGGGATGGAGCTGATTACCAGTTTCTTTTATAACAGACCTTACTAGAAATGAGCTATGAGTTTTAAAATTTACACAAATCTCACTTGTCTAAGATATGCGGCAGTTATACATAAGCAACACAATAGCCATTACGCTTAATTTACTGATAAGCATACTCTTGTCTCTGGACCAATGGTCCTTGTGTCATATTTATTGTTACCACAATAGGGAGAGATGGGTGATGATGGTAAACAGGGACCAAAGGGATACAGTGGATCACCAGGGAAACATGGAGCTGCTGGTAAACCTGGAGAAGAAGGACCCCAAGGATATCCTGGACCTAAGGGATACCCTGGAGACCCCAAACATTGTGAAGAATGTAGAGAGCATGTCGCAGTTAAAGGAGAAAAAGGAGACACTGGAGAGCCTGGAGACCAGGGACCTCAAGGATACAGAGGGCCAAAGGGGCCTCCTGGGGAAGACGCTAAATGTCTAATTGGCAGACCAGGCATGAAGGGCAAGCGTGGTCCATCAGGACCTGATGGAATGAAGGGAGATACTGGACCCGCAGGGTTCAGTGGTAGACCAGGACGTCGTAGCACACTCAAAAATGCAAAACGTGTCCAACTACTTCTCAAATACATTTCAACTTTCCGATCAGAATTCTACAAGTGCTGCTATGGTCAAGAGTATGGTAGACATATCAAAAGAGCAGTAGATGACATCACCCTTGAGTTAGACCAGGCTAACAATGACACTACGAGTGATGAGATCGACACCACTAATGACAACAATGATGGTATGACTGATGATGATACTAGTTCTGTTACTGGAGTGGAATTTTCTTGCCAATACTATGTTAACTATGAACACGGTAGCACCTGCAACTATTATTTTAAATATTGCCCATTCAAGAAAGGACCAATGGGATATCCTGGTCCACCAGGACCCAGAGGAGACCCTGGCAACCAAGGTTACCCTGGACCAGATGGACATGATGGACAAGATGGAAAACCTGGTCCTAAAGGTCACAAGGGTAAGAGGGGACCCTCTGGACTACAAGGCCCTTCCGGAGAAGACACCTATCGAAGATGTCCCACACAAGGGTCAAAAGGAGAGAAGGGAATGCGTGGTGAAAAGGGAGATAAGGGTCCTCGTGGTGATGTTGGCTATCCTGGTGCTAAAGGAGATACCTGCCCACCTTCTACTGGCCCAGATGGGGTACAAGGTATACCTGGTTATCCAGGGATCCCTGGAGAGAAAGGTGTGCAAGGAGCACGTGGTCCACGTGGAGAAAGAGGAGACCAAGGTGACAATGATATCACTGAAGAGGAGTTGGAATACTACAAGATACAGCTACAACAACTGGAAGTTAAAGTTGCCACTGGAAGGTGCTGTTATGCTCCTAAATATTAGACAATGAGAATTTTCAATGTTTATACATTTTTATTTTGATACGTATGCAATTTTTAATATCAATACACATGTACAATGAAAGCTCCATTAGTAGGTATGTTGGACAGAAAGCGTTTTGTTAGAGAAGATAGATAACACTTGGATTAAAACACATATACAACACAGTGCACACATTTAAAAGCTAATCTTTCTATACCAACACAACTGCCTAGCAGGCATTGTGCAATCAAGTCAATACCACCGATATTGAGTTTTATAATTTGATAACTAACAGTACATCGCACACAGTACACACATACAACACTAATATACATATGGAACGCCCTAAGCTATTTGACCATTATTTATCTGTACCTCATCTATCCAAAATTGGAAATGACCATTTTATTAGAGTATTTGAGGTGTGATTACAGGTGTATGTTCTGTTAGAATATTTCAACAGAACTCTGCAAACAAATGTGTAGGCTTCAGTTATTGGAAAAATTCACTTATCTGAACACTTTTACCATTGCCAGAAACCAAAGGGGATTCTGATAATAGAGGATCCACTGCACACACACACGCACACACACACATACACTACATGCATACATACATATGTGCATTAAACAATGATTGCTATACTCTTTGACCATTGACTTAAGCTTTGACTTTAGCTCAAGACACATAATAGTGTGCTGTGTGGTCAAGGAAGTTAGAGCTGTCACACAACAAACAAGTGTGTGTATTACACACGAAATACATTACTTACATGTACCAATAACTCTGATGTATATAGCAACATTTTTCATGCTAGAAAAGGTCCAACCGCCTTCTAGATATATGCTTAAAGTTCATTTTACTTTTCTTCATATTTTCCTTATTTCTACATGCAAGTAACTTGCGCATGCTTTATCCAATTCACCTAAAATTTTGTGGATCATACAAGCCCGATTGACCTTATTTAACTACCAATATTTGTACACAGATTGACTATAGCATGGATGAGTTCCTCCTAGGTGTTGACAAACACACACACAGACACGTCAAACCAATTTCAGGTAACAAAACATGCACCTTGCATGCCGACCAAAGGCTGGCTGCAGGGTGCACACCTGGTTACAAACAACACATATAACAAAAACATGATTGAGATACTCTATAGGCCTTTTCACACTTAATGCGCATTGATTGTGGATCCAGCTGTGGTCAGACTGAGAGTGGATCGAATGTGCATCAATCCATTTCACACTACGTGTGCAGCAACTGAATTCAGTTCACTTTCATGATAGTATGTGAAATAATTATTGATTACAAAAATTTAAATAGCATTGGTCATTGTACTACCTTCTTCGTATTCCTTGGAGTCAGAAAATTATTCGCAGCGAGGAATGTTGTTAGTACACTTACAAAACATTGGGTGCCAAGTAGCTGGGTAGTTGCTATGAGGAAACCTGTACAGGGCACGATGATTTCAGAAGGGTATGCTGTTCCTTCGACACTCACTCATGATCACCATATCACTGAATATAACACTAGATATGCCATTGCTTAGTCTAGGCACAATAGCCATGCTTTGCGCAAGATATGTGGACACTGTATGGTGCCACATTGCTAATTGAGGTAGTGCGCATTAAGTCCAGCCAATTCACCTCTCAAGGCGGATTGACATGAAGCCGAATTAAATGACAACTGCGATCAATCCAGCTCAGGTGTGAAATGGTTTGATCCACATTCGACTGTAGTGTGAAAAGACCTTAACAACTGAAGGATTTCAACTGTTGAGTCACTGCTGACAGCTATCCTCCTACCTCTACCTTATAATGAAAGATTGTGTTTCTAGCAATGCAAGTTTTGAAAATTTTATATAGAAAGTTTTAAAATGAAAAAAAAAATACAAAAAGAGCTAGCTAAAGTCATGCATCAGCCAACTTTTGGTTTAGGTAAGCTTGTCTTTTTCACATATCACATGTTTTTTCAGTCTTGTACTACATTGGTGCTAAATTCATCAAAGATAGTGTGACATTATAATGGTTGTTGACTATTCATGGTTACCAGTTTACATTGACTCCTAAAACTAGATAGCACATGGAGTAATGATTTTATCCTATCCATTGATTCAAAGCAACACATCTACATAAATTCAGTACCAATAGGTTTCTGTTATTAATATCCAGCTATACATACAGTTAGACATATAGTACCTGTAATGCTACAGTATATGACTTTACATGTGTACACTGTGTTATTTGTTCTGGTAGCAAGGAATGGCGCCAGGTATATCATGTCCTTAATACACAATATTAACAGTTCACACACAAGTTCTTACCAGGCATAGTGGTACTTTTACTGTGAGGCTGATGGCTAGATGATTGACCACTTGGGAAAGAAGGGGATTTCCCAACAATACCAGCAGGCTTTGGATATCTCTCTACAATTTTCCTATCCTCTGATACTTTCTCCTGTTTGGCAACAACTTGGCTGTGCACCTGGCCTTCTTCTTCACTGTCAGAAGAGCTGGAGCTAGCATCTGAGTCGACACTACTTGAAGCATCTTTCTCTTCATCGTAATCACTGTTGGCAGCTACTTCTTCACCTAGCCTACTACTGCTGCTACTGCTATGCTTTCCCTGACCAGTTGCCTCTTTCCCTTCCATCTTTATGAACACTTCCTCGTCATATTCTGCCTCAGGATCATCGTCAGTAGAAACCATTCTACCTCTCGTGTGATCCACTTTTAGCGGGTGCGCTATGCCAACGGGTAGCATTCTGCCTGAGGCGTGATGCATCCATCTATGGTTATCTATAAAACACTTATTTAATGTTGTATATGAACCTTCAGTACAAAAGCCACCTTGTTACTGAGAACTACAAATTTAATATTTCCTAGCCTGCAAACATTATTGCAAAAGTAAAAGATAAAATCTGGGTATCAATGACAAGTCCTTGATACAATTTTGCTTGGCCATACAGCAAATTTACATGATGACTAGGTCACATATGTACAAGAATTCTACCTGAAGATTTGGAGGGAACAGAGGAGGATGGTGACTCAAGCAATGAAGAGTCAGACGTGGTATCAGCTGCTGCAGTTTCAACACAGTCATAACACTAGTACAATAACAGCACAAATTACACAAAGTAAACACAACTTTACTCACATCAGCTCTCTCAGGGTCCATTTCATTCTATAAGTTAAAATGTCAGTAATAAGTGGTATTCTTATTAATTAACGCACAAATAGCATGCACGACTAACGCTTTCCAACACACTAACAACAAAAGTTTTATGGTGTCACAGAATATGTGCAAAAAGTACGTGAAGTTCGAGTTATATAGTCTGTCATACCAGTGTGGTAGCACCACAGCGAATCTGTCGAGTTGCAGCATACGCCGCCCACCATTTTGCTTCTAATTAAAGCGCATCTTTGTTTGTTGTCAAGAAGGTCGAATAGTGGTAAGAAACTGTGTCTCTTTGAGTGAGAGTTTGTTTTTGCACTATTTATGAATGTTGTACTTAACTACTGGAAGCATAGGCTTAGTTCCCTTGATTGTTTGGCCGCCTAACCGCCATATTGAAGTATTGAAAACTCGATTGAAGACACCTTTGAACCGAGCTCTCTTCCCCAATAGTCTCGACCGCTTTTCGTCCAGAATAGTGTCTAGAGTGTTGCTTCAATCCTTTTGGTACATTGTACACACTACTGCTTTTTGTGTTGCCTCTTTTTGACTATTGCAATGTTGTCTGGTGTCCTACTACTGCCATGTTCGCTGGTATGATTGAAAGAGTTCATTCTAAATGTATAAAGAAGTCACCACCATGTTGTACATCCAGATAATTTTCCCCTTCACATTTTTTGGTGCTACAAAGATGTAACAGGTTGTTATGGACGTAACGTCTTTGTTCCCAGAGTTGTTACTAAGATAAATATGTTTTATCGTGGATCAGTTTGTCATCATTTAAATATTATAAGTCGTATTTATTTATCCTGGTTTACTATGTGTGTGTGTGTTGTATATTTTACAGGGCTCCACTGAAAATCAGTGTAAGTTGAGTAAATACCCTACTGAAATATTACAATTACAAAAGGTGTCCACCCAATTACAAAAGGGGGGGAAAGTACTTGCCCCAACATCACATGTGGCATGTATACACTTCTCTGAGTAGAGTGTTGTGTGTTTATTATAGCTACCTCCAAAAGGTTATGGCGACCAACAAAGTCCCGAGCAACCTCTGGGATGCAAGGATTAATGATATCCCTCGGTGGTGGAAGGAGAATTTCACTGTTAAGAAAGCAGCAAGATATCCTGTGTCGCTTATTCAGGCATACAGAAATAAATATATCCTCTGCCGGAAGGCTACCATGCGTCCATTTTTCCACTTCATAGGAGCGTTGATGGTGTTCCACTACTGGGTTGATATGAGGTACAAGGGGTTGAGAAAGAACCACCGCCTCAGAGAATACCATTAAACTTGACTATACCAAACAATGTATTATTATTATAATAGTGATATGATGATGAATCATGTGAAGTTTTAATATCTACTAGTTGCATGACTATTAGTGTTGTATGGCCAAACCACTTTTCTTCATCACAATACTTATTAATTAGAGATTTATAAGTACCTATTCCTCTTTCAGAGTAGCTGCTCATTTTCTCTAATATTAGTACTGTGATGAAGAAAACTGGTCTGGCCATACAAGATTGTATTGGTATCTTGTTGATGGTAGAACAAGAATTTGGAACTGATGTAATGTGAAACCAATGAACAGTTAATCTGTCAGTGTTCTCTTTAACGGGTGTCCTCATTCACAGGTAGTTTTGGATGTGATGTATGGGACATCTGGTTACTGTTACAGAATCTCTGTACAAACAGAATTCAATTGAAATAATAATAATATCTACTTATTCTTGCAATCATCTTTATACAAATGAACAGATATTGCTGAAAGTCATCTGTGGTAGGCCTGCCACTTACATGCATTTCCAACAAACAGTAACTCCTGCAAACTGTTGAAGTTGATATTATATTAAAGTGTATTCTGTTGCATTGAGTTTTTAAAACATAAATCAGCGTTCTGCCATTTTTATACAAAAAGGTGAGAATGTGTTTGTTTATAGGAATTGATTGGTGCTACCAACATTCCAGCAGTGCTTCTTTAGTAGCCAGGCATTTTACTGTCTACACCATAATGCATACCCCAGTAGGCTGCATGCAAAATACCTGACAGAAAATAAATCTGCTGCTGTAGGATTTGGTATGGAAAGCAACCCAAGAATATCATTACATAGAGTGACATAATTAAATGAACTACATATCTGTGCCAGCTGTTTCATCTGTGTTATTGTCAAAAGAAGTTCTTGATAAAACTTCTACTTGTGGTACGAGTATCTCTTTGTCATGATCATCTTCCCAGGGCAACTTGTAACTAAGTGTGGGCAGCCAGTGTTCACTACCAAGTGCCCTGGCACATGCTAACTCAACTAGTAGGATAACAAATGACAGTAGGATACCAGTCCCTAGTAAGATGAATAATCCACCAACTGAGTCCAAGTCAATTGGTTCACTGTCCTGTTGTGCAGAGGCACTATCTCTAGTTATGTCACTGTCACAAGTACGTCTGTGTTGGAAGTACTCTGTAATTATTTGCTCTAACACACCGGCTTCTCTGAGCTCCAGTATAGCTAAGGAGAAATCATCAGTGTAGGGAGAGTTCTTATTTAGTCCTAGACCATATCCTGAAGGATTAAACAAGCCATCTCCAATATTCTTCAGTGTACAATTGGGATTGTCATCATCATCTTTCCTTGAGCTTATGAAATCAACAATGGGACTGTCCATGATTAAGGCAATCTTATCATTAATGACAGCTGCAATAGCCTCAGTCAGGTTGTCATATAACAGACCCTCCATCTCCATGTATTGGTAAGCTTCTTGATATGCCTTGATTGGTGAGTTTTTGAAGAAGTCAGAGATTTGTGTATTGTTGGTAGTACCAAAACGCACATCTGGAGGAATTTTGCTGACAAGTTTGTCAATACTGTTAAAACCAGTTTCGATTGTTGGTGCAGCAAATATAGCAGTGAGGTTTGCAGTGTAAGTAGCAGCCAACACCAAACACACAAACCACCAACCACCCATTAGAACTCTTGCAGAGACTGACCTTGGTGCTGTTTCTGCACCTGTACACAAACAAGAAGTTATGTACATAAATCACCAACATAAACTGTATTATCATACCTTGTTGAAATATGGCAGACAGCACTTGCCAGATAGAATTATACAATGTCATTTGAAATTGTGATTCCCATAATGAGAAATCATCTGGTGGACTCTGGTACCAGTCATAAGGACTCAACCTCCCAATTATGGCCACTCCAATACTAACTGCAACAATAGATGCTAGAATTAGCAGCCAAAGACTTGTCTCAAATGGCTTTAAGAACAGGAACAATTGATCTGTAGTAAATTCATCTCTATCTTCAACTTTATAGAGAACTCTTAGTCCAATATCAAAGTATGCTCTAGTAAAGTCTATTACAGTTTCTCTACCTGCTGATATAGTGAAATCAGCTAACGCAATTTGAGATTTCTATATATGAAACATTATTTGATAATAACTGACAATATTACAGCCCTTACATGATCAATTAGATCTTTCACTAATCCTGTCCAGGTATTTGTTTCTTCATCAAAGGCTCCATAATTCCCATCAGCCACAATACTAATGGTATAGGTGAACCCCATTAGTTCACTCAACTTATCCATCAAGTCAATACACAGTCCTTCAAATCTTCTAACAGTATCATTGTCTCCTTTTATCTCTACAAATGGTTCAGCCTATAACATTGCACACGTACTCAATACATGTCTTGTCACTTTGTACTCATTTCTCACTTCTATGGTAACAACATCAAAGTTGTAGTTGCTATAGTCATATCGATAAGGAGAATTTGGAGGTGCTCTTGATGGGGGCCTTGACACACCAACACCACATCTAATATCACTAACACTTTGACACAAGTTCACACTGTTTGCTTCTTGTTGAGAACACCAACGAATAGGTGATATTGTTTGGAGGGTTTCATTTCCTCCTGTCCAAGTTGCAACCTACAATTATAAATCCCCTATTACACACACACATGCACACACGCACGCACACACACTACACACATGCACACACACACACTACATACTATATAATTTAAATCACATTCATACAGTGTACGACTCACTTTGTTCAGTCCAAACTCACTAAAGCTGATGTATTGGTAAACATGACCTCCTGTTGTTAATGTATGATTGATAGAATCTGATTTGGTCTATATAAGCATAATTCACTCCATAACATGTACATAGCTGAATTGTTAACCTTTTCTAGGACTGATTGAATCTCTTGCCAAATGACCACACCTCCAAAGTATCACATGACTGGTTAGTTTGTGTAAAGCCAGGCTCCATCACAGTCACCTCTGCTACACCCTGAGTTATTATTGTGATTGCGTCATAAAGGTAGGCAGCACTCTGTACAAAATCTGCCTATCATATCAATGCATTATATGAAGGATGTACCTGTGACTGCTTGACTGATCCATATCCTCTCCAAACATCAGCAAACTCATCAAGTTTTGGTGTGTTGGACACAGTTGGGTATACCCCAAGTAAACGTGGTAGTTGTGGTAATGATGCACCCTCAGCAACACGAGAGGTTAACTGTAAATGCATATGCACACTTTAAGATGCTACTCATATGTGTGACTGTAATACCTTTTCTGCAGCTGTTCCTGACAGTATCCATACATAAGGAGCCTCAGATAAACCTTCCTCTTTGACCTGTATATATGAGGGATATATATGTCTGAAATAATAATTATACGCATGACTCCTGAGAGTGCACAGCGCTAGCTTGATGAAAAGTACATATAAAACTCTGAGGTATATGCTACACCCCAGTAGAGGAAATAGCAATAAATTAACTGTACCTTTAGTGATTGAAATAGGTAGAATCATTCACTTAATTATATTATGCACTGAAATTCTGTTGAACACAGAAAAAATCCCAGAACAAAATTAATGGTGACTTGATCTGCAAATAACTTTTACTCCAGGAAAGTGGCTAGATACTGTAGTCACACAGCCTGGGATCCAATATTTTCTGTGCATTTAACTAATAATTAAACGTATAACCTTATTAACTACCATCCCAGTTTTCTTTGTTATGACTTAATGCCATAACATATGTTAAAGCATATATAAGACAAGGCATTATAAACCTGTGCATGGCTGTCCACTCACCATTGTGAAAATGCGTAGCACTTCACTAATTTTGTAGTGATGGAGGATGATGACAGAGATTTCACTTTGCTTAATTTTCACCAGTCTTGACCTCATAGCCACATCACTATCATCTGTATAATACACTGCAGCTACTCTGTAGCTAGTTGAGGAGCCCGGCATGAACAGTTCAATACCTATACATCAGGTGATAGTCGCACAGGGTCGTTTAGTAGTCTCACGTAGCCAACCTCTTTCAGTTCTCTTTTTCATCAGGTAGTTAAAATGACCCAATGAAAAAACAAAACAAAAGGAGGCTGACTATACAAAACTTCGGTATTAATAGGTTACCTGATCCTGGCCATGTTATCAGTACTACATTGGTCCATGAAGTATCAACTAGTACTTGGGACAATGCATTAGCTATCTGCTCCTCTGATGGAGTAAGGTTTATTACTGAACTGCTATGATAACTGGTAATGTGTGTAGTGGATATCACTGGGACCTGAACTGTATCAATGACATGTTTTACTGCACTAGGTAGTGGCTGATCAGTTATGAAGGCCACTACACCATCAGACAGCAGCTCACAAACTAGTAAACACATGTTGGCTGTGGTGTAGGCATGTTGCTAACTCACTTCCGTTCCATGGAGTAGAGGGTGATAATTCATGGGTCTCAAAACAGACTTGATCAGTCTCAACATCAGCAAGAGCCAACTGTACAGCTCTGGTCTGGTAGCTCAATGGCTTGAACAATCCAACTGTATTTAATACACTCTTGTAGCTACACGTACTGACAATTAAGAGTTTAATAGGGGAGTGCCCTTCCCATTATAAACTCTTGGTACTGAGAATACACCAGGCTTACTTATTCTGTGTTGGTCATGGCATACTGTACCAGTCACATGTATAATCACAATTATAATGATGCCAGTTCTTACGAGATGGTTCACAGAATCTGCAACCATTGTACCTCTGTGTGAGGCACGCCCACTAAACTATTCGAACAATTTATGCACAGCGACCGCGTATGGTCGCTCAGTTGACATGCCAGCCACGCCCACTAGCAATTTGTTTGCCGCCACACCGCGTCTGCAAGGTTTCTCAGTTGATATGTTGAGATTAATAGTAGTTGTTGTTGCAGCTTTGATGGGAATAAGTACTTGTACATCTCAGCCCGTCCAGCTAGGTACATGAGCAGTGTAGCTATATATAGCTATTTCAGTAGAGTTGCCGGTCAAAATAGGAAGATGCTTGTTTCTGGAGATATTCACACAGCCAGTGACTGACCTTACAGATAAGTAAACAAGTGCTAATTTTATTATTGGATTGTTTGTAGCATTTGATATCAGCATAATTTTAACACACGTAAATAATACTAAATATCAAAAGGTGGTCATGTGACCAAAAATCCTGCATGAAGAAGCCTTCCTTTATTGTTTCTGCATGGTGATTTTCACACAGACTGATAAAACAAACAAGTGTAAATTTGTTATTCTTTTAAAAGGAATTGTAGCTAACAGTTATTTTTGTAACTGACTAACTAGCTATATCAAGTATTTAATTATTTTTCTTATCAAAATAAAATTCCTCTTATAGAGGTTGTACATTCATAAATACAATGCAATTACAACTCTGCCTATTGCTTTCGATATCAGTGCAGTTTTACATGCTTAAAAATATCCTATCAACATGACCAATAGTCCCATAACAGTCATATTGGATGTGCTTGTGCATGCTATAGCACTACAAGATAGAAAGAAATACAATTTTGAATTGAGTCTTAGATCACCCTAAAATACAATAATTTTTGTATGGGCTATCCAATGTAGCTATGATGAGATTTTCGATCACGTGACCACCTTCTGAATATAAAATGCTACAAGCAATCCATTAATAAATTAGCACTTGGTTGCTTTATTTGAACGGTCAGTCTGTGGTGAAAAATTGAAAAGAAGCATCTTCCCATTTTGAGTGGAAACCCTATACTACATATTGTAGTCTCCCACTAACTTTTTTTACTTTTGACTTGACCAGATGAGAAAGAAAAAATATTGCATGATCTCCAACTGTGCAATCACTGCACTGCAGTCAAATATTTTCTAGCTTTAAGTATTTATAATTAGAGCGGCATAGCTGCAAGGGGCCACTCTAAATTTCAGTACAATTTTTGAGATTAAATGAGTACAACACTCTTAAACTGTTACAGTTACTTTTAATAGGAAGCATATGTGCTACTTAAAATGAAGTAATTATATAAATGATTGTTATGAATACTTTCTTAGAACTAGAAGTATCTAAGATTTACGCTATCATTTTACTGGAATAAATTGAGAAATTCTAATTATTAGAGAAAAGTATGTTTTAAGCTACGTAAATGGTCATTAAGTGCATTACTGTCAAACCATTTGTTGGTGGCAGCTTTATACTACTAGCAATATGTTTTGTTGTATCATTTGCTATTCTATTCCTGGAGATAATGTGGAAATGTTTTGGAATTACTACAAAAATTAAGGTATATTGGTAGTAAGGGTTATTGTAATTACCTACCTCTTGCTGGTAAATTGCTCTTACAGGACATGGTCATGCAGAACACATCTTGGATTATCGAAGGCCAACTGGACTGCTACTGTCAGTGATACAGGACATGATGGTGATGGAGAATCAACAACTGATGAGGGAGCGATCCTTACTCCAAGGGAAAGCTCTGCACAACATACATTGCCACCCCCTGACATCTTTGAAGCTTTTATCAAACACCAACCTTCCTCATAATGAAAAAAAATGGACTGAATTTTATGTGACATTACATCATTAAATCTGTCCACTGGACTCCACCCAGCAATGTGTTGTATAACTGTGTTGCATGTATATGCAAATGACTTTTTTTCAATCCCCTCAGTAGCACTGTATGTACATATATCATGTGTTTGTACATAGTGTGTAGTGTATTATGTGTGCACTGTTTAATAGATGTTCCAGTCAAAAAAAATAGCAACTCAAAGTGCTGCACTTTAGTTTTAACAGTGTGTGTGTGTGTGTGTGTGTGTGTGTGTGTGTGTGTGTGTGTGTGTGTGTGTGCGTGTGTGTGTGTGTGTGCGTGCATGTGTGCACTCACCATGCTTGTACTCTTGCTGAGGTGTTACAAGCCTCTCAGGGATGCCATCAGCTTAACTCTGCACAAAGTGCAAAAACAGCTGTTTTAACAGCTAGCACTTGTAACATGTGGTCAATGGTGCACACTTAAGGTCCCATTGAGGTAGAAAGTTAACAGAATGATGGTCAGAGTGATGAAGACAGGAAGATACGTAGATCATAGTCAAAATAGTGCTTGCATGAGCTGAGGTGGTATGATGTGTCTGTAGGAGCATACAAGAGACTAAATGGCTTGGTGATGAGGTTTATGAAGTGAATGGTAGTGTGCTCTGGTAGGCCAGTACCATCTGGAGGAGTACATGTGTAAAGAGGAGAAGGAGTAGCACTGGCACTTAATGGCCCAGGTATAGCAGTTTAAAAGTGTGGAGGAAGACAATGGAGTTAAAGGATAGAGGTCAAGATGTCTGTTAACTTACTTGGAGTTCTGCAAGTCAACAAAATAAGGAAAAGTTTTTCAGCAACTTGGTACATTCTTAAATTCCCTGCTGACAAGAGAACGGTGTTACATATTTGCTGTAACACAGCTTTTGTCTGATATGTATATCCTCATGCCTGTGTTACAACTATTACATATTATCATACAGCTAGGTCAGCTAAAAAGGTTAGGCTCTTAAGGTCATCATCTCCTAATCATGAGACCTCTGATACAGTACGTTATAGTGTACTAGCTATATACTTCACTTGCATAGACTATTTTTGTACGACACATTCTGGTACAAACCAAGTGATAATGGTACAGATAGTCAGATGAAGTGTGGACCAGAAATGACATTGACCCCCTTCTATGAGTCATGAAATACATGTTTGGAACTTATCAAATATTACCATGTAAAGAGGTGGTCTTTGCAAAAAGATGGTCTTTATAAAAGATGACAGTGAAGTTGTCTAATTAATTTGATCATTAAGTATGCCTTAGCCATGTTTAGAACTTAATTAAAATGTGATGTTTATACAGAGGCGGTCTTTGTAAAAACATTTTTAGGCAGTCTTGAGAAGTTACCACAAAGTGAGGATTTTGTTCTAGTATATATGTACGTGTATAATGATTTGACTATTTCTGTTTTTCATTTCCATTTTCACATTTCCAGTTTGCATTTCCACTGTTCCCAATTCCCCATATGAAAATCTGCAGCTATGAATGTGGTTGTTTGCATTGATATAACACTGACATAGGTTGACTACTGGGTTGATCTATATGGTTGATATGAGGTACAAGAGGCTGAGGAAGAGCTACCGCTACCATTAGACTTGACTCAGTACTATTATTATTATTCTAAGGGTGATCATATCTGCATCATAATCCTACTATTTTACAACCATATGTCAGTTCTGTGTTAAGAATGTCAGGAACTAGGTATAGAGATGAAACAAACTCCTCAAATTAAGGACGCAATAGAAAAAAATCTCCATAATAAGGAGAAAAAATTTGGTCCCAACAGGTTTGGTTAATACATTTTTACCTCTGAAAGAAGAAAACCTCTATATTACAGCAAAAAGTGGCCAAAAATTCTGGCCATGGGTTCCAAAATGTCCAGAGGTTCCACTGTGTGTATAGCAGTAACTGTAGCTAGGCATTTTAGTGCCCCCACTGAGTCAAATTGACACCATACTAACAAATTCTTTATTGGTACTTGCTGCACTTATATAACACTCAATTTTAAACATGAGCAAAATTTTACATTATAATTAAAGATAACTGATAAATGTGAAAAGGCAAAATCAACACTACCAGCCTATAATTAAGATGGTGTAAATGATAAATAGAGTAACACGATGAATATTATTAGTTACATATCTGTGCCAACTATTTCATATGTTTCATTATTGAGAGACTTTGAGACTTCTGCTTGTGGTACAAGTGTCTCTTTGTCATGATCATCTTCCCAGGGTAACTTGTAACTAAGTGTGAGTAGCCAGTGTTCACTACCAAGTGCTCTGGCACATGCTAACTCAACCAGTAGGATAACAAATGACAGTAGGATACCAGTCCCTAGTAAGATGAATAATCCACCAACTGAGTCCAAGTCAATTGGTTCACTGTACTGTTGTGCCGAGGCACTATCTCTAGTTATGTCACTATCACAAGTACGTCTGTGTTGGAAGTACTCTGTAGTCAGTTCTTCTATCACCCCAGATTCTCTGAGCTCCAGTATGGCTAAGGAGAAATCATTGGTAAAGGGAGAATTTTTACCAAGTCCAAGACCGTATCCCGAAGGATTAAACAAGCCATCTCCAATGTTCTTTAGGGTACAGTTGGGATTAAACTCATCTTTCCTTGAGCTAATGAAGTCCACAACTGGACTGTCATCAATCAGAGCAATATTATCATGAAGGACAGCTGAATAGGCTTCAGGTTCTGTGTCAAATAACAGACCCTCCATCTCCATGTATTGGTAAGCTTCTTGATACTCCCTGATTGGTGAGTGTTTAAAGAAGTCAGAGATTTGTGAATTGTTGTAAGTACCAAAACGCACATCTGGAGGAATTTTGCTGACCAGCTCATCAATGCTGCTAAAACCAGTTTCGATTGTTGGTGCAGCAAATATAGCAGTGAGGTATGCAGTGTATGTAGCAGCCAACACTAAACAAACAAACCACCAACCACCCATTAGAACTCTTGCAGAGACTGATCTTGGCGCTGTTTCTGCACCTGTGCATAAATAAGGTCACCAATATTAAACTAAGCAATACTGCAATTATTATACCTTGTTGAAATACGGCAGACAGCACTTGCCAGATAGAATTGTATAGTGTCATTTGAAATTGTGACTCCCACACCGAGAAATCATCTGGTGGACTCTGGTACCAGTCATAAGGGCTCAACCTCCCAATTATGGCCACCCCAATACTAACTGCAACAATAGATGCTAGAATTAGCAGCCAAAGACTAGTCTCAAATGGCTTTAAGAACAGGAACAGTTGATCTGTAAAGTCACCCTCATCTTCAACATTATAGAGAACTCTTAGTCCAATATCAAAGTATGCTCTGGTAAAATCTATTGCAGTTTCTCTACCTGCTGTTATAGTGAAAGCAGCCAATGCAATTTCAGATTTCTATTGGTGATATTATTTGATAATGACTGCCTCATAACTATATTGCACTTACACGATCAATTAGATCTTTCACTAATCCTGTCCAGGTGTTTGTTTCTTCATCAAAGGCTCCATAATTCCCATCGGCCACAAGGCTGATGTTATAGGTGAACCCCATTAGTTCACTCAACTTATCCATCAAGTCAATACACAGTCCTTCAAATGTCGCAACACTATCATTACCTCTGTTTATCTGACGTATAAATGGTGGACCCTATAATGCACAGTAATACATACTCACACTATAGACTCATTATTCACTTCTATAGTAACAACATCAAAATTGTAGTTGCTGTAATCATATTGGTAGCGAGAATCTGGAGGTGCTTTTGGTGGAGGTCTTTTGGTAACACCACATCTGATATTGTTAGCACCTTGACACAAATGTAAAGTGTTGGCTTCTTGATGAGAACACCAATGAATAGGTGATATTATTTGGAGAGTTTCATTCACTTCCATCCAAGTTGCCACCTACAAGTATAAAACTTTTAACATGGCTACATGCAATAGTGCATATGCAATTACGCATACACACACTACACACATGCACACACGCATGCATAGCATGCAAAACACAGCTATTGTCACCTAGTGAGCCAGCACTGGGATGCCTGTGCACCACTGAGGAACTTGAGTCTAGTGAAGGAAAATCCAGGACCAGTAACCTGCAGAAAGACCATCCAGGTCTCATTGAAAGAGGTTGTGGAAGCCAAAGTTCCACAACAACCTCAACACCACTAAGCGTAGACAAGGACAGTTGGGTATTTGCTTCCCCAGTTTACACCTGGTACCTATTGATGTTACAATTGCACGGGCTGCTCCCTAGTTGACACCAGGAACCAGGTCCCCATTTAACAGCTGGGTAAACTGGAGCAATGTGAGTAAAGTTTCTTACTCAAGGAAACAACAACACCAAAGTGGTGTAACTGGGAATCAAACCTGGGACCTTTTGATCGCCAGGCCGATGCTCTAACCACTTGGTTATGCTGCCTCACAGCACAACACACACACACACACACACACACACACACACACACACACACACACACACACATACACACACACACTGTCAATTGCAAATGCAAAGGCAAAGCCAGCTACGCCAAAGCAAAATTAAATCTACAGCAGTCATGTTAGTGCACTGGAATAATTGTGCACCACTCAAGTACTATAGTTGGTGAATGCAATTCCCTCTGCATGGGATGACTAATAACCCATAATGTGCCATGCCTCATAGACAATAAGTAGTAAAAATGATGCCAAGTTTTACAATGATCCCAACACCACTACACAAGACATGGACATGTATAATTTAGACATTTGCTTCATATTACACAGCTGGGTAGAGCAGAGCGATGTGAATCTTGTTCCAGGAAACGTGGCAACTGGGTGGCACCAAGCATCAAACCTGAAACATGAGATTACTAGGTGGGTGTGTGGCAGCATATATAGTGCCACACAAATATTTAAACTCACATCTTCTTGGCCTTTTTCACTGCATGTCCGAGGATCTTATCCCTACCTCAACCCTCCACAGAAGGCACCTATCTGCCTACAGTATCAAGTAACCTATTTACAAATCTAGGTGAGAGGAACCCCTAGGAGGGTGTATACAGATGATAGCATAAAGGGACCCGAGTCATTGACATGTTTCAAAAGCAGGATCATTCTTACTGTATTAGAATTGCATGATGTGTATTCAGCATGCACGTGTGCACACACACAGAGGCTCACAGCAACTTGCTTTACTTACTTTGTTCAGCCCTAACTCATCAAAGCTAATGTAATGGTAAACATGACCGCCTGTCGTTAATCTCTGATTGATGGACTCCAATCTGGTCTGTACATGGTATGGTTCATCACATGATATAATGTTAACCATGCAGCTACCTCTTCGAGTATTGAGCGGAAACTTCTACCAAATGGCCACACCTCCAGTGTATCACATGACTGGTTTGCTTGTGTAAAGTTAGGCTCCATCTCAGTCAGCTCTGCTACACCCTGAGCTATTATTGTGATCGCATCATAAAGGTAGGCACCACTCTGAACAAGTGTTAGTTAATGATATGGCATCATGTGATCACTAATTGTGTGATCACTGTACAATACCTGTAACTGTTTGACTGATCCATATCCTCTCCAAACATCAGCAAAGACATCAAGTTGTGGAGTGCTAGACACAGTTGGGTATACAGCAAGTAAGCGAGGTAGTTGTGGTAATGATTCACCCTCAGAAACACGAGAGGTTAACTGTAGTACATTAACAGATGCTATGTCAGTGTGTGAAACTATATTACCATTTCTGCAGCTGCTCCTGACAGTATCCATACATAAGGAGCTACTGACAAGCCTTCTTCATTGGCCTTACATTTATAACTCGATGTAATACAGCATTATAGCTACCCCTGAGGATGCTCACCATTGTAAAGATATGCAATACTTCATCAACATTATAGTGATGGAGGATGATGACAGAGATCTCACTCTGCTTAACTTTCACCAGCTTTGACCTCATAGCCACATCGCTATTATCTGTATAATACACTGCAGCTACTCTGTAGCTAGTTGATGAGCCCGGCATGAACAACTCAATACCTATACCACAACATAATTAAATGGTCTCATGTGGCCAGCCCCATTTTTCACTGGCGAGTCATGAAAAGCGACTCAATGAACAAGAAACAAAGAGGGCTGGCTTTGTGAGACTACATGCAGTATTGATGGGTCACCTGATCCTGGCCATGTTATCAGTACTACATTGGTCCATGAAGTATCAACTAGTAGTTGGGACAATGCATTAGCTAACTGCTCCTCTGATGGGGTAAGGTTTATTACTGAACTGTTATGATCAGTGGTAATGTGTGCAGTGGATACCACTGGGACCTGAACTGTATCAATGACATGTTTTACTGTACTAGGTAGTGGCTGATCAGTTATGAAGGCCACTACACCACCAGACAGCAGCTCACAAACTAAACAATGATATCTGTTAGTGTCAGCTCAGATGGTGGCTAACTCACTTTCAATCCATGGAGTAGAAGGGGATAACTCGTGAGGCTCAAAACAAACTCGATCACTCAGCTCATCATCAGTGAGAGCCAGCTGTACAGCTCTAGTCTGATAGCTTAATGGCTTGAACAGTCCAACTACAGATAGTGTATTATAACTACCATACTGAGAGTATACGCCAGACTCACTTATGCTGTGTTGGTCACTGCATATTGTTCCGGTAATCACACTTAAAAGGATACTAATTATCACTCGATGGTTCATCTTCCGGAATCCACAACCACTTGCGCGAGCCACACCCACTAAGCAATTCAAATAATTTGTGTGTCGCCACCGCGTCTGCATGACCTCTTGGGGTTTTGAGTTGACATGTTGAGATTGATAGTAGCTGTTGTTGCAGCTTTGATGCGAATAAGTACTTGTACATCGCAGTCCATCCAGCTAGGTAAGTGAGTAGTGTATGTACGTATACGTAGGCCTAGTTGTATTATAATCTCGCTCAGCTGGCCAGACCACTTTTGTCACTGACCTGATGACAAAACGAAAAAAAAAGTGCATGGCCTAACTGCGCAGGACTATACAATCACTGCGCTGTAAGCTGAATGGTCATAAAGTATCGTAGAATGCACTAACCATACTATCGAAGATGATGATCTCATTCACGTGACAGCATGGGGATTACGTATGTATGTAAGGTATATGCTGATATTATGGGTCAAGGGGTATTAAGGGTCACATATATGCTCAGAGGGTTAAATCCTGCAGATTTAGGAGAAATGGATGATATTACAGATCAACATAGACAGTGATCATATGCTAACCACAAATTCATGCAATTGAGAGATCATGCACATAGCTATTTCTTTGAGCAGGAATACTGTCTCAGATTAGCTACATGTACCTAGTAAAAAATATGAAGATAAAAAATGCAAGTGGTGTTTTGAATGCCATTAGAGTGCTTGTAAATGTTTCCACATAACTGTTGGATATAAAATAATGAACTTATGAAGTAATAAATATTGTGACTCATAATACCCCCATATGACTTGTAATAGGAGCACTTACAGTGCTTTAGAGAAAAGATCATACAGCCCACCACATGGCAGGATAATTTTTGAAATTTTAGGATAGTGTAGATTATGGTTACAGCTTTGCCTACAAGTAGTATGAAAAATTGGGGTCACATTATTAGGTGATAGGAATACTGTTATATTAAGTGACTCTTCATACCCACGTATACCTTACTTCTCTCTATTCAGCTGCCTTGTACAACAATGTGGTTGAGAGAACTGCATCAGAATTTGCTGTTGACTACACTAACCAGCAAATGTTGACCAACTCAGTACAACTGACAATGTTAGAGGTCAACATGATAATGAACAATACTGGTGAGCTGTCTAGTATGGTTTAGTGTTGCTTATCAGTCCAATTTTTAGCCTGTAGTGTATTATCAAATATCAGTGGACTGGTAATCCCTTCACTAACTCAGTCATCACTTGAAGTTGTTCAGGACATTATGGAGGATATTCAGATATCGACTATTGTAGCTCAGAGTATTATTGGAAACTTCACTACCATCAAAAATGATATGATCATCTGGAGGAGTACCACTGATGAAATTTTGCTTGTCCTTCAAAGCTTCTTTGAGCTTGTATCACCGACTGCAGTCGTGTTGATCGAGAGTGAAGGAAATATCACAATGCCATTGGGTCCATTACTACCAGTAATCCTGTCTGATGATGCGAATATCACTGTTGTCAAATGTGACGGTGATGATGGAAGCTTATCCAGTGTGCTGGAAAATCTTAGCAGCACTTCACTGAGAAACCATTCATTTGTTTTTATTATGAACATTCCAACATATTATGAAGATAATGTGATTACGAAGGTATGTACATATAGGTGCTTTGCTGGTGAAGTGGTGCATAGTGATTTTGTGCTGACCTGATTCAGATAATGTTGCTAGTAGGAATTATTATGTATCTAACCAACTATAAATTCTTTTATAATTTTAATAGTGTCAGCTAAGAAGGGTAGTGACGGTTAACATAATTTGTAATATGTATAGTTAAAACTCATTCAGCATGCAGAGTGTGTGTTTTCTAGGGGGTCTGGGGGCATGCCCCCACAGGAAATTTTTCAAAATCATCAACCTTCTGAAATCATGACAATTTTATTGAAAATGTATCTATTTAAGTACATGAATTCTCTAATAGAGTATCTGACTGCTCTATTAGAGTATATTAACCTGTAAAGTGGAGGAGCTAAAAAAGTGGAGGAGATAAGCCCCCTGAAATAAAAGTGGGGGAAGGGGGTCCTCTAGCCCCCATGTCCCTCTGTTGCTGTGCCTATGAATAGAGTGAATAAAAGTAATATGATGGTATGGTCTGTGTATATACATATTGTACTTTGTGTGGGAGGATCAGAGTGTTGACACGTACTATATTTTCCATACAATACTAAGGCCACTCCAAATAAATTTTCTGTTTCCCGTCCTGGACTCAGGAATGTTTGCATGCGGGCGGGCGGTTCATTTCCATTATTTCATTATAAGATTGGCAGCTTTTCAAGCCATTATTTGCTTGGCACAGCCAAAAAAGCTGCATAAAAGCATGCTTAAGCTTGTTTCTTCCTTTGTAAGTTGCAAAAATAACTCAAACGTGAAGTTTGTGCTGACTTGATAGCACTGCTGACATGTGAGCTGACACTGTTTCAAGATAGCTTTTACTGAGCCTATCAGTATGCAAGAATAACCGGAAAATAATGCAATACGGAATAATAGAATATTTAGAGCTGGCAGTAACCAGATGCGGGCGGTGGACGGGAAACAGAGAATTTATTTGGAGTAGCCTAATCAGCTGCATAACTGTACTGTATGAGCCATACAGTACAGTTATGCAGAAAAATTAAGTAAGGAATGTTACGAAAACAATCCCACTCAGACAGCACGATTGATCAAGTGTGTGGCATTGTAAAACTACCCAAACTGATCCTATTATACCAGTTTGTTTACATGAGCATCTACTGATAGTCTGATTGCCAAAAGTCAAAGCAACATTCCAGCAAGATGGATATGTGCAAAATGCTAACATCAGCACTAATCCTACCAGTTCGTTCTATGACTACAAATAGATTTTATGACAACTTACTGACAGTCTAATCACCGAAACCTGAAAAGATTCGGGTACAAGAAAATCGCTCTGAGCAAGATGACCATGAAGTACAATATATGCTTGTGTGAATGAAAAAAAACAGCACAGCACTCGGTTTTGCCTTGTGCTGTATTAGCGCCTCGACACATCCCCTCATGTTGTATTTTTCATACACACATCAGTGTTGCTTTAATTAAATATAATGTATAGTAAAACACTACAGGTCAACATTGCTACTGCAAGTTGGCAGTATGATACATACAGATGGCTCTTGATGCCACATCTTACAGAACATGTGAGTTGTGAAGTATTTGTTGTTGTATCATGTTACCCATGAAACAGATGATCAACTCCATCACAACTGGTAAACCATCATGGCCACTCCCATCCATTGTACAAGGAATACAGCTAAACCCATTATCCACACTAGAATTTACTGAGTATCAGGAACACTGGTTGTCGGCTAATAAGACAAAGTTTCCAGGTAGTAGTTTTGATAATAGTGAAGTAAGGAGATAACATCACATCTGAATTTGTTTGTACCACTTTTACATGATAGTTTGCCTATGATGTTTACAAGGCAGTGGTGACAATGGTTGATGCAATCACATCGCAAGCTGTTCGTGTCACTCCTGATTGTTCAGTGTCATCATCAAATGACACAAACACAGTGGCCAATAATGTAAGTGACTAATAGCTATATAGATGTAGGTCGGTGCATGCATACTGGTGTTATTGTATGTGTAGTCATTGAATGCCACCAATGGTGATAGTGGTGTATTGTCAAGCAGGAATTATACAGTGTGGAATTTGACGGTAGCAGATATGACTAAGGTATGTATATCACTACTTGGTAACAACATGCAATACATGTATATAGCACTATTTTTATATATAATAACATAAACTATTGCATCCATGCATCATTCAGTTTGGAAGATGGTCAAAGGAAACAGGCTTTGTGGGAGTTAACACTTGTACAGATATAAATACTGAATCAACTTCAGAGGACAATACTACACAGGTCGATACTGGTTACCAGTACAACTATACTGGACTACACTTCAATGTTGTGACTATTCAGGTAGCTAATTATAGTACTGTAGATTGATTAATACCTCACCTATTTGTGATTGTCATAGGAAGAGCCATTTGTTATGAGAAATTCAACTGGAGAATTGGAAGGATTTTGTATAGATTTGTTACAAATACTGTCAGATGAGATGGGCTTCACCTATAGTGTTTATGAAGTAGAAGATGGTAAGTATGGAATTTCAGAGAATGGTATGTGGAATGGAATTATTGATGATATAGTGCAACAGGTAAAGTAGTTTAGCAGTTATTTGACTGTGCACTGGTAACCATCTGTTCTGTAGAGAGCCAATTTGTCAGTTGCTGCACTGACCATTTCATCAGAACGTATAAAAGCTGTTGATTTTACTCAACCATATATAGAGCTTGGCACATTGATATTATTAAACAAGAGGTCGGAAGATGAATTTAGTCTAACACGCTTTGCCAAGCCATTCTCCACTGCACTAGTAATAGTGTTTGTTGTTTCTTGGCCAGTTATTGGTATTGTAGCATGGATAACTGCCTGGATTAGTCCGTATGACCGAAGAGCTTTAAAGAAGGAGAAGAAAGTTGATGCACCTTATGGATTTGCTTACAGCATATGGGCACAGTTTGGATCAATGATGCAACAAGGTAGACCCCCTCATGTTATATAAAGTTATAAATGGTGGTATCTTAGGTTCTGAATACCATCCTCTGTCACCAGCTAGTCGCACTGTGGTAGCCACCTGGTGGTTTGTTGTGTTAATTCTCATCTCATCCTATATTGCTCATCTGGCTGCCTCATTAACCAGAGACACTATTGCTAATAACATTCAATCTATTAGTGACTTGGTTGATCAACATGTCATCTCTTATGGAACCGTTAATGATTCTGAGGTTGAAGAATTCTTTAGAACTTCAAACATTTCCACTTACAGAAGTGCACTTCCTACAATTCGCAATAATTTATTTCAAAGTGCTGATGATGCACTTAATGAAGTGTGTAATTCTGGGGGCACATTTGGTTTCATTTGGGACTCTGTCATACTGGAGTCATTTATTAGTGATAAAAAGGATCAATGTAACTTGTGCTTAGCTGGAACATTGTTTAATAGGAAGGGATATGGTATTGCATTGCCACTCAACTCCAGTTACACAAATGACTTCACCTTAGCTATCCTAGAGCTACGGGAGAGGCAAACATTACTGACACTAAGAAACAAGTGGGTTTCATCAGATGGTGGCAGTCAGTGTGAGGAGTCACAAAGCATGAGTTATACCATAACATTTGTTGGTGACAGCTTTATACTGCTAGCAGTATGTTTTGTTGTATCATTTGCTATTCTATTCCTGGAGATAATATGGAAATATGGTGGGATGACAAAGAAAGTTAAGGTAACACACACACACTCATGCACGCATGCACACACACACAATTACTGGTGGTCATGTTAAATTGTTCATACAGGGGATGGTTGGAATGTGTGCTGGATTACCCAAGACTAACTGGACTGCTACTGTCAGTGATACAGGACATGATGGTGATGAGAAATCAACTACTGATGAGGGAACAATCCTCACTCCAAGGGACAGCTCTACACAACATTCATTGCCACCCCCTGACATCCTTGAAGCTTTTGTCAAACATCAACCTTCTTCATAGTAGCTTTGCACAGCCAGTGACATACATACATAGTTGAAATCCTGTACATGTATTTATTTATAATAGTTTAATTATTATCATATCACTTTTAGAAGGATTCATCAACTGGCTAATAATTGTGTAGTGTACATATATATGTGTGTGTGTAGTATTTGCCTTATATATTTAATGCATGACTGTCTCCATGTGCATCACACAGTTTAAATTGTTGCAAACAATAATGTGTGCGTAGACTTCACAGCCAAGTGGTAGGGCTTTGCCCTGGTAATAACAAGGTTTTATGTTCAATACTGCCTATTTGCTGTTATCGTTCTCTTCTTGAGCAAGAATCTTTACTTAATTTCATTGCTCCAGTCTACACAGCTGCAATGGGTATATGGGGCCACCCAACTGTGTCATCTATAGGTATTTGATTTGATGCAACGGGGAAAGCAAATATATACCAACTGTCCATGACTGATGTAATGGGTTGGTAAATACATGGACACATTGTAGTAATGTGTCCAGCAGTGTGATGAGTCACAAAGCCTGAATTATACCATACTATTTGTTGGTGGCAGCTTCACTACTAGCAATGTATATGTTTTGTTTTATCATTCATGATTCCAGGGATAAAATAAAGCAACAAAACTTAAAATAGGATGGCTTGCATACAGATTTAGCATGTGAAGTGTGCTCTACATAGGGGGGTCTGGGGACATGCCCCGACAGAGAAAGTAGCCTTTTGAAGATTGAATTTGGTAGGCTATTTGAAAACACAACCGAATGTTTGATTTGAGTACATGACTGCTCTATTAGGGTATCTCAATCTTAATAAGTGGAGGGATATATTATAAGCCCCTCTAGCCCTTGTAGTCCTCTCCCCCATTGCCATGTCTGTGTATGATTATAGAATCATGATGTCATGGAAATAGTGTGTAAGCTTACACTTCAGGTATACAAGAGCTATAACCATAACTCTTGCTGGTAGTATTATTACAGGAGGTATAGTTGGTTGGATTACTTGGGTCAGTGACACAGGACATCATGATGATTGGGGATCAACTATTGATGAGGGAGCATTGCTTACTCTAAGGAACAGCTCTGCACAATATCCATTGCCCCACATAGTTAATTTATTTGCATCTGACCTGACCTGACCTGAAAAACTTAAATAATTTCTTTAACGTATCCTAACTAGGTGAGTGGAAATCTTCAGGCAAACAGTGAAGAAAGTGTGTGTGTGTGTGTGTGTGTGTGTGTGTGAGTGTTTAATTCTGTTATGAAAACTACCATTTGCTGCATATATAAAAACCAATATTTGAGTGAAAGAAAGCAATTGGACTTGCACTTCGCAGTTTTCAAAGAGGTAATCTTCTAGCATAGTGTTAATCAAATACACAGCAGTGGTACGCTTTCTGGTAGATATTTATTGAATTTTTAACAGGTATGCAAAATGGTTGCATACATATTAGAACAGTATTACTGTGCTTCAACACAGAAAAGTAACATTGGATAAAATTTACCTGCCAAAACTGAGCAACATGGCTCCATGCTATACGTATGAAAGGGTAAATGATTGTATTATATGCCAATTAAATATCTGTCCTTGCTATATCTCCTACTTTCACTGTTCAGAAAACTTGTTGAAGAGAATTTTATAAGTGTGAAGATAGCTTTAGTTGAATAAAAATTGTTAGGTTCACAGGAGCCACAGGGATGGAGATAGCTAATGAAGTTTGTGTGGCGGGAGTCAGGAAGTAAATTTTGCTATGAAGTATTTCCATAAGATTTAATAATATAGTGCTGATAAATAAATGATTGGAACTGAGTTCCATATAAGTAGCTGTTTCTACCAGCCATCCAGTCTGAATATCTGTTTAATATGACGGAAATGATGAAAGCTCACCCAATGTACTGGAGAAATCCATGGCCAGCTGCTTTTATATAAATTCCATCATACATATGAAGCAGGTAGTATGTTCAGTGAGGTATGTTTCCCTACCTGTTTAAGACACTGCTTGTGAAGTGATAAAAGAGAATAAAAATAAATGCCATTACTTGGAAACAACCTAATTAATGAAGAAAAGTCACTTTATTTATATATAAAATGGAGAGAAGAAGTGTTCCGGAACCAACCTAACCTTGTAATATATATATAAGTACGGTTGTTTACTAGCGAGCTTGTGTTACAACTTGTTGCAATGTAGATAATAATTATTTGCTAAATGTTAATCCAGTATAGACCGAGTGTGGGTGGTTTCAGGACCACACATGCAATAATGAATATCTGCATGCACAATTGATTATTTTTGTACATTTATAAGGTATTTGTCTTTTATGCAGCCATTAAAACAAAACAACAAAAAACGTAATCAAGGACAAACCCAAGTACTCATAGAATTGTACATGACATTATTACTGTGCTAATAAAACTCACAGGATGAGTAAAAAAAACACAGCAATTAGCTATAGTCTATGGAGAAGAAAGGTTAACAGATCAATCATCTTTAAAGTTAAGGTTGTCCAGCTCAACTAGTGGTTGAAATTTTAAGTAAACTGCAAACTCAGAAATACCGTATTTTACCAGCTGCAAAAAGAGAAAGTGGAAAATTAACTGGTTCCTCATAAAATTATCGGTTTTGTGTCAAGTATAGCATACTATCTGTTTTGAACAAATCAAACAAAACAAAAAACAACAACACTGCTTGTATCCAAAGCAGCAGTATTGGGCAAGTTACTTTTTAAAAGTAACTAGTTACATATTACATGCAACTGAACTATTTAGTTACAGTTACATATTACCCATAAAATAAAGTAACTATAATAATATTATTACATATTATATTACTTTGTGTCCACAGCCTTAAGCTGTCACGTGTGAAACTACCACCTTATCACGTGACATGATTGCATTGTTGGACAATGTGCAAATCTTGGTTTTAAGTAAGAAGCTGGTGAATAAGCTTGATTCAGTAGGCCTCGTTACTTCGTTGTGGTTAGGCGTTACTCAGTGGATTACTAATGAGATTAGTAACTTTGTTACTTGTAGTAATAATATTTCGTAATATTAGATTCGTTACAGTAACTATATTACTTACAATAGGTAAGCTTTACATTTGTAAGTAAAATAACTTGAGTTATATTACCTGTTTTTATAGCGTATTGCGTTATATTACTTAGTTGCCACGAAAGTAATAATATTACATAACGTGTTACATATGTAACGCGTTACTCCCAACACTGCAAAGCAGTAAGACAGGAAACGAAAGTTAGTTATGCAGTGGAGTCTAAAGCATACAGTGGTAGTGGAAAAAAACAAAACAACAGCTTTGACATAGTAGAAAAAAAATCAGATAGACTATTTTCACAGTGTAGTTTGAGTAGGTACTTACATGTTTAAATGCAACATTTTTGAGTAGACTGCTCTATTAGAGTATTTTGATGAAGGGGCCATAGCCCCAATTTCCACTGCTTTTATGATTCTGCATGATTACTTGATGTACAGGTGGAAAGATTGTACAGTATTTCAGAGATCAAAGTATATTTGTTAGACAGATATATATCATACATGTGGATGTAAATTATGGAGGTACAGTGACAAGTCCTGCTGGTCCCTGACCCAAAGTCTGTCCTCCAATGGTGCTCTGTAGTGGCTTAAAGCCTAGTTCTTCTGTGGGTACTCCAAATGAGGCTAGCTTGGCTTCATAAGTACGTATCAAATCATTGTGAGCCTAAAATGAGATAAAATGATATGAACATGCACATTATGTGTGTGTGTGTTGTGTTCATGTCTCCATGCAGATTGAGTGTGTGTGGATGTGTACACGTGTGTGGTGTGCACACATTCTATACCTTGCATACTCTAGCCAACTCATATTGCAAGTCCTTGATAGCACTATTTTTAGAATCAAGAACATCCTATATACACAAGCATATACCACAAGCGGAGGTTTGATTTACACATACCTCAAGTTTGCGTGTCACCATTGTCAGAGCAGATGGATCGAGATTAGAAGCTGCCAATACTTCATTAAGTTGAGCCTCCTACATTGTCAATATGTCAAGCTAATCTAATGGTATAGCTAGCAACTCATACCTTCTTTTCTAATGTGTCAGCTAGAGCTGTGAGCTTCTTCTCCAACAGCAGATTCTTGAAGCCACTTTTTTGTTGTACTTCATGAATAGCCTTCACAAACTTGTTGTACAGCTCATCTCTCTCTCGTTGGATCTACCAGTGCTAGTAAACTAGGTGAACACTGTATCACTGTTTCTCACCTGTGAGAACCTTTGTTCTAACACTTCATGTTCCCATCTTATGCTCTTCAGTTCAGCGTCTTGTACTTTTAGTCTTGCCTTTGCATTCTGTGGCCAGGTACAGTGTGTTATTACTAACACTGTATGTTACAGCTTACCTCTAGTGATTGCTTGTCCTTCATGTAATTAGCTAGCTGTCTATGTAACTCAGTAACCTCTTCACGAGCCTGTATGTGTGCATGTACAGTAATATTGGTGGCTATTGTTGTATGTCACCTTTTGTAAAGGATCGTGTAGTCTTCGGTTCTCCGCCTGAGTTTCAGCCAGCTGTTTTTCTAACCTTTCTTCCTTCTTTTTCATATTTTCAATTTGTTCCTACGTTAAGCACATAGTGATAAGTACATAGTGTTGGGTTTATCTCTTCAGTCAGTTATCACCTTGAGAGAGTTAATGAGTGCTAAGTTGTTCAGTGTAATATCATTGTAATAATTCTTAATGTCACTAAATGCCTTCTCGTGGTTCTTCATTAGTGTATTGATCTGAGCATTCTTACACTGTGGACAAGATGGTCTATTAATCCTGTAGTTTACTAGTGCTCTTACTACTGATGTACCTCTTCTATTTCATGGATCTCTGTTTTTCTTCTTAGCTCCAGTTCATCTCTGAGTACCTGCATCTTCTTCTCGTATTTCTGCTCCAGTTCTAGTACACAGCAAGGAAATATTGAAATGGAACCTGACTCTATCTCAGATACTGCCGAAGTGTCCTAGACGTCCTGATTTTAGGGGTCTAAATGTGTGTGCACGACTGCCGTGGACAAGTGTCCTGATTATCAAGGTGTCTTATAAGTGTTTTATAGTCCACACAAACATATCCCGTGGATAAGCACTTATTGTGATTTCATCAAATGGTCCACATTTCAAACGATGTAATTATGTGGCTAGAATTAATGTCACTACTCACCAACTGAGTCTCTCTCAAACTCTTCACGCATTTTAGTAACAAGCTCATCATTTTTCTGTTACAAAAGTTATAAGCTACTGGTAATATGTAGGACTACATGTTGTGATTCACCTTCTTTAGATTCTTGACCATTTCTTCGTGGGCCAGTTCCATTTCTTTGATCTCAATTTTTAATGTTCTCTTGTCACCCTTCATCTCTGACTCTCTTTCCTTGTGTTGTTTCTGCTCCAGTGTGATAGCCACAGCACCTGAAAGTATAGTATAGGTACACACTATACACTGACTGTATACGTGAACAAACACTCTAATAGAGTACACATGTATTGCACTATACTAATGAAGTCAAATGATGATACCTAGGTTGTTAGTTGCATATACCCCACCCAGCTTAAGTCATGCAAAATTAATCTTTTTGGTGGCCAGAAAAATTGGATATGATGTCATAGTCATGGTATGAATTATTGTCGCAGTATAATATTCAAATGTAAGTGTGTCACAGTAAATGCATGCACAATTTGACAGTTATATTGTAGAACAGAATTCGTACAGAATAATAATCAAAGGTGTAGCTAAAATATAGTAGGTGAGGCAATATGACTGCTCTATTTAATGTTTAATGTAAGGTATACTGTGATTGCTCTATGAGAGTATCTCATTCTTTTGCAGTGTGTTAAATTCTCTTCAATTAAGCCACGGATAATATAATTTTTGCACATGGATTGGAAACACGCATATAAATATTATTAATACATAAAGTCACCATGTTTTACAGATTTTGTAGTGGAGACTAGTATAGAATATCACCGATTCTCTAATAGTTGTAGAATGTTTTTGAAACGTATAAAGTTGTCTTCCTGTTTATTTTTTTTTGTTGGGATTTGCATAGTTTAACAGTAAACTACACTGTTTGTGGTTTGCTCTGGTATGTTTGTGTAGGGTATAATCTCTGACTAAGTGATGGCAAAGAAAGGATAGCCACTCAATTTAAAGTACATAACTGTATTTTATTTCTTTAGCTATTATAACCTGATGTAGGATAAGTTAATTATTAAGTGGATGAAGCTTGAATATAACGGAGTGTTTGTGTAGAAAAATCATGGCAGTGGGAGTATGTACTTACACAGTTGGCATGTATCTGTTCTGTTTCTTTAGCAACACAATGTGGTGAGTTGGCATCGTGTGAAGCTATGAAACATTCAGACAACTATCAATGGAAACTACCGATACACACTCACAGAAACTCAAGCAGGGGCTCTTCATTCCATTACTATACACTAGAAGAGTAAGTACTAGAACCAGTTTCGTATAAAACATTGTCTTCCTCAGTGTAAATGGCTAGTTTCACCATGAATTAAGTTTGCCAGGCAAACTTTATTACAAGGAAAGTTTTGTGCAATTTACGGAGTCGGTTCCAATCCATATATATATTACCAGTGATTTAAGCTCTCTTTACCAAGGCAGCGGTGATGACAGCTGCAGCATCAGCAGCAGCTCAAAGGAAATTACACCACTGATATTACTTACCTTCTTGTTTTAACTCTGTAATATTGTTTTGGTGCTCATATAGTAAATGCTTCACCTTCTGCTTGTAAACCTTTAACAGTAAGTGAGTTACCACTGTATTATTTTAGCAAGGAGACTACTCCTAACCTTGATTTCTACTTGATGTCTTTCTTCAGCATCCTCAATCTCTCTGTCTTTGTTCCGTACTACTGCCTTTGTCTCCTCTAGTTGACGTTTAGTGATATCCCAGAAAGTGTTTACTTTGTCTCTCTCCAACTGGAAGAAGTTCCTCTCCTCTCTCTCCCTGTCTAGTTCTTCTCTGAGACGAGTGATGTGTTCTTCAAGCTATGTAAATGAAGGTATGGTTGGCTTTGGAGTATTTAAAATACAAAAAGATGTGAAATCCAGCCAAGCTGTATAAAAAGGGTGCGGCCTCAAAAGCCTGGGTAAAAAAGTTATGAAATCAAAGGCTGCAATGATGTTTAAGATAATAATATTAACGGCTGCATTAGCAAATTTATTATTGTTAACATCATTGTGAAATGGCTACCACCTTTGATTTCACAACTTTTTTTATCCTGGCTTTTGAAGGCTGCACCATTTTAATACAGTTTGACTGTTTTTGCATGGTTTCTAATAACTGTATCACTTTCACACCTCAGATCAAAGGAGTCACCTGGGCTACATTCGTAGTTGGTGTCTTTGAGTGGGCTACATCTGAATGTAGCCTGGGATACAACTGGTCAGCATGAATGTTAAGGCCAAAATCAATTGTGGGGATTAATTAATACTCACGTGATTTAGTATGTACGACTTGGATTAATTTTAATATTATAGTAGATACTTGATTATCCAGACTCTTGATTATACAAACAGTACAAATGACTGTTCTATTAGAGTATTTTGACACTTACTGTACGTTCTATTAGAGTAGTTGAAGGAGAACTCACTTGTACTGGTGAACCAGCACATACTACAAAAGAAAGGGACCAAGTCACCAGGCACATTATAATAATCAGTTGCTTGCATGCCCCTACTATCAATCGGTAGGATATGTGTGTGTGTGTGTTGCTGCTGCTGCTGCAGCTTACTTTAATTGCATAATTAATATCTGGAATTTCACATGAGTCTCAATAGCTGTAGTAAAACCAGCAGACATTGAAGTTTACGCTCAGTAGATTAGATCTGTAATTAGCACTTCATGTAAAATGTACTTAGAGCCCTTGTTAGCAGTGATTGTTTTGCCAGAAATCCAGGGGCCCCTTCAAAACAAAGTGTATATCTTCAAAAATTTATGATTTATGTGAAGCACTATCTAAATATCTGCTGAGCCCATCGTCAGCTGGTTTTGTACTGTAATTGTTGAGATTCATGTGAGAGAGATTGTTGTGTTTATTCATAATTGAAAATTAGGTATTAGATAAATATAGTACAAGGGCATGGGCGTTATTTAGATTCAGCAATGCGTCATCGTTTCCCCCCTTGTGGAGATGCAGCGTGTTACTCTCAGCGAAATGGATGTTCTAGGGGCGTCGCTAGAAGGTAAAAGACCAGAGGAACTTAAAGTTCCCCAATTGAAGCAGTGGCTTTTGTGTAGAGGTGCGCTAACCAAGGGCAAAAAAGCGGACCTTGTTGAACAGTACGCGATACTATTTACTTGTAAATACAGTCGTTAGTTGAATTGATATAAATATTATGTAGTGTCTTGTAATGCTTAGTGCTAACTACAGGGCTAGTGCTAACTACGCTATGGCGTATTTAGTATAGCAATATCCGGCAACTCTCAAAATTGGATTAGCAGTATGAGAGAGTAGATGTATGCTCTATTAGAATATCTCTTATAGAAATGTATTGGCTTAACTTTTACTATCGTCTGGACTGTTGAGATTTGGGTCTTTTTAAACCAGGCGCACGCCCACCGCCGGCCGAAGGCCGGCTGTGGGCGTGCGCCTGGTTTACTGTAATTGTTTCCGTAAAAGTGTGTGTACCTATCTACCTATGTTTGTCCGTACGCACCCACGTGAGCAAAATCGTTTAATGACGGTAAAAGCAGCGTTTACGTAAGAAGTAAAAGTGAAATGAAGTCTGTATTAAACTTCTGCACAAATGAACTTTGCTCTGAGGTGGTTTCTTTTCGGCGGACTGAAATAGGGGTGTGGTGACTTTCCTCAGACTACCTTCCCCTTGAGGTTTTCAGGCATTTAGCAACTGAAAAGCAACGGTGCAGGCCTCGTACACTGCCAGGAATAGCCTATCGCTTCGAGTTGAAAGGGGGCGTATCCCTTACGTACGCGAACGAAAATGAAGAGCAGCTTTGAGGCTTTGTCGAGAGAATTTGTGGGAAAAAACACGTTAGTCACACTATAAAACAGTTTAGAAGATAGTTTTGTGCGTAATATGTTGGTTAAAGCGGTTTATTTAACAAACGCTTCCCTAGCAGTGCATAGCAACGTAATTGAACGAATTACGAATATTTCATGAATTACGAAATACGAGAAATAGCTAATTATATTATCAAACTACCCTATTGTAAAGTAGTAATACATAGTTGGTTAATTCATAGTAGTATATACTGTCTATAGTTATTCCAGATGAGTTAGCTAGCTGCTTGGCGCCTGGTTTTTAGAAGTAGCACAACATCAACTTGTTTTGTTGTTGTTGTTGTTTGCTTGTTTGCAACTACACTTTACAAGACACTACATCAGTGAAGCCTGTAGTACTCCATAAAATAGAGCTGATTATATATATACCTACAGAGTAAAAGCTTACATTAAGTATGGATGGGACAAGAATATTATCCATTCCCATGGAGCACAGTGTTCATTAAGCAATGAGGATGTTATTACTGCAAATTTTGATATGCCAACAGATGGTTGGAAACCAATTACGGAAGCTTTTTGTGTAACTACTATTCCAGACTTCAATCATGGACATATTTTGGCTTATTTTGTCATACGTTCAGTTATTGATGGTTTGCCGTCAGGTGATTATAATTCAGTCAGTTCATCTGCCATATATCTATTTAAGTGTGGTCATGTTCAGAAGATTGAAGTGTGTTCAATACCATCAGGTTTGTATTTGGAGCTTTCTGCCAGTCAGAGATGAAAAAAAATGCTCCATACCAAGTTTCTACGGTACTAAATCCAGTTACCTTTCGTATCATGTTTGCCAGCTGAAATGCCCAGCAGGAAAAGGCCCGAATGGTAGTTGTAAACACATTGGTGCTTTTTGTTATGCGGTAAAAAACTTTTGCACATTGGGTAGTATACCTGAATTCTTAACATGTACTGATGTATTACAGACCTAGAATCAGCCTTCTAATGGTCCTAAAGTAGATCCAATACCAGTGGAATCACTTTGTGCAAGAAAATGTGAAATTTTGAATAAGGTTGATAATTCAGCAATAGTCTTTGACCCATGGCCTAAACAGTTTCAAACTTGCTGTCCAAATCGAACTGAGAATCTTTGTTGTGATCTTTTAAATTTGTGTGATAATGGAAGTGCAGCATTTCTAACAATTTTGATGCCATCAGTAGCCAATATTGATCACAACCACTCTTATGCTTGCAAGACAGGTGAAGAATTCCAGTCCCAGCCAATGCAGAATGTAGCTGAAGAAGATAATGAAGGAAACTGGACTGCAGATTTGGAAGAAAACTGCAGATCAGACCTGTGTGATGTTATGTTTGCAGAACATCAGGTGGCAGTGATATTCTCACTTTGCATATCTAGAAAGAGCAAGAAGAGTTGGAGAAGCAAACAAGGAGTCAAAGTAATAGTACTTTGTGGCATGATGCCAGACAGTTGCGTATTCCTGGATCAAAATGTGGAAGAATATTGAGTCGAAAAAAGAAAACGGTTTCACTTTTACGTTATGTCTTGTATCCAAAGCCATTTGAAGGAACACCAAAACCAATTGAATGGGGAAGGAGAAATGAACCACTGGCAAAGGGGCATATGGTAAACATATGAAGTCACATGGCCACCCTAAGATTGAAGTTAACATTTGTGGTTTTATTGTTCATCGTGTAAAGGGATGGCTTGGGGCATCACCCGATGCACAAGTGTATGACCCAGATGTGTCACTGCCACATGGCATTGTTGAAATAAAATTCCCTTATTCGAAAGCTGATGTCACTATAGAAGTTGCTTGTCATTACTCACTATTTTATTGCACACTGGATGATGAAAAGAATATCCAACTTGCCCGAAACCACCAATACTATCACCAGGTTCAGTTACAGTTGTATGTATCAGCAGCATCTTGGTGTGATTTCTGTGTTTACACCACTAAGGTTATTGCCATAGAATGCATTTGCGCAGACCAATAATGGCAGCAAGAGGAAGTCCCAAAACTGGACTAGTACTTTCATGAGTACATGTTACCTGAAATTATAGACCCTCAGGTAAAGCCAAAGTATTATCTATGACTGATTTCATGTACAGTATTACATATTGATTCTCACATGTCATGTTCTTAAGCATTTCATGTCATTTCATGTGCATACTGATTTTCAGAGATATAAATACATTGAGATATACACATTATGTACACAAAGGTGGATGAAAGTTACACATAACACAACATACAAAAAACATATGGTCAGCAATGCCAGTGAGAGTCATTGGTAATACAAGGTCAAATATGTGGTAGTTCTTGATTCGCTCCATTGCTCTTTTAACATGGATTCTTAACGATGCGATTCTCCTGTTCTCAACCAACGTTGAAACCGGGTCACTACTGCTGACCTGGATGACCCACTGACCCGGATTAATTAAAGCCGAGACGTGTTTCAGCTAGTCTCGGGTGAGCGAACGAGTCTACATTTTGAGCGTTCGATTCGTGTTGAGTAAATATTGCAACTTCAGCCTAGCTGTAGGTTGAAGACCAAAAAAAAAAAGGAAAAAAAGGTCTTCACCTACTGACAATAGCTACCCCTCACCATAGATATCCTCAGTTTCGTGCTACATACTGCACTTACTAACAAATAGGCGTGGCTGAGCATATGTTGGTAATGCGATAAGTGGGCGTGGCTCACGAAAGAGCTACGGGATAGCGTTTATAAGTTCCACGTCGTCAAACGAACAATTTCGTTTCTCACGTGATCCAATCCGGGTCAGACCCGGATGACCCGGAGAAAATGTGACCCGGATGACCCGACCCGGTTTCAACGTTGTTCTCAACCACCTCCTTGTGACTGAACTGCTCTTTTCCCCGCAAGAAAGGAGGAATATTAAGCTTTATACCTAAAGGAATTAAGTATTCTCCAATATCAAAACCTTTGTCTTAGGGCTGAGCGATACTGCCATTTTAGTATCACGATTGATACTAAAGCCACTATTCACAATACCAAATACTTAACGATACTTACAAATAAGTCAATCATAGCTGGTGCCACATAGTGTATTGCTCAGCATTCCTGCAGGAAGTCCTTATAGGTGATAGCAAACTAGCCACTATCATCCTTGTTTACAGTAACAGTTATTGTAACACATGCTTTGAGGCTGTTATGGTGTTCACACCTCTCTGCAGGGGAAATCAGATGGGTGGACTTTATCATTTACAAGGATTCTTAGCCTAGTACTGCATAACAAATGGATTTTTAATGACAGTAATGTACAGGCATGGTATCACAATAGTTAATAACAAAATATCGCGATATATCGATAAAACGGCAGTATCGCTCAGCCCTACTTTGTCTGCCATTACAGAGTCTCTCCACTTTCTAACAAATCTAAAATTCCAGACTTCCGTGTCAACTCCTTATCAGATACCGACCCAGAAACAGCCTTGAAACAAACGTGATGGCACCACTAGGTGAGATTCCAACAAGTGCTTTGTACGTATTGTGATTTTTATGCGATGAAAATGTCATCTTTTGTAATTCAGGGATATGTGGTTGTTCAATAAATATCTCGGTAGCATCGATAAAAACTCGAGTGGAGGGACATTGCTCTTTAAATACTTCAGGCATGTACAGTGATACAACTTCCTTTTTTGGCCATAACGGTAGTTCTTTAAATTGTAGGTACAAAAAATTAATCCAGGTTGTGATTATCCGTGATACCGTACTTTGGGAAATGCCAAATCTGCATGCGATGTCTTGTTCCATGAGCCCCAAGCATAGTTGAACCAACAACAACAAAAAAATCTTCTATTGGTGGCAAGGTATGTGGGCGTCCACTTCGACAAGGTGTCTCATTTACACTTTGATCCTTATATGACAAATGATTAACAGCTGGTCCAAGAAAACTGAAACAAGCTTTTAGACTAGCAAATGAAGGAAAGCCAGTGTAAAAGGCTACTTTCTTGTTGTCGTCTGAAATATTTGCTAGTCTAAACTGCATCCTATTACGATCTTTCTTCAAATTTTCAACCTCCTTCTCCAGTGCCAGTTTCATTTCAATCAGTTTCGCTATCTCTTCATGGTGTACAGCAGTGTTGACGGACTTCTCCTTCAACCTAGGTTCCATAGCAACATCGCTCGATATCGAGATTTTACGCTTCTGCAGAGGCTGTCATTCTTTTGGTGGTTTTCGCTTCGTTGTCAGCTTTGTTACACTTGTGGGAAGAGTAGGTAAGTGTTCGGATGGAATTTCATCTTTCCTCAACTTCCTTCCTTTTGCATTGACAAAGTGACAGCTGCAAACTCTAGTGCTACAATTAAGAGGTAAGTTCGAGCAACCGATTTTATGAATCCACCGCTTCAGTAACAATTTCTTGCCTAATGGCAAACCAAAATAATACAAGTGTACTTCTCTGTCTGAACGACTAGAACACTCTGGTACGCAACAAGCGTGAACCATTCTAGACCTGTGTTCTAAATAATACCCATGCCCCTTGTATCGTATTTCTCTAATACCTAATTTTCAATTATGAATAAACGCCATTCAAGAAAGTGGTGTACAATGTATCTCCTATCTCTTCTGACTAGCAATTATTAAAGAGCAAAGTAGGTAAGTGGCCATTCTGCTTTGTTTTCAGCTACCTGTTTACAAACAAAGAATGGTATAAGAAGTGCCTCTACAATCAATACGGTCGCTACAGGAAGTACGGATGATTCTCATGATAGCCAGAACTGAATCATGACACATTACTGTACAACACCTATGCAGTAGTGGAGAAAGAAATGGGACACAAAGGAGGACAAAGGTAAGTCCATGATGCAGCTGCTTGTGGTTGACAAAAAGGCATGTCGCATGCTGAAGCAACTTCAAGCTCATAGCTTTCAAGTTTGAAGGAATTAGTTAGGCAGACAATCAGTTAGTAGAAAATTTAGTTAAATTTTTGCTAAAGCCCTTCAATATCTCCAAGGTTAATGCATGTACAATTTTAATGATGATACTGCATTGGCATCATCAACTACAGTAGAACTCCTCTAAGACGAACACCATTGGGTGTCCTTTGTAAAGGGGTGTCCTCATTAAGGGGTATACAAGCTACTAATACTGTTGATTGGTGACCTAGACAGATGTCTGTTAAAGGGTTGTCAGAGACCTCAACCTGTAAAATCCTTGAGACTTGAGGCTAAGATTGGCCCACTTATTAGTGAGGTCCCCTCTCAGTTTAAGTTTTCAGCAAAATTTGCCACTTTGTTGTACTATTTCAGTTTTTTTTTTTTTGTAAATTGTTAGCTATCAGACACTGTTTTGTGCCTTTCTGAGTAAGTGAAATAAAATCACATGAGAGCTCAGGAATTGCAATGTGTGAGATAGAAAACCATGCGTGAGGTAACAATCTGATGAGTGTGTCTCATGCATAATGCAAGTTCATAGTCTCGCATAGCCAGAACGCTTTTTTTTCTTTTGTGTGGGCTTCCCGACGCCCACACAAAAGAAAAAAGCGGTCTGGCTACGCAACACTATGGGATTCAGGGGTGTGAAAGAAGGGTTCTACTACATTCAAGGTGCCGATAGCATTCAGTGTACAGCACTAATTGTGAGTACTGTCAATTTCATCACTTAAAACTTCAGTTCTCAACCCTTCAGTGTAGGGCTGCAATGCATCAGCATTAGTGTATGACTTAGTATTGTAAGAGATTGCAATACAGTGTCAGATAATAAGTGTCACTATCAGACAAGAGTTGGGTAATACCTGTTCTTTGGACATATCCTCCACTGAGACGCCATCTATGACGGGTGATTCCTTCTTCGCCTTTCCTTTACCTTTGCCCTTGCCCTTGCCTTTCTTTGCCTTCTTGGGCTACAGTGAATGAAACAATTACAATCATCTGAAAACATAACAACGTGATGAATTTTCGTACCGGCATTGTGTTGTCGTTTGTTTTATTACCAAGGTTACAAACCAGTCACGTGGCATCACATGAGTGGTTTTCCCCTTGTGTAGACAAAATGGCTGGAGTTCTCTCTCATACTACGCTGTATCCTGAAGTATTAGAAGCTATTGATGCGTTTGTTAATTCGCAGCCTAAAGGAAAGTTTAGTGATTTTAAACTTCCAAGCGCGTTTGTTGAACGGTGCAGGCTATATTTGAAGTGTTCGCCTGCTCCCTGCGGAAATACAGCGTCTAGGTTCGAACTACCGTTTGAATGTTTTGTACAATACAACTATTACAAGGAACCTAGAGGAGAAGAATTCAATGAGAAGGTAATTAACGTTTATGCTGACCCTGAAGAAATAGGAGGGTGGCAAAATGCTATTCGTTGCCTTCAGAGATATTGCTTTAATTTGCTACTAGCTCCTAAAAGGAAAGATTTTCACTACATCAAGGTGAGTATATTGAATTACTTGCTACCCAGCAATGTGTAAATCGTGGTGATTTTCAACAATTCTTTTGCAGCTCTCAAATGCCTATTATCAGTACAACATTGCAAAGAGTTTCAAGGGTGCTGAGAAGATAATGGAAGCAATGGGATATAAGGTTGTAAAGGATGGAGGAAAGCCGCACTATCAAGTTCTTACAATGCAATTGAGTGGTAGTCCTGACAGAAAGAAAATTGCCAAACTTGTAGTTGATTTGGTACTCTTTGATCTTGAGCTGGAAACTATACATGAATGTATCATGTTACATAATAAACAGCATCCTTATAACCACTGTAGTATCAAGGATGCTTTAGAAGCCAGAACGAACAAAAAAGGTGGAGTTCAAGAAGCAATGAATTATCTTTGGCAAATGCTGAAAGGGAAGAGTGGAGAAGCAGTAGGGAATTTCTCTAACAAATCAACATCGTCCCAACCGAAAAATCCTCATGACCAGCATGGAACTGCATCATCTGGTGCCATTTCCGAAAGTGGAGATTTTCAAACACCTAATGCTTCACCTGCAACATCAAGAAACATAAATGCCACCCAAAGTGGTAGCCGTAAGGAAAGCTCATTTCCTCGTATTGATCCTGCTAAAGATCTACCACCACCTGATATTGATGATCCGAGTGTTAATTTCACATCAGTACATCACACCAATCCTTCATCAGAGTTTGATGATGATGGCTTGATTCCTGAAAGCACCCACCTTGGTTATCGTAATCCTCCTGAAACAAAGCATAACCCTCTAGCTGGACATGGTCCAACTACTGATCTGGTGACCACTGGTGGATATGCTTATCCACCCCAAGCTACTGCTGATCCACTTTCTACAAAGTATCCTTCACAAACAGTTGCATCATCTAGTGACAAGGAAAGGTTTGGTCATCCACCTGGTGTCTCCCAACAAAGTCGACCACCAGTTAAAAATCGAGATGATTTCCCACAACATGGTGCTCAGGCTTACTACCTCAGGAGCACATCTCATGGTAGTGGTGATGGACTACACTCATTACCTACTAATAGCATTAAGCCATCTGCTGGGAACACCAGGGTTGGAAATTTTCCATCCATTGATAATCAACTAACCCCTACAGGAGGAATGACTAGACAGAAGTCTGTGCCTGCATCACCTGGTAGTGGCGAGATAACTGTCCCGTTCACCTCTTGTACCATTACTCCTGCTAGTACAATGGCTGGTGTGACTTTTAGTGCTGTTAGTACAACTGCACCTTCAGTGTATTATAATGTGCATGTTTCTACTACTGTTGGTAATCAGTCTACATCAACTAGTACTACTACCTCTACTAATCCTGTATTGGTTGGGGAACCTGTGTCAACCATGTCAGCACCTCCTAAGCATGGAACACTGGACTTAGATAATCTCAGAAAGAAGACAAAGCATTTTCAGCAAACAACAGCAAATTTTAATGTCCCTGATAATCCACCTCCACAACATGATTTACGAGATATTACCACTCTGAAGAACTACTTAGACAAGAAGAAAGATGCAAGAGTCAAATTGGGTGCTAATGTAAATGACAGTGACAACAAAGAAAGTGATTATGTCAATTTAGACGAAATTACTCCATCTGCAAGAGCTGCAGCTAAGGCACACATTCAACCAAATAAAGGACCAGTGGCAGCCCCACGATATAAAAAAGACTCGAAATCTGGTATTCATGCTGATCATCCTTTCCCCTTGGAGGAGAAACACGAACACTGGCGGTGTGCTCATTGTGAAGTAGTGAATGGAGCTAAACATACCACTTGCAAAAAATGTCAGCTGATTCGTGGATCCCTATCAACTTCACATGCTTATTGTAAGTTGTGCAGTCTACTAATTTTTTTAACAGAAGAAAAGCTTAAGATGAGCCCTACTAGTACCTGCCCAATGTGCAAAGACATTGTTCAAATTTATACTTTAATATAATTTTACTGCTGTGTGTATTTAAGATTTGCACAAACTTGCACATAGACACATGCAGTTTACGTAGTACATTTGATACCTGCATATTGTTTTGAATTTTGTTTTATTTAGAAGTAAATCTTAACTCGTGATCAGCCAGTCACCATAGATGCATTCAATATTAGGACACTATAATTATCTATTGAGCATTTCATATATTCCTACTGGGCAAGTCATGTCGTAATGTGGTCTTGTATAATTCTGTTCATAGATTAATGATGAACCTCCAAACAGTCGGCTATAGCCATTTTCGTTACCTGGAGGAACACATCAAAAATAAATACACTGGGAACACCATTGGACATACGCACAACCAAAACTAAGAAGTAGTTAATTTTTAGGTACAACACAGATTACTGCTTTTTAAAAGTAGTCAATATACCACTAGGGACTCATAAGAAGGATACTGAAAGTGGCCTGTATTATTGTATGAACTTGCAAAGCATTTGTTATACTGAGAAGGCTATTGTGACGGTCAGTGTAGCAGTAAGACACATGCTACTGCTATGTGTGTGAGGTATTTGACTTTCAGCAATCAATTTTTTGACAGGAGGATAATACATACACACATGAGCTAAAACAATAATTATACTAAATATACAATCAAGTTGGAAGGGAGATGCTGGACATAGTGGGAAAAGGCGAATATAGGGTAAAGAGGGAAGAGTGGGAACTAGTAGTTACTAACAGATTGAACGAAGAGATGAATGGATGGCAATCATTGGAATTGAGTATTGCATAAAAGCCAGAAGTCAGTTTGTAAACAAGAGGGATCTGGATTGGAAAATGCTAAAGGTCTATTACTAACTGTAGGTGGATGGTAAATGGGCAATTCTAATGGGTAGCGAGCTCGATAACTAGAGTGCCTCAAATCATGTGGTTGCCCATCACACGGAGTTTCAGAAGCAATCAATTCAGCAACTAAAGGAGAGTTCACAGTATCTGGGGGTACTGAAGTTACCAAAAGTAAAATTCTCTGCTCTGCAACAGCAGCAATGTCCTCATCAGCAATAAATTCATTAAATTGTGACTGAATTTAGGAAAATCTGTCTTAATGTCACATGTGAAATAGCTACACAGAAATCTATACTTTGCTGTGCCACCATTAAAATATTTCACACAAATTTGTTGTAATTCAGGGTACTGACCAATAATTTTAATCATTGTAATTGGTAGCCTCATTTGATAATAAATATTTGAATTGTAAAATGTGACTGATTTTCCAAATCCGGTCATTTCACCTGCGCAAACTAATTATAGAACATTTTTTAGTTGCTTCTATAAATAGCTCGAGCTTGACGCAGTGTGACGTTTGCTAAAAATGGCGTACTGACAGTAAATTATTAATTGTATTCCAAAGACGAGTCAGCATCTGGTAAAAGGTGAGTGTATGTCTTGAGTGACTACAAGCCTGATAACATGGTAACTTAATGTTATAACAATGTGCTTGTTGTAGCTGAAGTCTCCGCCCATTTTGTATTTGTTCCATCTTTGCTGGCGTTTTCTAATGTCCATATTGAAGTAACGAGGTCTTTTACAGCCTAATTGTTTTAATCGCGATGCCATTGTAATTGTATTTGTTTATTTGTGTAGTGTTAATCTAACGAAAATGAGAGAATACAAGGTTGTGGTTCTTGGCTCAGGCGGCGTTGGGAAAAGTGCCCTTACAGTTCAGTTTGTGTCCGGCACATTTGTAGAGAAGTATGACCCGACTATCGAGGACTTTTACCGTAAAGAAATCGACATAGACGGATCACCAGGTGTCTTGGAAATCCTTGACACAGCAGGCACCGAGCAGTTCGCTTCAATGAGAGATTTATACATCAAGAATGGTCAGGGATTTTTGCTAGTATACTCCATAGTCAATGCTCAAACGTTCATCGATGTACAACCAATGAGAGACCAGATCAGTCGTGTTAAAGGTGGCACAGTACAACCGATGATCTTGATAGGGAACAAGTGTGACATGGAACAAGAACGATCAGTTAATAGTAGAGATGGACAGATGCTAGCTAGTGAATGGGGCTGCCCATTCTTTGAGACATCAGCTAAGTCAAATCTAAACGTAGCAGAGGCATTTCTAGAGATTGTGCGTCAGATAAATAAGATCAAACAAAAGCAAAAAGATAAATCTTGTTGCATATTATTGTAAAGTGTATTTTGTGTTCATTGTATTGCCCATACAAATTTTAGTTTATATGTTAATTGAAAATAGTTTCTCACCATTTGGTATCACTGCTATTTAATTTAACCATCACTACTACTAACCTGTGGTTATGTATTTTTTCATTGCACACGCTGACATGATGCAACATTGCTAAATTTCTATACACCTGTATTATAATGTTACATGCACCACAAATTAAAATAAGTTGAAATTGTGAAATGACTTGTATGTGTTGAATACATTCAAAAGTAGACGACTGTTTTATATTTTGTCACGAGACGTAATCATTGTGACTGATGTGTGTATTGATGCAGCCACAAAGTTAAGATGGTCATGAATTTGTGAATTTCAGGGAACATTTAGTGTGGAGCCAATTCCTAACTATTCTAAACTTGTAAGGCCATAGGTGTTAGTTGAATAGCAAACAAGTGTGATAAATGTCACCACATATTAATCTATGTTGACAACTGTGCAGGTGTAGGGGTGCTGTGTGGTGATATGGCACATGTCAGGGTCAAATGTACATCTTGATGAAATGCATGAGTTCATATTATTGATAATGAAATATCAAAGGTGTTGCCTTTTGAAGAGGAATTCCTGTGACACCACAAATGACATAATCAGCATTACATATTAACCCACAAGAAGGGAAGCTATTTTAACAAATGGATGATAAAGCAAATAACCTTTATATGGAAAGTGTTTGGAAAGCTTTGGTTCCAGTTGAACAGCCATCACATTTTAGCCCTTACTTGGCCATATTTCTGTCTAGTGTGACTTATCCAACCTATAAGGGGTAGTCACTGTCACAACTGGGATCAATAGTTTTGATCATTGAAGTTTCACTATGAACATCAGAGAGTAGAGCCTTACTATCTTCATCAAACTTTGTGTTGCTAAATGTTTTCTACATGCGATTCACTGCAAGAACACTTGATTCCATTCAGCAGTACTTTAACAGGTAGTGACTATCCCATTATACATTGTAAAGTTCTAATTATCTAGTGTAACTCAATACTAGTTGGTGTGATGGGTGGTATCAATATTTATCATCAAATGTAGCCATACATTGCACACAATTCAATAGCATTAATTGACCGTGTCAAATGTTTAAGTTATGGAGCGTTAGAGTTGGGTCCCCTCTTCCTGCCAAAACTCTGTACAACGTTGACAAATCGTCTGTTGTACTGCATCCTTCTCTTAGCTCGGCCAGTCTTCTTCTTTTTCTTTTCTTGTGGCTCAATCTAAAAACGAGTAGGTTAAGTAAAGGAGTCCACATACATTTTAAAAATTTTCATACCTTTGGTGTTTGTCCCTTCACTTTACCAGCACGAGCAAGTGATCCGTGAACCTTACCTGTAACATTACAGAGAATGTCAAGCAAGTTACAACACAGAACATACTAGATACATCACATGTAGAACATACAAGTGCTTCATGTGTTGAACTATTATCAATTACCATCAATATACGGTCAAACCCCTACAACCACAAATGTGCTTGTATTCTACTCTTAGGGACAATGGTTGTAATTTTCTAATATTATATTTTTCACGTGAGACTACTATGCATATTTATAAGTGACTTCCATGCATTATCCTAATTAATGAACACCACACATCAAAACTTCACCTCCGAGGATTCTGGTAGTCAGTGTAATGGTTCCCATATCAGGCACTTCCTCGCACACTAGCTCATCGTCCTCAAGTGGCACACCACCATAAGTCAGTACTTGATCCTCAGCAGTGACGCCTTCAGACGGACTCAAAATATCCTTCAAATCGCCGACGGTAGTTTCATCAGAAACACTCACCGTGTGAAGCGAAGATCCCTGGACGAATAGCGGCATTTCAACTCAACTTAATTCTTAGCGCTCAGCCCGAAATTTTATAATGAACAAAAAGGATTGCAACACGAGGGTGCAACGATCATACGCATGCGCTAGGTGTGTCAGATTTGTGGTGTGGAATAATTAGAATATGCCGGTGAGAAGTCAGCTAAAGTTACAGCGTGTGTCTAATATTATATCACTTGTGTATAGCCAAAGCAAAGAACTAAGGGACAGAAGGAAATCTACGTAGAGAATTTGAAGACACTTTCATTTTATCGCAATCTAATTATCATTGGAACAGTGAGTGCTTTCTGCAGTAGTGATAGGTGTCACGTGTGTGTCTGTTAGTCAGTACAGGTTGTGTTGTCATTGTTATTCTCAGTGTATGGAACTGCCTCGTATTTCTGGAGTATAGTGAGTTGCTAGCTGTTTGACTTGTATACATGATAATGGGTGTCTCGCATAGCCAGACCACACAGGGGTTTATCAATTAGAGGTTATAAGCACCCGCACTGATTCCCACTGAAAAAGGTCTGGTACACTTCCAATAGGCCAGTTGTGACAGCACCTGGTAGGAACGTGATGCGGCCACTTGAAGGCATTAATGAGCATGCATAAGGATTCACCATTGCATGATGGTTCTTTGTTCTGCAAACACTATTTTCATTATTTATACTTAAGATACTGATAGAAGTGCTGTCACATGTACAACTGGCCTATTGAAAGTATACCAGACCCTTTTCAGTACAGGTGGCATCTGCGCTGAAATAGTGGTCTGGCTATGCGAGATTAGGCAATGAATATGTTGTTGACCATTAGTCCACAATGCTGAACCATAGTAAACCCTGGTACCTGGGGTTAGTATATTTATTGCCTTTGCTGTTAAGGTAGTTGTGACCATACATGTGGAATGTTAGTACAAGGGCCATCAAACACCTTGTATTTTACAAAATTGCTAGAGAAATTTTGAAACTTGACAGCTACTGATATGTTTCAATTATAGCTGTTGGATGAAGCCTGAATCCTTATAGTACTTATTCTCTTATTTAGCCAAGGAATTTCTTGAGTTGTTTGGTTGTTGTTTTTTGAAATATACGATCATTTGATAAATTACAAATCCCTGCTAACTAGTAGTAGATGCCTCCAGCGTGTAGGTAAGTTTTAGTACAGTATTTTGTACATGATGCTTGCCTTCATGGTTGGCAGGTCAACATGGTTCTTAGTTGTTCCTGGATCTTATTTTCTTAATCCTAATTTTCTACAATGTGTAACGAAAGCTGTTTCCAGGCCAGTATTTAAGTCTTTAGTGACATAACGTCCACCATTCACTTGAACTTGTCTGTATGGTAGTATTGTCTTACATCAACCATTTCTATAATAGTCCCCTTCTATCTTGTATTAGGTATGGGTGATATATGCTGGGCTGGTCAATGGTGGGGCATATTATCTGATGCAGAAGATGGCCACCCCTTTGTTTGGTAGTACAGGACAAGTAGAAGATGGTGGAGCTGATCTTAACGTGGACTCAGGAACTGCTGAGTAAGATTTGTGTGTCTATGAAAAATGTTTGAAAGTTGCTTCCCTAAAATACAATATACCAGAACCTGTGACAACCTATAGTGAAAGGTGTCCTGATTTTCCAGGTCAGTTTATGAACTAAGGGATACTTTGGGACCTAACTAAGTGTCTGGATTAATTATGTAGGTGTCCTCATTAACAGGTTCCAGTGTATTGTATTAAGGACACCTTGGGATCAACCAATTGCGTCCTGATGATCAAGGCGTTATAGCCACAGTTATACAGGACAAAATAGTTACTCTGTGGTGTATACTTGGGACCTGTTGATGTGGACACGCTAAAAAAAATGACCCAATAAGGATGCTCAATTCCAGGAATTGTTGGACATGAAAATGAGAATTATTGTTTTTATAATTAGTTTCATGTTTTTCAATGCCAAGATGACTAATTACCTGATTGAGCAGTGTTAGCATCACCTACACTACTTTCTATGTTTGAACCTTACTTAGGATTCAAACAGGCAAGGACAGGCAGGTTCTCATTTTCTGTGAATCTGTCTAAATAGTGTTTCATTTTAAACCAGGCACTGCCTGCAGTTGGCTGGTAGTTTCCTGAAATTGGTTTGTGTGTGTGTGTGTGTGTGTGTGTGTGTGTGTGTGTGTGTGTGTGTGTGTGTGTGTGTGTGTGTGTGTGTGTGTGTGTGTGTGTGTGTGTGTGTGTGTGTGTGTGTGTGTGTGTGTGTGTGTGTGTGTGTGTGTGTGTGTGTGTGTGTGTGTGTGTGTGTGTGTGTGTGTGTGTGTGTGTGTGTGTGTGTGTGTGTGTGTGTGTGTGTGTGTGTGTGTGTGTGTGTGTGTGTGTGTGTGTGTGTGTGTGTGTGTGTGTGTGTGTGTGTGTGTGTGTGTGTGTGTGTGTGTGTGTGTGTGTGTGTGTGTGTGTGTGTGTGTGTGTGTGTGTGTGTGTGTGTGTGTGTGTGTGTGTGTGTGTGTGTGTGTGTGTGTGTGTGTGTGTGTGTGTGTGTGTGTGTGTGTGTGTGTGTGTGTGTGTGTGTGTGTGTGTGTGTGTGTGTGTGTGTGTGTGTGTGTGTGTGTGTGTGTGTGTGTGTGTGTGTGTGTGTGTGTGTGTGTGTGTGTGTGTGTGTGTGTGTGTGTGTGTGTGTGTGTGTGTGTGTGTGTGTGTGTGTGTGTGTGTGTGTGTGTGTGTGTGTGTGTGTGTGTGTGTGTGTGTGTGTGTGTGTGTGTGTGTGTGTGTGTGTGTGTGTGTGTGTGTGTGTGTGTGTGTGTGTGTGTGTGTGTGTGTGTGTGTGTGTGTGTGTGTGTGTGTGTGTGTGTGTGTGTGTGTGTGTGTGTGTGTGTGTGTGTGTGTGTGTGTGTGTGTGTGTGTGTGTGTGTGTGTGTGTGTGTGTGTGTGTGTGTGTGTGTGTGTGTGTGTGTGTGTGTGTGTGTGTGTGTGTGTGTGTGTGTGTGTGTGTGTGTGTGTGTGTGGTTCCCCACTTGAAGTTTCATGTTGAAAGCAGACAGTGTGAGCATTCTATAGATCCTCAATTTAATTTATAGGAGTCTACTCGATAATTTCTAAATACAGTATGAACAGCTTGGCTGTGCGGGTGTTGTAATGACTATTGACCTTGTATAGGCTACTAGAAAAATAGTGTATCCCTTTGAATTGAAATGGGATGTGTCCCTCTCAACTGCATGTGAAATGAAGATCAGGCTCAAGGCATTGTCAAGAGTAAGCACCGTATGCAGACTATAAGAAGAAAGTTGATTGTTCTTTGTGGTGTAAAGAGGTTTATTCAAGTTACACTTCCTTACCAATGAATATGCTGTAGTAATATCAAATACCTGGAATTACAATTAAAATTGCTGTATGCGTTTGATAATAGAAGACCACAATTAATGGGCATAACTTATTTATAGTATTGACTGGCACCTGAAGTAACACTATATGAACTTGTTTCTATGCCTTAATTTTGTGGTCAGTATTGGGCCATTATGTTATAGTTAAAGCATCGCTGCAGGTGCTATACGAAAAATACGAAAAGAGTAGGTGATATTTTGTCTCGAGGCCACTCTTTGAGTGTTATATTTTTCGTATATCACGAGCAAGGCAATGCTTTAATTGATTTAAAGAACTTCCAAGTTTCGAGCTGGAACTCGAGTAAGACATGCGTGAAACTATTTGAGACTTACCAAGCAAGCCTTTAGTGAAACAATAGACTTCGCTCTGATAAGAATGTACCTTGAGGACCCCCTGAAATGCTTTTTCCTGTGCCTCTGGGGTGCTTTCTTCACCGTCCTTGTCTTCTCAATTTTAGGGTTGGGCGTCGCGCAACTAATCGTCTTCTGCTCATGCAGTACTATAACTACCTTGATACAGCGCTGTGGTCATAGCACTGTGGTCATAGCACTGTGGTTGCGTATATAGCACTGTGGCCACATAAACTGTACTGTATCACAAATATAGCACTTTTTTTTGCATTGATCTTCACTCTAAAGTTCTTTAATGCTCTTTATGAATTTACACATGCGACCGGATCTGCAAGAACTAGACACAATCAACTTGCATTTTTTGAATTCCTGTTTATTAAATATTTATAATTTACTTTGCCAGAGTTTCAGCCTCATATGCCAATAACTTTCGGAGTCACAGCAGTACAAAGTAGCAACAGAAATCGATTTGTACGCCACAACAAGCAAGTATAGGAAAGTAAATTACAGGTGCTTATTAAAACAGTTGGATTGATGTACGGAGCTGAAATTTTCACCATTGTGTTCGCCATGAATAGGGGAATCAATTACTGGGCAAGTGTATCCTTTTATGGCCTTTTGCACACAGAGGCGAAATTTGTGGAGAAAAATCAATCATGTACGATTGCTTCAATGTGACATAAACGAATACTCATAATTTGGGTCAACTGCAATCAAACAAAGATTTTCCAACTCTTCTTGAGTAGGCGAATAAGATGACATCCAGGTTTTTATAATTAGTCGCTTTCTTCACTAAGAAAGGGTCGTTCAAAAAAATTTACTGAATTTTTTCAATAATATGCAGATATTTCACCCATTGTATTCAATGCTTCATACTGTAAATTTAGGATTGTGTCAGGTTTTTACAGATCCAGTCACATATTATATGTTTGCTGTGGTCCCATAAGTATGCTTCATGCTTTTAGGCACAAAACTACTATAGCAGCCTATATACTATATCTTGATTTTGTACCTCTTATATATTACCGAGTAAGTCGTAAGTTTTATAAGAGTTGTGTGGTAGTACTTGCACATGCTTTGATGTAAATTATACATTGTATGCATGTAAGTTGAGGGGAAAAGAGTTCAATTCCATCTGAATGGAGCTAGTTTTCTTTATTACAACTACAACTAGTTCAGGTAATATGACTGCTGTATCATGGTAGATGACTGTTCTATTAGAGTATATTGATCTCTCTTAGCATAAAGTGGCCAGCCACCATTCTTGACCAATCCAGTAGGTAATTGGGCAGGTCTTTGAGTACATTGGCCTAAAGTTATAACTCTTTCTAGTGGAACTGAATGGATCAGGCTGGCTAAATATACTTAACTTGGAAGTGCACATTATAAGCTGTATTTGTTTAACCCTTTGAACTACGTCTTGTTATAACAGGACACATATGAAATATATTGGGTGTATCCATTCACTGGATTTGACTACTGGACTCAAACTTTTTAAATCAGGCACGCCTGAAGGCCGGCCGTGGGCGCACGCCTAGTTTACTGAAATTGTTTTTGTAAAAGTGTGTGTGTGTGTGTGTACCTACCTACCTACCTATGTTTGTCCGTACGCACCCACGTGAGCAAAATTGTTAAATGGAAAAAGCAGCTTTTACACAAGAAGTAAAAGTTAAATGAGTTCTGTGTTAAATTTCCGCACAGGTAAACTTTGCTCTGAGGTGGTTTCTTTTCGGCGGTCTGAAATACGGGTGTGGTGACTCTCCTCCGACTTTGTGAATTACCTTCCCTTCGGGTTTTAACAACTGAAAAACAACTGTGCAGGCCCCATAGACTACCAGGAATAGCCTATCCCTTCGAGTTGGAAAGGGAGCGTATGTACGCGAATGAAAATGAAGAGCAGCTTTGAGGCTTTGTCGAGAGAATTTGTGGAAAAAAACACGATAGTCAAACTATAAAACAGTTTAGAAGATACTTCTGTGTTGATAAAAGCAGTTTGTTTAACAAGCGCTTCCTTAGCAACGAAATTGAAGAATTATAAAAAATTTGTGAATTACAAAATACGAATTACAAAAAAGTTAATTATGTATTATTGCACAACCAAAAACCTATACAGTGGAACCTCCCTTATCAGGACCTCTATTATCCAGGCACCTCCATTGTCTGGACAGCCAAAATTGGTCATGTGGCTTGTAGTTTATTGACCATAATGAAATTTGGTTTAGATGAAAGCACAAGGAGGGAGCCTAAAGGTTGCTGTTTACCTGTTTGGTGGCTTGTTTATTCTACTACTACTAATAACTACCACTTGGTTGCTAGGTGATAATGCATTTTTACAGCCCAGGGGAGTGACCATGAATGCTCTGTAGTGACTTCCCCCTCTGGCCCACTAAACTGCCTAGCAGCACTAACTGATAGCAATAACAACATTATTTGTATTTAAGTTAGTCACTTTAGCATAATAGCATGTTATTCTTAGTTATGGATATTTCTGAGATACGGACAGTAGTATGTACCAGACTGCCCGGATAAGAGAGGTTCCACTGTATATACATATAGTTGGTTAATAACTTAATTTCAGATGAGTTAGCTAGCTGCATGGCGCCTAGTTTTTAGAAGTAGCACAACATCAACTTGTTTCTTACCTTTTATAGCCAGATTTGACCACATATTAATAATAGCAATAGCAAGCATAAAATATACATGGTTGATTAATTGCCTATTTGGTTAGAATGGGAAGGTATTAACTGAATGGCCGCCTGGTTTTTAGAAGTAGCATAACATTAACTTGTTTTTCATGAAGATGTACCTTCTTGTTAGATGGTGTGTGTATTGGGAAACACTATTCACTTATTGATACTGTATTTATAAACATTACAAACCAAGGAGCTGGCCATTCTATAGTGAATACACAGACTACTGAAGCGCTAGGTAATGCTACATTATTTCAATTTAATTGCATACTGTAATTTAGCATATTTTGTAATTCATGGATTATTTTGTAATTCTGTAATTACATTGCCATGTGTTTCTAATGAAGCGTAACTATAACAACCACTGTAAACCGCACATTACGTACAGAAGTATATTCTCTTGTTTTATAGTTTGTCTATTGTGTTTTCTCACACAAATCGTTTAGAGAAAGCCTTGAGGCTGCCCTTCATTTTCATTTGCATAAGTACAGGTAACGCCCCCGAAGGATATGCTATCTCTGGTAGCCTAAGAGGCCTTCAACGTTGTTTTGAAGTTGTTAACCATTTATAAAATCAAAAGGGAAGACCGTTCACGAAGAGTCACCATACCTGTATTTCAGACCACCGAGAAGAAACCACTGCAGAGAAAAGTTTATGTGTGTGTGGAAGTTTAATACAAACTTAATAATATTATAGCTTTCAATTCTTACTTCCTGGCTGCTTTTTACCATTCAACAATTTTGCTCACGTGGGTGTGTACAGACAAACATAGATAGGTACACAATTTCAGTAAACCAGGCGTGCGCCCACAGCCACCGGCTGTGGCTGTGGGCGCGCGCCTGGTTTAACAAAATGTAGTGTACCATGAGAAGAATACAACCTATTGATTATGAACTATCATATCATTTCATAGACCACTAAAACTAGAATACAATTACCTGTACATGCCTCTAACCCTGAGTGTGTGGTATACAAAGTAATGATCATAAGGGATATTCACTTTTAGTGGTTGAAAAAGGTATTTGAGCAAACTTTATGTTCCAGTCAATTTTGTTTTTAATAAATAACTTTTACTCTCTCTGATACATTTTCCTTCTAGCTATATAGTACACTATTGTTGTGATGTGACTGTTGTTTGTTATTGTTGTTGTCTAGTATTCTGCAATACAGTACATTTTGTGTATCACGTATCACCATCAATAAACTGTTCAATACGATACTGTATCACGATACTATAATGAAGTGGTCATGACTAGTTATGACTGGCGTATTATCTAGTAGTTGCAATTTATCCATACCTTAAAGAGCCAACACTGATTCTACATTCACTGTGTATACAAATTTCTTAGTTTATTCAGTGAGTGATGATAAACTACAGTATAGCTGGTGTGTTTAGTATGAAAGCACATCTCTACCTGGATACCTGCCTCTATTACACCACCCAGACAATTAGCTATTTTAATGCATGTTCCCACGAAGGTTTGTCCAGATTACTCTGCATTTTGATGAGTTGTCAAGATTACTTGTATCAGCAGATTGTTTACTGCTTAGTGGTGCAGTTCTTTATACTTGAAGTGTAACCATTTAGAAGACCCAGGTAAGAATATTTTAGCTATAACAGGCATTAACAGCAGCACTAATACACACGCATTTGTATGGCTTCTTGTAACGTTGCATTTTAAAGCACAGGTAAATAGAGACTTAGAGAGGATTTCTATTTTAGTATCCAGATCACTGTTACAATAATAGAGCAATCACTGACTGTTTCTACTAGAAAACTTTCTAAGTGTAGTATCATATCGTGATACTTATTTGCTGTATCGATATGTATTGCAGTTCCCTATTGTTGTCATAGGTACACTAAAGATGCCATCATTCTGACATGTTTTGTGCAATGTGTGGCCTCCTTAATCTCATACTACTTTTGGCTCCTCTGGCTATTGGTAAGGTGACATACAATAATACTATACACATACACAAAATGATAGTGGTAGTTATGTATAAGTTTTGTGTAGTTGGTGAACTGACGTAAGACCCTGTTGGGCACAGTTGATACTGTATGACTACACTAGTGCTGAGAAATAATATCAATAGTTCGATACTTGCGATCAAAAATTATTTATCACAACATGATAATTACAGCTAACTATCGCGATAATGCTGTAAGATTACTAAAAACATTGTTACCAAGTTTATTTTACCTGTTTTGTAACTCTTTAGGCTTGCTATTCTGCAAAATATCTGGTGGCAAGCCTATAACGAGCTGTGTATATTTATCGACCACCCATGCAATTAGTCAATTGCTTTGCAAAGGCTTTAGAATCCCACTAAAAACACTGCTTGAGAAGCTGGCTTGGCTGTTTTACAACTACTTGGCTAGCTATTTCATGAAAAGGTTTGATTGCAAGGCTGTAACAAAAAATTGTTGAATATCAGCCACCCACGCAACTAATTAACGAGCTTACAAGAAACCAAGAAAATAGGAAACTATGAAAGTGTTAATCATGTTTAGCATGTTTATTTGTCCATTGAGAGAATTAGTAAAACGCGGAAAATGGAATAACGGAATTGTGGAATAACGAAATAAGCAAAACTTATCTTTTGCAGATTGTACAAATAGTTATATGCTCTATAGTAATTATACTTTATTTACACCTTGCAACAACTCTGCATGGCACACCACGGCGATGGATAGAACAGTAGCTGGCGAGCATTAAATGGGACGAGCACACAACCAATCACCCTAGCACAATCTACCTTCGCTAAGTTTACTTACCTACACTCTTGATTCAAACCTGAAAGAGTTTTGAAATCCATTTAAAGACACACAACCACTGGACTTCCCTACTGAACTCTAGTGTGACTCTAATAAATTCGGTCGTATGCACATGAAGGGCAGCTAGAATAGAACTAGGTCTTGGCGTTTTGTAGCTATATCAACTAAGTAGTACAGATAAATAAGTTTAGCGAAGGTAGATCATTCTAGGGTGATCGGTTGTGTGCTCGCTCGTCCCATTTAATGCTCACCCAGCTGCTGTTTAGGTATCCATCGCCGTGGCATGTCATGCAGAGCTGTTGCAAGGTGTAAATAAAGTATGATTGCTATAGAGCATGTAACTATTTGTACAATCTGCAAAAGATAAGTTTTGCTTATTTCGTTATTCTGCAATTCCGTTATTCCGTATAACTCCCGTCCATTGAATACTTGGACTTGATTGTAAATCATCACTCCTCAATCAAAGTATAATCGTATCGTGAATAATACTTCAACATCTATCGTGATAGTGATTTTCTACTATCGCTCAGCACTAATCTACATGTGCATACCAGAGGAGGTTGGTCATGCTTCATCATTCATAAGAAATGTTGAATCACAGATGAACTAAGTGAATATTGACACTAAAGAACATCATTACTAGTACATCTCACAGCCTTCCTAGTACAACGTGCTGTTTTCCTAACTGTTAAATATGCCTGGAGCAATGATTGGGTGTGTAATCTCATTGTAGGGTTGTGACACATGACCAACTTCCTCTGTGTACACTAATACAAATGGGACCATGGACACGTGTCCTGATTATCAAGGTAGTGAGGTGTCCTGATTTCAGGGGTCAAAATGTGTGTACACTAATGCAAATGGGAAAGTGTTTTAATATTGTCATGATTTGGTGTGGTTTGACTATGCATAATATTTCATCCAGCCAGCAACTTGTATGTATACCAAACAAGTGTGGTAATCTACTTGCTTGTTACAGGCTCCAGGTTATGCATTCTACCAGTTGTGGACTAACCTACTGTGGCCATGGTTTCAGGCTGGATCTGGAGGAGAAGAGATGAGTGATAAAGACAGAAAGAGACAGATGAAAAAAGAAAAGAAATTAACTAAAAAAGTATATCACTGATTATATATCATTAGTTCAAAATTACAAATAATTCAATGATGACTTGTTCATGTGGTTGTGAAATGCTTGTTTTCTATTTGGTTTCCTCTGTTAGTGTGTTAGATCAGACAGTCTTCTACTCTTCTTTTCTTAGTTAGTTACCTGTTCTCCCCGACATATATAGGTGTTTTGACCAAGTTCCAATAAGCTGTCTGGGTTGGAGATCTTGATTTTATTGGCAGACCAGTATCAATCACCAACATCACCATAGAGACATACAGGCCAAAAACTCTGCAATGAAGTCTACAACAACACAATACTAAAAACCACAGTCGCAAATTATGTGCAACTTGATATACCATACTAGTGGTAGAAATAGATTTTGTGCTTTACCCAAACTTAGATTTTTTTTGTCTACAGCAAAACCAGTAACATCCGACTAGGACAGGATTACTGACTTGGCCAGCCCAATCTACTATTGGGGGGTGCATAGAATTTATAATTAAAGGTAAATTATGCATATTTCAATCAATCCTGATTAATTTACAAAGTCAATATGTGTAGGAATCATCGGTCACTACAACTGCATAGTGTGTATATAGTAGCTACATCAGCAAAAAACAGTCTTTCATCTACTTATTGTCTGCAGTTATACAATGCGGAAAGAAGCAGCAGGCTCATACCCCAGGCATTTTGCAATAAAAATTGCGTAGTTCAGCTATCCAGCAAGTCCTGAATGCAATTTAACTGTTCTGTTGTACTGCTTTAAACACTTGTATTGAAAATTCTTTGTCCCAACATGTTGTTATGCTACAAAGATCGGAAATTTTTTAGGGATAGGTATATAAACATTTTGTGGCACTATACAATTCCATCAAAATCATTTTTATCACTTATGGAGAGCTTCAAACCATACACAGTACCTTAAAGCTGTGTTGTTATTATTTTCTTTTTATAAAGCATTTCAGAGCTACAGTGGTTCAGATATTTGAGATCCTGGCCATGTTTTCAGTGGTATTCATGTGCTGTAGCAGAGTTAATGTATTGTTTAATCCTTCACTGATGCATCCTTAGTGCAGGCCTGTCCCCTGTCATGAGATGGCAAGTTATTAGATGACCTCTAAAATCAGGACACTTATCCATGGTGGCATGGTCCATTGTACACACATTTAGAACTCTGAAATCAGGACACCTCATTAATAGGACACCTTGATAATCAGGACACTCAGTAACCATAGCTTAAATACAAGATGTATCTGAGAAGTCACCTATACGATCTATGGTTACTAGTGTATAATATGATCTGGACGCTTTGATATAATCAAATCACTAATATTGGTTGTCTGTTTCAGGGTATCCTTTTGAGGGGTTCCTTATTGCATGGCTGGCTGCGTTGTCATTGAAAAACTAATCTGTGTACATGTATAATATATGTACACAGACTACACGTACACAAACTAGTTTTTCAATGACAACACATAGGCCCAGCCATGCAATACGGACTCCTAAAAAGGATACTCTGAAACAAAGACAACCAATATATTAGTGACTTGGAAGGTGGAAGTGTTTTGTGGGTGCAATGCCAAAGGGTTGTCTCTTTGAGGCTAATTCCTAAGCAAAAAAAATGGTAACTGATTGCTGATCTCCTTGTGCCAGAGTATAATAACAGGGCTCCTGATAATCTTTTTGAGCGTACTGTCAAACTGCCAGTACGACATGGATTTTGTCCGGACAAATCATAAAAAATGTACTGATGTACTAGTACCAGTTCTGAGTTTTTTAATGCACAAACCAATAGCAGTGTGACAATATCATAACATGATGTACACACTGTTTGTAGTCCAAGCAGGAACCAGGTGCTTTAAGCTGTTTAAGCAAAGTTGTACAAACCTCTTGAGGTAAAGCTTGTGCCAGGTCACATTATTTACTACCTTTGTAAGGCTGCTCTCCAGCAATACAACAGAAATTGTTTGATTGTTGAATGCACTGAAAATGGTAGAAGTACAGCTGGCCTACACACGCAATGTGGCTATTCTGGAAGGAAAGGGGTCTTTAGTAAAAGCTGACGTTCAAGAAGTGTACAGGATGATCCTAGTTCAGCATTTGCTAGGTATCAAATGGAATGAAGCCATCTATATGAACAAGGTTGGCCTTTGCCCTACTCTTAAGATGTCTGGCCTAGTATCCTTCTATAGATATTAAGCAAAAGGGCTGGACACCATTGATGACTTTGTACTGCAGCTCACACAGCATCAAGGCAAGACCAGGAACTATTGTATGTCCACAATTTACAACCTTCTGATCCTACTCGACCAGTCACAGTTGGGTCCACTACCTGCCTGACATTTCTGGGAATCAAGATAGGCATGGAGTGACTACAGCTACACCATATTGACATCTTCTTTAACTGTTAACATCTATAGATCATCCTTCAATTAAAAAAAGAGAAGTACATAGCCTTGCTCCACGATGTGGAGTATATAGCCAGGAATCCTGTATAAGGTTTGCAAATCCTTAAAGGGGCTAAACATATCAGCAATGGCAGACGTCCTCAGTGGCATTTTTTTGGAAAGGTGGAACAGTATAATATCACTGTTGTGGGATTGGGCCTGTTTAAGTGTAACCTACAGATGTGTCAGGTTCATGTAAATGCAGCTTTCCAATGCCCCCATTGGTTCCAGTTTTTCACTGGACCTCCCACAAAAGTCACCTGTCCATTGCAGTGAAAGAGCTTATTTCAGTAATTATGGCAGGGTTAGGGGCTGGGAAGGTGATGCAATTGGTACATGGTTGCAGTATTAAATGTTCTCACAGTCATTCTACACTGACTCACAAATGATAGAGCTACTTTTACACAGGTAAATTTCATTTATAGCTGACAACATTTTGGGAAGAGGAATACAATGGCACTGCATGTGTGTGTACTTATGTATGTGTGTGAAATTAATGCATAAATGTATTGCATCCCGTCTGTATGTTGGTTTTGATATTAGAGCACAGTCTAAATGCAATATTCCAAATGCTTCAGTGGGTGAATGGACTAGCCTTCTGGAAGACTAGCCTGTGTGGGTAAGTTGGCATACCACCAAACATACCATCCAGAGCTTTATCATAGATTTCGGGGTACACATTTACCACGACCGGAGAGTCATGTGATCTCACGTGACAAATTAAGGGTCAGGAATTTCAAGGCTACAGTGCTCCAGTCCATTCTCCCAATCTTGATGTCTTATTGTATATGGTCATTGGTACACACTAGTATACAGATGGGAACAAGTTAAACACTACCAAAATGAATAGTGCTTGTGCAATATGATTTATAAATCTCATATGAAGAAATGGTTTATTTAATTCAAATTTTTTTTGTGTAAAATTATGTTTGGATGATTTATGTGAATGACTGCTGTATTAAACTATCTCTATCTTCTGCTAAGATTTTTGTGTAAGGAATTTTCTATTTTTGTATTTTTATAAAGAAAAGAAAAGCAAATTGCAGTAATTCTCACAAAATAAAGTACACAGAAGTCATGAGATGTATAAACAAGACTCGTAACCTAGACTGATGTTACAATATAAATCATTTGTGGAAATAAGTGGAAAACCAGTTTGTGGATCTATATAGCCTGCCCTATGGAAATTATAACACAAAAGCCAGGCAGATGTTGCAAGCACATGATTCAGAATGATACTCTAATAGAACAGTCATCTATTGAACATTTTAACAAATGAACAAATAAATATACGGAACAGACACATGCATTCTTTCTTAAATCAGTGAGAAAGGCTGGTAAATACAAGCCCCAAATCCAGCTGTAGGCCTGTTTTGGGTTTGTGTACATACAAAAAGAAATGATGTGCACCCATTCCAACTTTAGAGTTTAAAAGGCCAAGTTGTGAAATTCAAGGTGTTATTAAAACTGCAAGGCCGTGCCCTTTTCATCTTGGCTGTTTTGTATACATAAACATAACCAACACACATGCTGTACACTGTTGCGTACTATTTCAACAGGTTTGGTCATTGCTAGCTTTTCATCTTTTGTTGAATTTGTTCTTCTCATGTACTATTGTAGCTTCAAGGTTCAATGCTATATAGTGAAAACAATTGCTGTGATGGTCGATACTTTCTAGAAGAGTTTACTTTGTTGTGACATTTGTCATCCTCTGTAATTCCAATCATTGTATGTACACACTTTTGTCACATTATTTCAAGGAGTATTTGCTTCTTGGCTACAGTGCTCCCTCGATTATCTGACCCCGATGTGTTCAGATAATCAAAAGGTTTGGATAATCAAAGCCTATTCATTTATATATGGAGCCCAGTTCAAATACTCTAATAGAACATACAAAATACTACATTTCCACTGTTCGGATAACCAAGTGTTCAGATAAACTCTACATGTATCATATATGTATTCTTAAGCCATCCAAACACAAGATGTAGCTTCCCTATATACAGTGCTCCCTTGATCAACACTACTGTAGGAGAAACTAATGTCAGACGAGAGAGCGTCTTATTTTGTGTGGTGAAGTGAGTGGTACTTTCTATAACATATATTATTTTAGGATTTATAATAAGACTAGTAACAAGTGAAAAGATGAAAGTAATTGTAATTAGATCAGAGAATTTTACTCTTCATGACCAGTACCTAGTATTAATTTATCACTATTAAATGTACTTACAAGGTAACGTACGGTGATACCCAGTTTCTGTTGGTGTGATTTTGAATTAGTACAGTACAATACATTGCTCCAGTCTACCCTACTGTATAATGAGGATCTGGTGGCTTGTTGTTGACTAGTCACTCTCTAGAGTTCCTTGGATACATATACATGAAATTGACAAGGAGAAAACATCCTGGCCACCTGGCAGACTCCTGTAAGCATTTGAGCATTAATCGGATGGCTGCAGGTTTGAGGCTGCCTAGGTCCAGTCATGGATTTTTCTCCTGTCTCCACCTTTTCAACACACTTTTTGTAACAACTTTAAACAGGCTGTAGGACCAGGTGTCCTACAGACCTTCAGCACTTGTGCTGTAAAGCCTTAGTAAATAAACTAGGGAAGCAAATACCCAACTCACTGGGGAGCAATAGCTGTGTGTTTGCACTGGTGTGACCACCAACTAGATGTGAAGTCACTATGATGACAGATTACCCAAGGCACTAAACAATGTCACAGAAACCTACCATGCAGCAAATTAAGGGATGGTATCTGGACAACACCTCCAGACTGCGTAATAAAACAAACTGGTGGGGAAAGGTCACAACATGACATTCACTGCATGTTTCCATAGTAACACTCAGTACAAAGTATTTGTAGAATAATATTAATCTATGGTCATGGGCTATTCCTCATTTACCATGCTATCCCACCTGTGCATCTGAAATTAATGATCATGTTGGCAAGTTTAAAAATTTTTGTACTTGAGTGCATGCAGTGAAGTCCAAAATTAGACCATTCCATACTTAATATCAGTTTGATAGATTGCCTGTTATGTTCCATATATTATTATGTTTAAAGGTTGATTGTTTTATTTTTCAGATTTGTATTAAGTACCAAATAAGCCAAGAAATTTAGAATTATAATTATATGCATGTCATTGTGGTATATTAATCTTGTTATTCACTTCTTTTGAGTGCATGCTTTACAAATTGTGTACAAGCTTTAATTTGCTAGGTACAGATAGTGCTATCTTGCACAAAAATAAAATAACTAATTGAACAACATTTGATTCTAATTATCATGCTACTGATGCTGTGTGTCCACGGTGCAGGCATGACAGTTTGATCTCTAATGAATAAGCATACAATTGAGCTGATGTTAACCAAAATCAGAAAGTCAACTACTGATAGAAATAGTCACAATACACTTGACACTACATGCACTCAAAAGTCAAAGATGTGCTTCTGTGTACAAATGTATACATGTCACTTAGTGATGACCAATTGCTGCTCAGTGACTGCACATGCACACTTCCCCTTATGCAGTATTCCAAATCACTAAAATTGTTCTGAATAATACAGATAAACTTGTCCCAGTTCTTACAAGCATATTATTATGGGCACACTGTCCTTCACAACACTATTGTGAAACCAACACAACACTGGAAGGACAAAAATTTCAATTGTTGTACATGTGCAGCTATATGGAATATGATATTAGCATTGGTACCTGCATGCCCCTGGCATGCGCAGGACCATACCAGTTTCTGCAGTAACTATCTTGTCATGCAAATAACACTTTTCTAAAGTTTACATTTAACTTTAAAAGTCATAGAAAATTCCAAGCAGAAGTTAATACACACAGGTGCACATTTTCCGATACTCATGTTCAGTTTTTTAACAATGTAGACTAGTTGAAAATTATCAAGAAGAATTTTACACAACAAAAGTAGTATGTTTAGCTACTCTAATAGAGCACACGCACAAGCAAACACATAGACAAACAAACACGGCCTTCCCATGCCTCCTATAGATGTGCTATATACTTCCCAATAGTACATACCATACACTGTACAGCCTTCCAAGACAATGAACTACTATGACAAAAAAGTATAGTGGTATTCTAGAAGGAAAAACCTACATATTCAACTGCATGTGAGGCTGATATTCTACCAGATGATCATTGTCTTGGACAGCTTGGCTGTTTTTGTGTGGATTACAATAACAATGAGAATAACCTACTTATGCATGCCTTCATGAACAGTTTATATATACCTTACACATTGAACTACTGCCTGTAACACATTTGCTTATAAAGGCATGCATAAGTAGGTTATTCTCGTTGTTATTGTTATCCACACAAAAACAGCCAAGCTGTCCAAGACAATGATCATCTGGTAGAATATCAGCCTCACATGCAGTTGAATATGTAGGTTTTTCCTTCTAGAATACCACTATACTTTTTTGTCATAGTAGTTCATTGTCTTGGAAGGCTGTACAGTGTATGGTATGTACTATTGGGAAGTATATAGCACATCTACCTACTTATGCATGCCTTTATAAGCAAATGTGTTACAGGCAGTAGTTCAATGTGTAAGGTATATATAAACTGTTCATGAAGGCATGCATAAGTAGGTTATTCTCGTTGTTATTGTTATCCACACAAAAACAGCCAAGCTGTGAAAAAATGGTGCGGCCTTCATAAGCTTGGGCGAAGTGAAATCAAAGATGGTGGCTGTGTGCATTATTAAAATGTATTAGCATTAACATGATAACATCACTGCAGGCATTTCTTGGGCCACCTTTGATTTCACAACTTTTTCACCTAAGTTTATAAAGGCCGTACTATTTTTTCACAGTTTGGCCGTTGTTGTGTGGATTTCACTTCATTTTGTACTTGCAAGATCCCAAAACCAGCCTATGGCTGACTTTGGGGTTTGTTTTTGCTCACATTTCTAAAGACAGACTTGTACATCAACGTATTGTATTGCATGCTTTATTCAATAATTATTTAAAAAATAATAATTGTAATACTCTAGTAGAGCACACATTTTTTGAGGACTTCTAATAGAACATGTATAGAATGTTCTAGAACAACCCTTGGTAGATCTATGAAACTATAAACGTTAAGAAATAAGCAGTAAACTAGAATTTTCATTTATGAAGTCATAGAAATTAAGTAAGGTAAACAGCCAAGATAGCAGTGGATAAGTGGTAAGGGTGTGGATGTTAGGTATGGAGGTCCCTGGTTTGAACTCTGGTAAGGTTCCCCCCTGACAGTTTTGTGCACTTTTTTACCCCATGGTGACTGCTCTATTAGAGTATCTTGATCCCATGATTTTACACTGTACTTATTTAGTTTTTGTTCAATAACTCTGTATTGTAATTCCATTGTTTTTGGAGCCATCAGAAAGCACATGCACACTGCTACAATAATCAGTCTACATTCACGCCAATTTATTCCCATGCTCGGTTTACCCTGTAGTTATGACAAAAGTTTGACATTTTCTTATGTGAATAAATATTAATAACTCTCTGGATATTTATTAGATTTATAGCAAACTTAGAACATTAATTCACATTTGTGCAGAAGTTCACAGCAATCAAGGTAAATGTTTGCATTTTATAATAGTTTTTGCAAAGTGTGCGAAAAGAAATCGAAGCCTCTGTAGACTCCTTATGGCTTAAGAATGGTGGACAACTATAATGCAAAAATGGTGTGCTTTGGCAAAGGGTCCATGGAGCTATGCATGCATGAAAATGTTGTTTTCTATCTTCCTGTCAGCATACCCATAGTGTGACATGCCGGCTTTCTTGGCCACATAACACACTACCATGTGTCTTGATTTACTGTGTAGAAACACACAGAAAGAGTATAAACACAGAGAAATGTTACCTGATCTGCGAAAAGGGGTCTTAACTTTCCAAATTTCTAAGTTTGACGAGTCATAACTCGTCATGTGTTTAACCCATTGTCATAAAATTGCAACCAGGAATAGTGCTATGTTAGGAGTGTAAAGTGACCAAATTTCAGGCTAGTACCACACACACAAGTCAAGTTATGGATTGTCAAGTACATGCAAGTGGAAAGGCTGCAAGACCCCTTTTTGCAGATCTGGTCACAAATTATATGTAAAATTAGGTGTTGACATGTGGTTTGCTACTGAATAGCAATCACTAAATGCATGAATTTTTGTTAGTTGTATACACATGTACCCTAAAAATTACTGAATTGATCTGATGCTTAATGTGAGAGCATTTTAAGGTTGTGTTTGCAATTTTTAACCTGGAATATTTAACCTGGAATATTTTACATATTCCAGGTTAGGTTATTTTACACTTTAAGAGAGCATTTTTGATAAGTTAGTGCGTATTTTAAAAACAAGTTTAACCTGAGTATGGTGTAGTAGTCATTCACAATTTAGGGGGTTTAAGGGGGGGAAAGTCCTCCCCCTATAAACAGCCCTAGAATAAAGTGACAATAAACACTGGCTAGATCCATCCGTGGCAGCCCAGTCGTGATTGGAGCACTTGATTTTACAACATCTGAAGGTTAGGAGCTTCCATCACATTAGGCATCATACCATTTGGTGCATATGCGGCGGAAAGGGGGGGGGGGGCTAGGGGGATAAAGCCCCCCCTCGGTCTGCTGAGGGGGGGCTAAGCCCCCCCTCAGAATGATATCACACCGAAATTATCTTTCTTGGAGTCGGGCTGAAAACCCGTGATAAAGATCGAGATACTCTAATAGAGCAGTCACTCTAATAAAGTAGTCAGTGTGTAGCGAGCTATGAAAGGATTTTTATGTAGTTTATCAGCTAGAAATGGTAGCTGGTGAGGTGGAAAGCTCTTGTCAGTTGGTTGTGACCTTTTTTTTTTTTTTTTTTTGTTTTTTTTTTTTTTTTTTTTGGTCTCACCTTACCAAACTATAGAAATAAGTCTGGGTCAGCCCAGCCCCCCCTCATATCAACTACTTCCTCCGCCACTGAAATTTTGGTGCAAGGGATGCTGGTCACCCCGGGAAAGGAAAAAAAACAACCAATTGAAAACAACAGAATGGAGTGGATCTCTTTGGTGGCACAAATCGTTGACCACGTAAACTCTCCTGTATGCCCCGCGTCCCAATTCCTTTAGACATCAAAAATCGAAATCGGAACTGGGGAAGCCATTTCAGATTCTCTTGAAGGTATGGGTGCCGAGATGCGTGCGCCGCCAGAGTAGAATATTAAGTTATATTTTGTACCTCTATAAATAGTATGAATTCGTGAAATCCTTTGTGAAATCTCCCGTCACTGCTGGACGTGAAAGTAGTGCAGTAACACAGGTTGTGAAGCGATAAGGGAGCAGTACAGGTGATGACGAGATGGCTAGGTCGGCTACCTTGTACATGGTGCTGTCTTCTGATGCGATATTCCGTCGTGTGGTAATTCCCCTGCTGTTGTTTGTAGGTGAGTGCAGGCACACCATGAACTTGTGCTAACTTCTTTCTCTTGTCTTTCCTGTGGAAAACATAGAGACTTTAATAGTTACTGGGTCCCTGCAGTCTAGTGTGTCAACAATTCACTAAGAACATGCATGGAAGTAGAGTTCACTCTCGAGTTCACCACTCAATGGGTAAACAGCCATGATTCGTTATATGCCAGTGGCTCATGGCTGTGACTTCCTTCACCTTCTCGAATGTACTTTGATTGTACATCAAATACCCAGTTTCCCATCATTTTCACAAATGGCACTGTGTGAAGTTAATATTTTTGCTCTTTTTCATTTCATGAAAGCATAAACAATCACATTTACCCCTTGAAAACCGCATTTATAGTACAATCTGTGACCACAGTCATGGTTGGTCAAGCTTCAATTTGACTGTTGACTATCATCACAATTTAATGGCGGAATATATTGATTTTTGTCAGTGTTTAGTGCAGTATTTTCTGGCACAGTTTTTTTTTATTGTCCTGGAAGAACAACTGCACTATTGTCCTTTACTTAAACCTTGACTTCTGCAGTTGCAAACATCTATGGATTGACACCTCTATGCAAGGTTGGGCACAGGTGAAAATTTGTTAAGCATTAATGTTAGCAGTTTGTCTCAAATCATCAAACTGCTAATTTTTGGGATCATTATTTATAATCAGTAGCTATATACTTTCAATGAGTCTCCACTAGTCCATGGAATAAGTGCTATATGTAGTGTCAGAAGAGTAACAATGCTGAGTCTCGAGATTGCCACTGGAAGCTGCCACTGCAACAGTATAATGTGTTCAGGATTCTTGGGTATCTTAGAGGGAAGAAGTAACATACACGTACTGGTTGTGAAAGCACTCATCTACTTCTGTCTTGACAACTCCCTGTGGACAATCTAACCAGAGAGCTTCAATCTTGCCAGTATTGCCACACTTCTGACGCTGTGTAGCAACAGACAATATTGAGTATTAAGTTGTGTCAAAAATTGTTTTGTTCAGTGTATTTGTTCTATTCCATGCACTGGTGAAGAGCTTTTCAGTGCTTACTGCCTCTGACAAGTTTAGTGCCCAACCTGGGACGTACAATTGATAAGTGTTAATCTTCTCTTGTTCACACACAGCATCAATATTCCGTTACAACCTCATTTCATTGCTCTACTTTACGTCTATGTTGGTAGCCGTCTTGTTACCAGCAGGAACAAAACGACATTTAGAGAGAAGTGAGTTGTTGTTTTTTGTTGTTGTTATGACTACAACACTTTACAGTACCTCACTTCATCCTCACAATCTTCCTCATTGTACTGTCCACCATCGGTACACTGGGTCAACCTCTCTTCCAGATCACCCTAGCTACTGATTACAACACAACTTATTGTAAGTGTCTTTTGTGTAGTGTGATTGTAGAGGATGGGGTAATGTATGACAGGGTGGTGAGAATTCGCGTGTTTAGCTTTTGAAGTTTCTTCAACATCTTCATGATAATGAGTTTTATCTTTATCAAGCAACTGATCATCTTCCAGCTGTACTGCTTTGGAGAAGTTTGCCTTCCGTAAGGATGTGAATAAATTAAAGCAACTGATTAGCAAATACACCTGCTTGCAATCTGTAGGGCAAAATGGTGCGGCTAAGCAACAAAAGGTTGATCAATTCTATAGCCAAAACAAACCTGACAACATGTAGTTAAAGTTACATATAAGGAATTTGAGTTACAGGATCATATCAGGGTAACACCACATGTGCAATTAAACAGTGAACATTACATTACAAATGAAATTACAAACTGCACAACTCAACAAACTGGTTTGTGTACCATCATAATACGGTACATCATTTGTAAGAGCAAAAAAATGTAGCTTTCAATTTGGCTTGGCAACAAGATGTTTGAAATAATGTTTATGGTCAGGTAGAGGTGTTTTGATATAATGTGAAAATGTAATGACGACCTGATAATTATATTTACTGCAAAATAACTCATTGCGGTGACAACATTACTGTGGTAGGCTATAGTCTGTTCACAACCACCATAGCTCCATGTAAGAGTCAGCAACATCGGAGGTGGCATTATAATAGTGCATAAACATATGGGATATTTTAATGCTTCATAACTTGCTTGTTCCTGTTCTGTCAAAGCACGTTTACACAACAGTTCAAAGTTGGTTTGTGTAACAGAAGTTGTTACGGAAAACGAGTATTCATGTGTTCATGAACCAACCATGGTATGAAATAGGTGGAGAGGTACTATAGTCATTTGTTAAAGTGGCGTTCCTTTTATTGTCTAACACAACCGTAAAGGTTATTACTTGAGAAGAATTACTGTACTACACTCAATATCATGTCACTTATTAAGATACCATTCTGTTGTCCTCTTCAACCCTTGTGTAACCAGGCCTCTACCTTCATCGTAGTTCAATATTATTCCAACATGTATATATTTGTGATGTGTACTTGTAGGTACGGACAATGAGAAGATCTGGCGTCAGTGTGGGTTTATTCAGTGAGTTTTGTTTTATTGTATTTTAATGACAGTTGCTCACTCTTGTTACAGGTTTGAAGATGTTGATGCTGTAGACATCATGAGATTCATATTGCCTGACGTAGTCATATTGATCACCAGCATACTGTCTTTTTTGATGCTCATGTTCATAGCTTTGTCACAAATGTGGTACAATCAGGCATCAAGCAGTGAGCAAACAAGCTCAAGCCGACAACAAAAGAGGCACTCAAAGGACATTGATTTTGTTAGCAGCTACCACTCCATCAATAGTGAACCTTCTCTAAAATTTAGTGAGGCCAGCGTGGATTTGGGACCACGTTCTGAGAGAAAGATGAGAAGACCTCAGTCTCAGTTACATTTTGTACAGCAACCAAGCTACTCTGCCTACTTGACAGTGTCTTGGTATTTCACATTTATATTCCTCCTGTGGCTTAGTGGAGTGTGCACAGCATCAGTACTCAACTTCCCATACTTCGTATCTAGTGTGTGTTTAGCATTGTGTTGGGGTCTGCACTTGAACCGAACAAGATGTTTCCTGATCACTCAAAGAATCATCATCATTCTTACAACTCTCTACTCAGCTATTCATCTCATTCTTCTCTATGTATATCAGTTCCAGTCAGCTCAGGACCTTGTGCCCAGGCCAAGTGTGACTGCAAGGCACGTATGTATGTGTGTGTCCTGTACATCTTTTTGTATCTGTCTTGTCTATCTGTATGTGTGTCTGTCCTGTATGTTTGTCTGTCCTATTTGGTTTGTACCTAATGTTGTGCGTATGTGTGCTCTTGCATAAATGTTCTGTTGTATCTTTGTTCTGTCATTCATATAACATATCTTCACAGGGTCCTAGGTTTGATTGGACTGGTTCGTACTGACTGTGAAAACCCAACAAAACTACATGTCCACTCGAAACTAGAATGGCCACAATACCTCGGTCCCATCAGCATTGTCCTACTCTACTACTTTGCTGCCAGTGATGTCCGACACTGGCTGTTACAGTATGTGAGGAGACTAAATGTGGTGAGTGACTGAACAGTGAGTATACTGTAGGTCCAGAAAGTTTTGTGTTAGCATGTAAGACCACTAATAACAAAATTTTTCTTGCCTTAATATATAGATCGATGCAAAAAATTTTAACTATAAAACAAAGGGAATATAATATGAAGATATAAAATTTTGCACCACAACTAGAACTGTTTCGGCATGACATGCATAGTATGCTTTGATATCTAACGAGGTCTCTAATATATCACTAAGAAACCTCCTAGAAACCTCCTTGAGTTGGTTAGAAACCTACTGAGTATTTTATTCAGACTTCAAGTATTTAGCAAAGTGTACTAAAGCCCAGCTGTGAAAACTTGTTTTTGATCATGGGTAAATATAATGCGATTAAAATTACACGCTGAACCAGGAACCACGCCTTTGGATTCTAATACCATGAAGAACCTTTGGTCGAGTTCCTAACGTATACATAGGAAGAGAATTGGTATGCCAATTCCAGTATAGTTGCAATAGACTCTTGTAGTGGTACTTGTACTCAAATAGTGGTACTCAGCATATCATTGTCTTAATACATAGCAATGAAATGTACAGGAGCTGTAGCACATAGTCCACACCAAAAGTATTGAATAGGCTTCCTCAATTCTTTAAAGTGGCTTAGCCATCATATCACAAGTTCAAGTCACCAATTGCTGGCACATTGTTAGGTCAGCTCAAGGCCATGAGTGCTTCTATACTCTTTGTCAGAGTTTCCCAATGAGTTTCATTCTTGTTCGTCTTGACCTGAGTTTGTCTCTTTATTTCACCCAGTTCAGTACCAAGTGTTCTATATTTCTTGTAGTTTCCAGAATCACCATATTAGGCTATAGCAGTTACCTACAAAATGTAAAGCAAAAGTTAGACAGTGACTTGCAATGATAAAGCTGTCAATTGTTTCTTCATTTTCATTGGGGCAGTCTACAAACACAAGCTTATTTACACAAAAATTTCCAGACCAATTTTTGTCTATACTTATGATACTTTACATGTACAGTATAGGGGTTGTTGACACTGACTTGTATGTAGGGAGAATCTACACCTGTTGACATCAAACAGAAGAAGAAGAAGTCACCATCCAGTGGTAAACCAGCTACTTCTATAGTAAGTGTCACATATTATTGTTTTCTTGAGCAAGAAACTTCACTCACATTGCTTCAGTCTACCCAGCTGTAAACGTGGACTTGGTGTTAACCAGCCAACTGTCCATGTTTCACATGGCAAACAAGGTTTAGGTGGGACTTTGGGTACCCACAGTGTTGGGGTAATTACTTCTTAAAAGTAACTAGTTACGTATTACATATTACTTGCAACTGAACTATTTAGTTAAAGTTACATATTACCCATAAAATAAAGTAACTATTTACATATTAACAATTTGTGTCCACAGCCTTAAGCTGTCATGTGTGCAACTACCACCTTATCATGTGACATGATTGTGTTGTTGGGCAATGTGCAAATCTTGGTTATAAGTAATAAGCTGGTGAATAAGCTTCATTCAGTAGGCTTTGTTACTTCGTTGTGGCTAGACATTACTTAGTGGATTACTAATGAGATTAGTAACTTTGTTACTTGTAGCAATAATATTATGTAATATTAGACTCGTTACAGTAACTAAATTACTTAGGTGACGCATTACATTTGTAAGTAAAGTAACTTTAGTTGTATTACCAGTTTTTTTTATAACGTATTTCGTTATATTACTTAAAGTAATAATTATTACGTAACATGTTACATAAGTAACGTGTTACCCCCAACACTGGGTACCCACACCTTCACCTGTGAGATAGGGCACAGCCTCCTAGTGGTGCCCCCAAAATACCCTATCTCCTAGCACCTGAATAGTGCACAGGTTTCAAAGTGTCTCTGTGTCAAAGTGTCTCTGGCCATGAATACAGTGACTGAAGGCATTGCTAATGTATGCAGTGTGTATAGTATACATGTATTCCATTTTTGAGATAGTACAACATTTACAGTTGATGGATATTGAAACAGGAGCCACTACCGATCATCCTCCTGAGGAAACCCCCAAGAAGAAAAAGAACAAACTACGTCACTGGTTCTCACATGATGGTGTAGCTGGCTGGTTGATACAGTCAGTACGCAGTGCTATACTGAAGAGTGTCAAATATTTTATCCAGACTAACTTTGCGCTCACTCTGGTCTCCATGATGGTGGGTGTATAATGGTGGTAATATTTTTTAAACACTACAAAAAAGAATAGTGCTAAATTGAAGAGTATGCTACAATGTGGGGTAACGTTATTTATAAATCTTGTATGAAAACAATTTCGCTTTGCTTTTTTACAAAATAGAGGTCATGTGATGTTACACTATGAACCATTTGTGGAAAACCTGCCCATAATGGTTCAAACCTTTAAGTTTGAATTGGAGAAACAGCTACAAAGTTATAACAGAAAAACACAAAATCAAACCATGTGGAGCAAACACATGAATGAGATACTCTAATAGAACAGTCACCTATTGAACATTTTAGCAAATGAGGTCAATAGGAAAAGTCAACATATATAACAAATTTAATGTAAACTTGCTTGAATCGTTTTGTAGAAAGTATGGAAATAAACTGAGTCCTAGATCCACTGGCAGCTGTAGGCCTGCTTTAAACCTTTCAAAGGCTATGTCTTTTTGCTTGGCTATTTTTGTATACATTAAAGTAACAAACACACACACACACACACACACACACACACATACACACACACACACACACACACACACACACACACACACACACACACACACACACACACACACACACACACATTGTATATTGTTGCATACCATTTCAACAGGTCTGGTCATTGCTGTTCCCATCCTGGACATCATTTGTTCTCCTCATGTGGTCCTGTATAGTTTGGGTCTTTCCGAAGTTCAATGCTAAGGACACAGTGTACTACACTACTCCACTGTTAATGCTCTATGCCATCATCTTGTTGCTCATACAATACCTCTACAACCTGGACCTCACTGAAGAAGAACTAGAGAGTAACGCCTATGTTGGTCTGACCAGATACCATGGTCCTCCAGCTGGTGCTCGTGTGCTAACAATTGCTTTAAAGGTATAATACTCAACAAGTAGTAAGGACATTTGATAGTTTAGTGGCAGCTATCGCTTCCCTTAACTTTAACTGTAAAATTTTCATTGCTAAAAATCACTAAGGGATAAGTTAAAGTAATCTTCTTTAGTAAAATATCAAAAAAACAGTCAATGACTTGTACCCAACTTTGTGAACCTTTATACCTTCCCTCTTTTTACAGTCCCTGTTCACTGCTGTATTCCTGTACTCACTAAGAGAGTTTGTCAGTGAGTACAAACATCGATGGCGTTATTATTGGGACCTTGGTGTGTTTCCATTTTCCCGTCACCATGACTACAGTGATGATGTTGAAACCCATCTGATTCCAGCACAGTACTCGACAAATGGTAAGTATTAGAAGATTAAAATATTGGCAGATATTGAAGAGAAAATATTGCAGGGGTATAATAGAGGAGTAGAATATTAGACGGGGGGAGGGGGGAATTGAAATGATTAACCCTAGCATTAATGAAAGCAGACTAGCAGAGTATTAGAACGTATTATTGTATACACAGAGGCAGCTGATCTATTTCTGTACATGGAGAGGTATTGGATATTAGTGACTGTTATTGCATTCCTATTGGTCAGTCTCATTGGTGATGTCACCATATTCAAAATGGTCTATATGTTGTTCTTCCTATTATTCCTAATATGTTATGAGGTGAGTGTAACTCTGTGTGTGTGAGTGTAGACCCTCTTCTCTCTCTCTCTCAAGAGAGGAAAAGGGTGTGTGCGTAGTGTGCGTGTGTGATTTCACACACAACACAACACACACTCTTTCACCATCCACAGATATTGCCTCGTTACTGGTACAACATAATGAAGCCTTTGTGGACGCTTCTCATATTTTATGCCTTCATGGAGTTGGTGATTATCTACACTTATCAGTTCAGTTACATAAGGCACAAGTGGGAGGAGTTGTTTGAGAACCATCATGGCAGCCTGACCCCAGAGGAAATGTATGTTGAAATTACTAGTGGTTTCTGTAATACATTATAAATGTGTTATTTCTTGTTTTAATTACAATGGAAATACAAGTGTTTTGAAATGCAAATATATTTCAGCTTATTTTATTTTGCAGCTTGCAGAGCATTGGCTTCTTTCGAGTAGAAATAGACGATCTTTCATTCACTAATGTCGAAGATTTATTTGAGACACTCATACCTCCTGCACTGTTTGTAGCAGTAATGGCACTCCAGTTGAAATATTTCAGTCCATTGGATGTAACAGTGGAAGAGGCAATGGCACACAGCTCTTTGACTGAAGAGGGAGATGACAATACTCCTAAACTATTACAAAAATTGATAAAATATATACACATATTTGCTGAATTCTGTTGGAGATTTCTAGAAATCTATCTTGACAAGGTTATAACAATAGTAGCATTTGTTCTTGTCCTACAACAAGTTAGTTCAACTCATATCATCACATTGCTTATACTATTGGGACCGATTGTCGGGATGAGAGCCACACGAGTCTGGTACCCAATACTAACCCTGTACATCAGTGTATTGATCATGTTGAAGATGATGTACCAAGTTAGAATGATTGAAGTGGACACATTTGATCTCACTGATGAATGTTCTGTAAGCAATAGAGTTTTAGTGCGTTTACCATTGTGGTGTGGTAGGCTATTGATGTTATTGACAGCCACAAAGCTCAAGTTACTGGTGAGATGTTCAACTACAAGTATTCACCTCGGGAAAGTGACCCAGCCTGGTTTGGCTTCTTCAAGGTCGAGTGTCAGGACTGCAGTGGCTTCATAAGCTACATCACGGTATCTGTGTGTGTGTGTGTGTGTATGCCTGTGTATAACACGTGTCACAATTTCAGGTTCACATTGTTCTTGTCATGTTGATCGCATGCAGATACTCAGTGTCAAGAAGACAAGTAAATGGTGTCACGTATTGTCCCTTCTTCCAGTGCTTGTTTGTAGGCACGATGTCAGAGGCAGCATGGCAATAGCACTCTTGATACAGACAAGTTGGTGTTGTTCCCTGGCATCACTGTAGAGGAGATGGACACATCCATTCTCAAGACCGTAGCCTATCTAGTCAGCCATATATTTGAGTTCTATGGTCTACACGTGAGCCCAGTATACAATACAGGATGTGCAGTGAGAGAAGTGTTGCTCAAATGAGCTGAACCACTTCAAGTTTTACAAGCTGTGTTTTATTTAAAACACTTCACAAAAGCTTTCTACTTAAAACAATCGTGAATAAGCCTTCACTATTTTTTCTAGCTCACTAAACACAAGACTTAATTTCACGCCATAGTTTCTTTGTAGTACTTTTTATTGGTGTTTGTTTAAAGGGTCCACTTGTCTGCTTATCATAGCATCCTTACTTCAAGATATGGGCCCAGCATTAGCAAACTACTTCATCTCATGTAGCATCCATTTCATTATATTAATAATGTGAATTTATTTCTCTTCTAGTTGTGTTGGTGTGTATTAGCCATCAACATAGCAGTGAGGATTGACGTGTATGGAGTGGTGTATGCTGTGGCACTGGGTCTGCTCTTGTTTATATCATGGATGAGACTATGGCCAGCCTGGGTGATCTACTTGTTATTTCATGGATGTCTATTGGTACTACAATACCTCCTACTGTTGAATACTCCATATGGAGCTTGTATCCAGGATGGGAGGGAGGATAAGGGTTAGTGTGTTATTGTGAAAGTTAAAATCCACACTAAAATACCCAAGCTGTGAAAAAAGGGCATAGCCTTGGAGGCCACACCCTTTTCCCACAGATTGGCTGTTTTGTGTGGGTTTTTGTTTCTTTTCGTACCCTATATAGCCTCAAAGCTAGTCATGGACTAGCTGTAGGGCTTATTTTTACCCACATTTCTTCTTATCTGCAGACAAAATGATGATGTTATTGAAGACAGAAGTTATATTTGTACTGTTTTTGTAATACTCTAATAGAGCGCACATTTTTTTTTTGAGGTTTTCTATTAGAATGCACATAATAGAATTTCCATCGGTAAATATATGAAAATAACTTTTACTATTAAGTAAATTTTAGTTAGGATTTTTCTTAGAAATTAAATGAGGTGATCAGTGGTGATACCAGTGGTTTAGGATTTGAGTGCTCAGTACAAAGGTCCCTGGTTACTCCAGTAGTAACATTTTTCATGCACCTTTTACCCCATGTTGACTGTTCTATTAGAGTATCTCAACCCCATGATCTACATTTGTTTGGTTTTTGCTTTATAACTCTGTAGCTGTTACCTCTTTGTATTTCTAACCATCAAAGGGCACTGCTATGATAGCTAGCCTAGGTTCACACTAAATTGCAAGTTATTCCCATAAGCGGTTTGCCGACACAAGTTCAATCTTTTTTACGCAAATAAACATAGCCTTTAAATGCTCTTCATCTGTACCAGATGTAAAGGAAATTGAATTATGACTTTGGATCTTATAACAAGTTTTGCAAAGTATGTGAAAAGAATAATCTAGGTCACCGTAGAAGAAAAGAACAAAGAAAAAATAAATTAAAACTTTGGTTGCTTATATCTTGTAAATGGCTGGAGTGATATTATCAAATTTGCTTTGTGGCCTACCCTACCTAGTGGACAGCTATAGCCTTTTATTTCTTTCTGTTAATATATCCATGGTGTAATGTATCAGCTTTCTTGGCCACATGACTCACTACTGTGTGTCTTAATTGTGTTATTGCATTGTAAAATCTTACACATAGATAGCTCATTTTTTCTGTAAGAGGTTTTAGATATGGAACCACCCGTATTAGAACCAAATTATTTGTCTTCATTGTGGAGTTTATATTTTGAACACTCTACATAATTATTTGTTTATCCTCACATGAAATGTTATTATGTGTGGCATTGACACTCTTACAATAGAACTCCCATGGAGTGATATGGAGCCGTTGGCACTGAAGCGATGGTTGTGGCTACCTTTGAGCAGTGACAATGTGACCATATTGAACAAGGATTGGTTGTGGGGTGAGTAGCCTTTTTTCCTACCCCTGGTAATTGTACCTGTTTTTGTAGCTGATTTTTTCTCATTCTTGTTCCTTTGCTCTGAGTCTTTCAATTTCCCTCAGAGGTCACAGCAGCCTGCAACTAGTACCATAGCTAGTAAACGATTTGCCTTTTGTGCCTTTGATCAAGCTGAGTGAGTGGTAATATTACTTGTAACACTTGCTATTACTGCTTTTGTTCTGTAGGATTTTGTTAGACCATATTAAAGTATGTATTTGTGTGCTGTGTGTTTTTGTGTGTGTGCGTGTGTGTGTGTGTGTGTGTGCGTGCATAAATGTGTGTGCGTGCGTGTGTGTGTGTGTGCGTGCATGCATGCATAAGTGTGTGTGTGTGTGTGTGTACTGTGTTTGTAAAAAACTACACTGTTACTTAAGGTGGTATACTGAAAGTATCGCTCAGTGTGTGCGCGTGGTGCATGTGCACACCAGCATACGAGTGATACTTATATTTTAAGTAACAATACAGTTTTTGATTGTTTGCTTTCCCCCACACAGAGGGTGGTCTTCAAACACTCCTATTGGTTCACAATATTCATCATCGTTGCTGTTGGGGTAGCACAAGTCAGTATACTAGGAGTTGTCTACCTGCTTGCCTGTTTCGTCCTTCTCTGGTTTGGCAGTAGAATGCAATTGCTTCCTCCTAGAAAGCTAAGCCGTCGGTAAGTAGTTTGCAATGACACTGGTTATTGTACGGTAGAATGTTAATATAGAAGATAATATTTTAATTCCATTGGGAACCTGTAAAAGAGCTGTGTAAATATTTGTCTAGCTACTGTTAGCCATTTGATAGTTTCACTAGTATCAGGTGACCTATGTTTTCTAGCTGGTTTATGCTACTAGCAGTTGTTTGGTGTGTGCTGCTAGTGAAGATATCGCTACAGGTACATGTTCTACATCAATGTATTCTAATTGTTTAGTTTATGTATTGTTAAGGTGAGGACCTGCGTCTATCCCAAGAATGAATATGACGATGACTGTGTCATCACGAGGTTGTTTAATGCTCAGTGTGGCGCTCGATCTTATTATGGTAAATAACACAAAGCATATTTATGAGAGCATATGAAAGAGTTTGCTAGTGAAAAGTGTTACTAATCAGTCGTCATGGCTGCAGCTATGTGTGTAACTGTTATCCAGCTATTAATGTTGTACACTATGTATGTTTTACAGGAGTAACTGATCCTGACAAACTGTGTGATGATCTGCCTCGCCATGTCGGCCTGTGGTTGGATGTGTTTGCATTTGCGGCCATTACCATTCAAACCATCTTGTTTGCCAGCCCATATTGGAGTTACATTAGGGACTATACTATCGCACAACATCTTGATGATGATACTGATCGGTGAGTTGTTTGTCTTGATCAGTTGTGTTGTTGATCAACCTTGGCTTAGGATTACTGATGCTCTACTGAACAAGATCAACACACAAGTCAAGAAGAATAGAGACAAAGAGAAGGAAATGAAAGAAAATATCAGGGAGAGGTGATCACTTATTGGTAGGTGTCATCCTTTCTAACTATAACTCACAGGCTGCTAGCTGTGAAGAAGAAATACAAGACCTCTGTAGTAGAGCACTATCTCAGAGCTGGGGGTGAGATGTTCAGCCACACATGTTGTGTATAGTTGTAAGGTGATATCTTTTGTAGTTGTCCTGCCCAGGCACATCAAGTTCATTGGAGAGGACCAAGCACTGTATCACGATCGTGCTGCCTTAGTGCAACGAGATGTGGAACAGTTTGAAGAACCTGTCTCACCAACAATTGTCATTGATGATGATCAGGGTACTTCAGAAGAGGAGGATGATAGAGCACTTCGTCCTGGTCGATGGAGGATAATTGGTGTGATGTTAGAATTACTGGATAATGCACTAGCGATGGCTGTTGGTTGGCTACGTGGTACCAGTATTTACTATTTTTACATACTGGAACAATTAGAGGCACAGCGTTCTCAAGAGTCACGTGATCTACAGCATGTTCCTGAACTACCTTCACAAGGTCCACAGTTAGTGTCCGCCAGTTCTGAAGACCCAACTCCAGCATCCAGCAGTGAACCAGTATCAGGGGAATCCCCTGTAGACACAGCTCTGTATGATGATAGCTATTTACTCTACAATAAGGAGAAGGTGTATAAGATCTGGGACAGGATAAAACACAGGCCAATGGAACTACTGGTAACCAGCTACTATGCAGTATTAGCTAACACTCAGTATATCTGCTATCTGCTGATAGTCCTCAATGTGACAGTTCACGGTAGTGTATTATCATTGGTATATGCTGTCTTGATGTTTCTGTGGGGATTGTTGTCCATCCCATGGCCAACCAAAAGGTTCTGGCTCACTCTGATGTTCTATAACATGTTTGTGATACTGGTGAAATATGGCTTCCAGTTCCAGCAAGTTGATTGGTCAGGTTCACCCGAGTCTGGACTGTACTGGCCACGAGTGTTAGGGGTCGAGAAGAAGGATGACTTTCTCAAGAATACAATTTGGGACATCATGTTACTTGTGTCTTTGTTCTTCCATCGTCATCTACTACAGGTACTGTAATATAAATGGCTTCAACCCTTAACACTTGCGCATGCCACTGGTGAAGCTAAGTAGATCAAAAGAGTTAATTTTTACCACACATACCTAACACAAACACCACACACACTACTTGGAAGCCACCCACAGCATCAGATACCATGATAGGCAGAGCTCTATGATGAATCCTGGGCCAGTGACAAGCTGGAGGTCACACACGCGCACACGCACACGCACGTACACAAAGCACGCATTATGCACACACACACACACACACACACACACACACACACACACACACACACACACACACACACACACACACACACACACACACACACACACACACACACACACACACACACACACACACACACACACACACACACACACACACACACACACACACACACACAGCACACAGCACACAGCACACAGCACACAGCACACACACACACACACAGCACACACACAGCACAACACATACACACACACACAACACAACACATACACACTACATGCATATATACAATTGACACAAAATGTTATGTTTATTAGGAAACTAAACGCTGGGATATTCCAGGATACTTTGTTGTCACTTCATATGAGGATATTGATGGAACAAGTGCTTGTAAGTGTATTGTATTGCGTATCTAATTATTGGAGTCAATATTTTCACAATCAGTGAAGCTATTGTTCAAGAAGAGATCAGAGATCAGTGTGAGTAAGACAAGCCGTGGAAGTCAAGGAGATGACAGATCAAAGACTACTCAAGATCAGCCTGATTATTACTGGAGCGATCAAGATGACGATGATGATGACAATGATGACGACGATGATGCTGATGAAAATAATTTAATCATTTTAGTAATGTGCGTATTTCATTGCATTACAGACAAGTGCAGTAAAAGTATGTTGAGCCCATGTGTACACTGTGGAACTATGATATGGCCACAAGATTGCTTCCTAAGTAGGTACAGTGAAGCCTGTCTATTCTGGTCATCATAGGGACAAAATTTTCTGAGGAGGTGGCTGCATTATGCAGGTCACTTTGTACATAGTTGGCACATGTGGGGATTTTTATAATGGCCAGTTTAAACAGGTGACCTCTTTATGCAGTGACTTGATTAGACAGGTTTCACTGTAGCTGTATTAGGAAAATCAGTTTGTACACAATATTTCCAAACTAAAGGATAAAAACCCTCTGAATTAACTGCTAAACTTAATTTTTGAGCTATATTATCAATAATGCTGTGTGGTTGTTGTGTAGAAAGAACATATTGGTGAACATCAAGTACTTCTACAATCAGATAATCAGTCCTGATGTCAGTCTTGGAGCACACAACTATTACATGTTGTCCTTCATCATGGATACTATCAGTTTTATCATTATTGTTGTCGGGTTCTCTTCTTTTGGGGTAAGTAACGTATGTGTGTAGGTAGAGAGAGAGAGAGAGATGGCATGCCATCTTGTAACGCTGCAGTTAGTACTGTTGTAGCCAATAGCCCAAGAATCTAAGCTTGAAGATGTACACTCAAGCTAGTTGAGGAAAACTTACCACAGCATATTACTGCCTCTCTTAATTTTGATCATTTATATATCATCTTGTAGGCGGATGAGGATGAAGGGGTTACTGCTGTTGCCAGTTACATTGAAGAGAACAACATCCCCATCCCATTTCTGATGATGTTGTTTGCTCATTTCTTGTCCATGGTGATAGACAGGTAGGCAATGTGATTTGTGTTTGATTGTGGGTTGGTATTTGTACACACCCTGTAGGGCTATCTACTTGAGGAAGTTTGTCACGGCCAAATTGATGTTCTATTTATTTCAACTGGCTGTCTGGCATCTGTGGCTGTTCTTCATTTTACCCTCGTCTCCCGTCACGGACAAGTTAGCCATTAAACCGTGACACAATATTCTTGTGTTTGACGTGTCTGACATTTTAGGGCCTTCACCGATAATGGATTTTCTCAGGCACTTTACTTCTTCAAGTGTCAGTATTTCATCTTGTCGGCCCAACAGTGTGTGGGGGGTTTCCCCAAGAGGGTACTTGGCTACTTCATCAGTGAACAATACAATATCGTTGCTAGTTTCTTATTCAGAATGTAAGTCACCATTTTGTACTTGTGGAATCAATTGAGAAAGAGTATTTAAGATATAATCTGTTTTGTTTGTTCCTTGAGAAGAAGCACAAAAGAAAAAAAATAGATTGGTGTTGTATTACCTAGAAACCTCCTGCTGAATTCAACATGAGCAGTTATTTTAATGATCTAGCTAATTACCGACATTAATGATATTTTGGAAAACCACTGTGCAAGAAGAGTGCTTGTTGATATAGTACACAGTTATGGTTGTTGTTGAATGATTACCAGTGCTTGACATACGTATAGACAGATTTGAGAGGTGCAATTCTAATACTAACTATCCTAGTATTGTTGGTCCAACTATTTTTTTATTTGTCAATTATTGTGAAACTGTAAGTGTGAAGAACACATCCATTAATCTCTTATATAACTTGTTGGTTTAGGTTTGCTAACCTTTCATGTTATGGCACACAAACAGTACTGCAAATTTTGCTATTGTGTTTTACGTGTGTTTGCCACAGTACAAACACTGGTCGTTTTGATAACATATTGAATGTTCAAGTATCATGGTTCAGTTTATTGTGCTCACATGACTGCAAAATGTCAATTATTTAACAACATCAGTGATACTTCTTAACACTGCTCAAAGTTCATGAAAATTATTTTACAGGTACGATTTTCAACTCAAACACCACCATAAGTATTTAAAACAAGCTATTTGTAGTCAATAAATAAAACTGTTTTGGAGAAGATTTTAGTCGATGGGTTAGTAGCAATGCAGCATTATACAGGTGGTACAAAACAACTTTCAGACAGCTCAATGCAGTGGACAACTCTTAAAGTAACCATTTTTTTTGTTTTTTGTTTTTTTGTTTTCAGACCACTTTTAGAAGCACGTTTTACAAAGTACTTTGGACGTCATTTTCCCGGATTTTACATTTATTTTGTTGGCCACAAAATTTTCATTCTATAAAATTAATGATTATCAAGATTAGCCTATACTAGTGCATAAACAAATGTTGATTTTATGCTTCGAAGGTTTGAATGCAACATTCGAAGCTTTGATGAATATGGTATGGTGATATAGCTACGATTAGCTACATATTATGTAGGTGGCATAATTTTGAGTACATTGTAGCTTAATCCATAGTTTTTGTTTTGGCTCCCTTTGGTAAATGGAATTTCTCACGTTGACACTATTATTTGTCTGTTTAACAAGATATAGCAGCTGGAGAAAACACAAAACAATATGTAGCTGCTGCTAAAAGACATTATAGTAGTACACAACTCACGAATATTCTTCCTCTACAGCTTGCACTTTGCGATTAGTGGTGGGCGTGGCCACTCGTGGTGCCAGCTAGTTAACTTGTCAGACACCTAGTACAACCACCTTCCATTACTTTCTAGTGTTTCAAGCGTAACTGCCCATGGTAAAATTTTTCATGACGTGATGAGCAATCGGATTCTTATGGTCTTCTGCTTGCCAGGTTGCGCATGTGCAAAATTCGAACTTCATTCGAATAATGTGCCCTTCGAACCATTGAACGAATGCAGTACATTCGTTTATGCACTATGTACTACATAACAGGTAGCCTGAGTGAAAAACAAGTGATCCACCCATGAAAATCTTTAATCTGCAAAAATTGCATACCAAAAATTTGGTACATATACAGTATTCAGTGGCTACCCATCACTGCTACTATTCATTACAGTTACCGAGCTATTCCATTACTTCCTGAGCTGAAGGAAGTCATGGATTGGATGTTTACTCCCACTTCATTGGAGCTATCCCATTGGCTAAAAGTGCAGGAGGTGTGGTCACTGCTGTATATAATCAAAAACCAGCGAAAATGGGAAAAGGTATGATTAAGCATTGTTATACACTCTCAGTATCTGTTAGTGCGACTTGTTGTTTGTAGAGTGATCGGCGCATGTTGGGTGATCCTGAAAGTTTTACAGCTAAGTTGCTAATGGGTGGAGGACTGTTGATCCTGTTGATTTTGCTGATCTGGGGTCCGCTGTTGATAATCGCTCTTCTCAACACTACTACAATTGGTAATTCTCCAGTGGAGGTCTCGATTGAGTTGAGCATTGGATCATTTGAGGTTATTGTTATTATTGATGTTGTTGATCCTTTGTTGATTGATGTTCATCGTGTGTTGATCATGTATTACTGTTGAGCATGTATTGATATAATAATCATGATGTAGCCATTGTTGACGATGAAAGTAGGGGAGTATGGCATAAGAAGACTAGATGATACAGAGTTTGATTATGTGAGCAGTGACTATTCAAGAAGCAAAAAGGTTAGGAGTACAATGCGTACATGTGTGTGTTTGTGTATATATCAGTCATAACATTACAGTGGAGCCTCAGTTATCTGAAGCCCAATGTCTCAGGTAATGCTAAGTCTGAAACCCATACATTTGTATACAGATCTCTGTTGAAATACTCTAATAGAACATACACATGTACTCGATATATATACTGTATTCATGATATCAACATTTGTTGTAAGAGTGTTCTCTTCATAATTTATGCTAGAGACCTAGCCCAGTAACTGTGAGCTATCAAACTAACTTTCTATTTACAGAGTAGAAAATCATTTGAAGACAGTTACAAACAGTCAGACTTTCGCTATATCTTGTTCTCTGGAAACTCAACTTCTGTGTGGGAGATTAGTCCTCCTGCTCGAGCAGCACTTGAAGATTACCTACAACAAAATGAAAGTGTCTATGTCCCTCTAATATTTTCTTGGGAGATCACAAGGTATGTGTGTATTGTATGATAGTATGTGTGTATTGTATGATAGTACGTGTGTATTGTATGATGGTATGTGTGTATTGTATGATAGTATGTGTGTATTGTATGATAGTATGTGTGTATTGTATGATAGTATGTGTGTATTGTATGATAGTATGTGTGTATTGTATGATAGTATGTGTGTATTGTATGATAGTATGTGTGTATTGTATGATAGTATGTGTGTATTGTATGATAGTATGTGTGTATTGTATGATAGTATGTGTGTATTGTATGATAGTATGTGTGTATTGTATGATAGTATGTGTGTATTGTATGATAGTATGTGTGTATTGTATGATAGTATGTGTGTATTGTATGATAGTATGTGTGTATTGTATGATAGTATGTGTGTATTGTATGATAGTATGTGTGTATTGTATGATAGTATGTGTGTATTGTATGATAGTATGTGTGTATTGTATGATAGTATGTGTGTATTGTATGATAGTATGTGTGTATTGTATGATAGTATGTGTGTATTGTATGATAGTATGTGTGTATTGTATGATAGTATGTGTGTATTGTATGATAGTATGTGTGTATTGTATGATAGTATGTGTGTATTGTATGATAGTATGTGTGTATTGTATGATAGTATGTGTGTATTGTATGATAGTATGTGTGTATTGTATGATGGTATGTGTGTATTGTATGATAGTATGTGTGTATTGTATGATAGTATGTGTGTATTGTATGATAGTATGTGTGTATTGTATGATAGTATGTGTGTATTGTATGATAGTATGTGTGTATTGTATGATAGTATGTGTGTATTGTATGATAGTATGTGTGTATTGTATGATAGTATGTGTGTATTGTATGATAGTATGTGTGTATTGTATGATAGTATGTGTGTATTGTATGATAGTATGTGTGTATTGTATGATAGTATGTGTGTATTGTATGTGTGTATTGTATGATAGTATGTGTGTATTGTATGTGTGTATTGTATGTGTGTATTGTATGATAGTATGTGTGTATTGTATGATAGTATGTGTGTATTGTATGTGTGTATTGTATGATAGTATGTGTGTATTGTATGATAGTATGTGTGTATTGTATGATAGTATGTGTGTATTGTATGATAGCCATTTGGGGGTGGGAATACTTGGTGGTAAAATGAATCAGGAATAATTCTGAGTAGTAGGACAATTTTCATAAGTTTTATAATATAAAAATTCTTTGCAGTGCTAATGATATACTCTAATAGAGCATCCACCTACCCTTATAAAGCAGTCATAAAGTGATTGCTCTATTAGATTGTCTCGATCTTTTAAGCTACAATTTATGCTTGCTGGCTCTATAGTTGCAGAAGAAAACTGATGTAATTAGCTGTAATCACTCCTGGAAATAATAATAGGTTAAGAAATACTGTTGTAGGTAACAATCTGCTCACACTGTATTATCTATGCTATTATGAGCCAGCATAAGCAGCACACCATATGTATACAAATTTTGTGATACATAAATTTTGTGGTTGCTTGGCTATCTGCAAAAATTTCACCCTCAAATGTTTGGATTTAGTGTGTACAAAATCATCCTTGAAAATTAAAAAATAAACTATGCAAACAAATCCTGCATCCACAAAAATTACATACCTAAAAATTTGTTCATATAATAAAAAAAATCAGTACTTTTGTCCAGAGCGTCCAATTCCACTGAGCACTATTGTACTAATAGCTTTAGTTTGTAGCAATAAATAATTTTATATTAATACAGAAAGATTTCACAAACAGAAGGCTGTTTTATGCACTAGATGCTTCATGAGTATATCCATCAAAATATTTTCTCTAGACCATGACAATTTTAACCATACAGTAGGACTAAACTCAGGGGCGGATCTAGGGGGTGGGATTTGGGGGCTAAAGCCCCCCCCCCCCTTCACTTTTAGGCTTTACTTGATCAGTATGCTGAGGATTGTAATGAATTTTTTACTTAGTATAATTATATGATCACTAATAATACAAATACTCATAAACCAACCTTATAAACATCTTTCCAAGACATAATCAGTGGATTTATGCTAAAGGTTATGCAACAAGGACCCAGATCAGCATTGGAGGTGTACAAGACCGAGATACTCTAATAGAACAGTCACCTAACTACTCTAATAGAACATTCAGTGTAAGCATAAAAGTTGGTTCTGTTATGGAATCTGCCTGCACCTATACATTCAATGAAGTGCATTGGTCTGTTTAAAAGGCTTGTTTATTTACTTGTGTAGTATTACCAGTACCGGTATACTTAATTCAGGTACACAATTTCCATTGAAAATGCTCTCATATTCAATCTTGTATCATTCAAATTTCAAAATTTTCCAGTTCAACATTATCATGCACATAATTGTGAGAGGGTGCATCATGTGCTTGGTTGTTTGAACCTACCCAAACTTTTCCATTAGCAAATGCCATATATATCTAAAGACAGTACCGTATAGCTGGTAATTTTCGAAATGTTTTTATTTTCAGATATTTCAAAGAGGCCCTTCTGTTCGAAAATAAATTCCCACGTCCGTCACCAGTTGTTCTTCGAAAATAAATCCCCACAAGTGAAAGGAACGATCCAACTTTTGGCGATTTGTTTGTGTATTCCTCGAGTTTTACCTCAGTATTACTGATGATAATGGGTAAACTGTATCATTACTGTGCCAATAACTAGAAAACAGGTGATCCAGAATGGGAATTGATGCTAGAATCTATGGTGGATAGCTAGCTACGATCGAGCACGGTCGAGCAAGTGAATTTACTCCACTCGAGACTCCACTTGAGACTCTACTCGAGACTCCCTCAGTCTTCTCTCCAGTGCACAAGGATGGGCCATTATTAAATCAGTTTTTGGCAAACATTCACGCATCTTCATATTTTGTGACAGAATGTCCGTTTATTTGAAATCCATCCGGACTTCGAAATATGCACTCTTCGAAGTTAAAATCCTTCGAAATTCAGATTTTGCTTCTTGTGCAAAATTTTCTGTTTCAAAAATAACCCGTTATACGGTATATAAAATATCTACAGGCAGAAATATGCATTTTATACAGAAATGTCTCCAAATTGCAGTATTTAGCATCTATCTTTCAAAAATTTCCTTGGGGGGCATGCCCCCCTGACCCCCCTAGTTCCAGCATGCTGGGAGGTGTGCAAAGCACACCTCCACCCAAGAGATTAGTACCTTGAGTTAGCCTCCCTCTTTTATAAATCCTAGATCCGCCCCTGACACTTATGCACACATTCAATATATTTGCTCTGGATACCATAGCTGTACTCAACATGTAAGTCATGTTTCTTGTGTAGGGAACCAGAGACTGGGCTGGCATCAGAAATTGTGTCTGGGGAGGTCATCAGAAAGTTGTACCGAAACAACCCTGAGGACATGCAAACTCGTCAAAACTTTGTCAAGCTATTACAAAACCCTACCTCGGAACCCGTGTAAGTGCTACGTGTTCCATTATAACTACACCAGTGTTATTAACACTATTTGTTATACAGGTTTCTAGTTGATCTTTTTCCACAGTACATCTATGCGCCAGCCAATGGACCTTCAACAGCCCTTGGTGTTTTAAGCCGTGAGTCCTAATACACCTGATGATATAACATTATTAAGTTACGGTGTGTAGGTGGTCGTTATGTCAACTGCACTGCATCCCTGCGCACTAGAAATGTCACAGTAATTCCAATTGGTGCCTCCTCTCCGGTTTCTATCACTATGGAATGGTGGGCACTAAAACAGAACAGTAGTCACCATGCTGTAATGGGTAGAGAAGACAATGTGGAATTTATTATATACAGTGAGAGGATTAATGATCCTGAATTTAGCTTCATTGCAGGATTAGGGTGAGTTACCATGGTCAATCCACAGGGTCAATTATCCTGTGTTATTAGAAAACCCTGGCATTCCCCTAACCATGTGAACATATCATGTTAAAGGAATAATACACTAATTATTATTAAATGTGCATGCAAAAAAGCTTCAACATGAATGTGTGTAATTATTTTGACATTTGTACTCATTTGTGTTACAGAATTATTGGCCTCTATGTCTCTGTGGTACTGGTGATTGGCAGTGCCATACGCCGTTATGTCACTCAACTGCCAAGACAAATCATATATGATGAGATCCCCAACCCAGACAGTCTATTAGAACTTTGTGATGACATATTCTATGTCAGGGAAGATGGACAACTTCAAGAGGAAGAGATATTAGTCAGCAGACTTTTCTTCACGTTCCGATCTTCTGTCAGACTAATAGAAGAGACCAGATGGAAATTAGATTAGCATCCTTATAGTAAATCATCAATTAATTGTATGTTGAATGAATAGTAATATTAATATGATCAATGATGCACTTTTCTAGTCAATTTCGTAATTTACGTGTATAGATAGCCAGTTACTTTGCTTGATATGTTGTAGTCAACATTTATGATGGATGACCTATATCCATCCAAATAACTTTTATGATTGCTGTCTGGGATATGATTAGCAGCTGAAATATCCATGATCTGATAGTTTCCATATCCACTGCTCTAAATAGTGAGGTAGACATCCCATCATATAGGGATCAGTGGCTGCAGTCCTGGTCAAGGCTATAATACTCATAGGTGATTCATGTATACATAATGTACTTATCAATGTTAAGCCCCCACCCCTGGGGTCCCCATACACCTACTGGGGATTTGACATCTACACTTACCCCACCCCTGGGGCTTTTGACGGTGGCAGTTTACTGAACAAAAATTTTAATAGGTAAACCAAATCCCCTATAGAAATCCCTCTTTCAAGGTGGGGACATAGTGGGGTTTTGACAAGCTTCTTAGCTCCAGTATTTGACACTAGACTTTGTCAAATCCCTCTGTATTCCCCACCCTACCTGGGGGTGGGGCATGACATTGATAGATGCATAATGACCTTCCCTCTGAAGGAATAATTATGACATCCCAGATAAGCTGGGAGAGGCCTGATATTACATACCATAAGGTGGAAAGCCAGGCCTCTCCCTAATGCCACACCCTACTAGTCCTGATTATCTACTCATTTGGTCTGGCAATACTGTAGGTACATCCCTATCATACCACAAAGCTAGTACGTGCATTGCCATACAGCAAGCTGGTAGTATACCCCTACCATACAACAAGACCCTTAGTATACAGCAAGCTGTTAGATACATATACATCCTTACTTATATACGTGTATATACAGTAAGCTGGTAGTTACACCCTTACTATATAGCATGCCAATGGTTATACCCATACTATGCAGCAAGTTGGCAGATAGTGATACATTGATTGCTACTATACAGCAAGTCAGTAATGTACTTTACTAGTTGAGCCCTGCACTGTGAAAAAAGAAGGATATAAGATGGTATTTCCAGTGGCTTATTGAATACAAAAAGCTTGATATAACCTGTATTATACTAACAGTCCCACATAAGGCTTTAGTTAATGTTAAACATACTGAAACCATATATGTGATAGTATAGTGTGGGCATTATATTAGATATAAGCTACTTCAAGTATTGTGGTAATTAAACTGAAACTATACATGCAATAGTATAGTATACATTATACTAAAGTATAAGATGAGTAAAATACGGGGTTTATATTAAAGCTTATTTGTATTCAATAAGCCACTGGAAATACCATCTTATATCCCACCTTTTTCACAGTACTGAAGGGTAAACACAGTAGTGCACATTCACAACAAATGCTGTTGACTAATAATGAGAGTTGCTCCCATAAAATTGCATCAAGGGTAAATAACACTTCTAATTCTAAGATGTAACATTTGGATGCTCGTTTACATACTTACATTAAATACTTTATATACTTTCATTTCTGATAAAGAACTTTAACAAACTGCCTTATAGATAATTCTTTGCATGCATATGCATTCTAAGCCAACTATTAGTATTTCATGTCAACAAATCACGACTCTCAATCTGTGATTGTTTAGTGAAATTTACCCTTCACTAAACTATATGTTTTGCAAACAATAATACAATGAAAAACTGCAACATACTTTCGAACATACTTAATTGGTTAATTAAAATGCGTGTGTACCTATCTCGCAGCAATTTAAAACAATATTCTATAATTCCCACAGTTTAAGAGTGTGTCTAAAAGAAAAGGAGGTGTCAACAGTCAGTCAAATGTTCCAGCTAAACAAACGAAGACTAGAATACGTAGTGTGTTACAAATTCCCTCAGAAATAGTGTACAGTGCCATATATACTGCAATTTCTAATGCTTGCTTGTATATGATCGTCTCAGAATCAGATTGCACAGCTGCTAAACTATCATCTGTGGCCACTCTCTCTATTACACAATCATCAGATATATCATCGCTGCCTGCCATACAGTCAACTGTTACATACGTGTTACGATATTTTGGTTTTACAAATTCAATGTTTCTGACCTCAGCTGGATTAATCTGAAACAACTGATTATTTAATTTTTTTATTTTTATTAAAGTTTTACAGCACAAGTGCTGAAGGTCTGTAGGACACCTGATCCTACAGCCTGCTCAAAGACATTAGCTACTTAAGGTGTGTTTGAAAAGTTGTATTAATACACACAAAAGTTTAAAATAAACAACTAAATTTTCTTTATATCAGTTGTTCCACCTACAACTCATAGAATGCTGTTTCGATTTTAAAAAGTATTGCTGCCATGTGACTGTACACCTTGACTGCAAAATATATATTTTTTCAAAACTGCACCCAATGCAGCACAAATGAAATAGTTAAACACATTAAGAGATTTAAAAATTTCCCCTTTGTATAGGGTCCTCTAGTTTCAATCAAATAGGAGTATACATCTCTGAACAGCAAATCTGGCCACTGCGTCATATCATCAGTCAACTCTTTTACTTTCAAAACATGGCAGATGCTCTATTCACGTGATATTCTAATGATGTAATGAAGTGACGCATCTTAGCACGCACACACAATGCATGATCTATACATGAGTGCATTTTTAACAAGTGAATAATTTAATTAGCTACTAATAAAAGAAGTATTCAATCAAGAAAATTAACATGTACACACATACAAAGAACTGTGCAATACAAAACCATTATATTGCAGTCAGTGGCACTGAAGTGTTCAGTGTGTATTCTTGTAACTATCATTGTGGACTTCAAATACATCGACATCTTTAAGAGACAGAAAACAAGGAAAACAATTTCACTGCTCAAAATCATTCTTCACACTCCTGGAAAAGAGAAAGACACAGTGAAATGGAACAAGCTGGGTATACATCATGTTATGTAGTGATTATATTATTACTCAGCTGTGACTGTAAAGTACAGCATGACTTTGAAACAACATCTGGTATTGTGTAAGAAAAAAGCATTTTGTGTATTTCGTGTACTAAAAAGGAGGAGTACAAAGTGATGCAATCAAGTGTATATGCTATGTGTGTTGGGGACTAGCTACAGTATGTTGTGTTGAAGTTTGTAGGTATGCATGAAGCCATGCCCACTTATAGGAAATATGTTTTGCTAACTGTAGGCTTACTTGGAACCATGCCTACCTACTAATCGAAAGTTAATTTTAAAACTTACCTGTAATAAAACTGGTAATGGGAAAATGGAAAACTGAAATAAATAGAAACTTCATATACAAGTATGCCTAGAGTAAAACTTTGCTTAATAGCCACCTTTTAAATAAAGGATCACCTCTTTACAAAGACCACATTGTGATGGTGAACCTGTCAAGTAATTAGGTCCCAAACACAGTGCATGTTCGACCTTCTTAATAAGTAGGGGGCTAACTATTTAAATACTTCATTATTTGTTCTTTATCAAGTATCTGATGATGTGGGAACAGCTAATAGCAAGGGAAAAAGATTTTAAAGTTTTATTGTCTTTTACTTACAAACAATGGACCCACTTGACATGGTCAATATAAAGAGGTGGATCTTATTAATGAGGTCATGAAGTACACCTGAGTCAGAGACTTGGTCTGCCTCATGCGTGCATGGCGTAGGTATGATATAATTTACCTTCTATTGGCTTGCAGGGCCAACATAGAGTCCCATAACCCTATGTGGTCTCCACCACACGGCCGTGTCATGGGTGCTGCCATTAACCACATCACCTACAAGTGATGTTTTATTGTGTTTGCCATGAGGATGCTGGCAGCGTGACACACACCATACCCCCCCCCCCCCCCCCCCCCACACACACACACACACACACAGAGCTGAATCACACCAATATCATAAATCAGGAAAAACTTGCTGTCAAAAAATTTTCGTCACTGGCTGTATTGACAAAAATTAAAACGCCGAATTATTTTACAAATAATTTGCGCATACAAGTATTATTCAGTCAAAAAACTTTTGTCAATTATGCCAGTGACGAAAATTTGTTTTGTTGAAATTTTAATAGATGGAAATTTTCTATGCCAAAATTTTCCTGATTTATGCTATACATGTTAAGTAGGACACCTACACAATGTGGGTTGTATGAAAACTGCCTACAAATTTTGTAAAAAAAAGTGTCAATTTGGTGGGCCAGGAAAACTGAAGCAAGTATACAGCAAGAAGTACCTAAAGCTAGCAAAACCTAAAAATCAGGTGAGAAAATACCGAAATGCAGTATTCAATTGTACTACAGATACTGTACAATCAAAGGACATTGACAGAGGACAGCAACACAGGATGAACATGCATGTACATATGATAATACTATTTTATTGATCTTGCGTATAAGCTTAAACCATGTACACACTATTTTTTCAAGTGCCACACTGAGGGTACACTACTACAATAATAAACCTGCCTACTAGTAGTACTATTATAGGATGGCTACTTGTTTTATTCCATGTCTTTTCTTTCTTTTATCCAAGTTATCAAAACACGATCAATTATTCATGTCAAGCCTCATGACACTATGAGAGAAATATTAATATTTACAAAAGTGTAGCTAGCACAGCACCATTTGTGAAAAATATTCATAGAAAAAAGGGCAAAACCCCTCAAATAGTACTGCACTCTGTTACCGTTTGAGATTATGGCACAACTTAGGTAAATATTTAGATGACATATCACTCAAACAATCACCATGTAACAGGTGCAGTTTTAGTGGGGTTTCCAAAGTTTCCGGAAACCCCTTACTTCAGAACAGTTGTCCAGCCATTAGGTAACTATAGCTATTAGCCAGTATTTCACTAATTCTTCCTTAACTACAACTAAACCACCTCATAGTATGATTTATACTTACCAAAATACTCATCAGCCAGCCGATACTATTCTTGCAGCAAAACTTAACTGAGGATCACACCCCAATGTTTTAATTCGTTTAGAGTTAATAGTATTAGTAAACCTTTAAGGCTACATGAAGGATAAATGCTAAGTGTACGGAGCAAAGTGTTGATAAGTAGAATCATCAGTAGTGAGCTATGTGTAGGCTAAATAAGCCAACCTTCTATCCCACTGAAGTCCTACATCAAACTAAAAAATTGGGAGTATATGGTAGTTATTACCACTGGTAAAGGGTTCTTCCTCAAGATGTTTTGGAAGCCAATAGCACGTTTTGAGGCAAATTTGCTCTTTATTGTGCTATGAACATCAGTAGCACTCAATTTCAGACATGAGCTATGTTTGGTAGGACTCAAACATGAGCTATATCAGTAGCACTGAGACATGAGCTACGTTAGTAGCACTCAAAAGAGGTAAGCTGGTAACATGAGCTACATCAGTAGCACTCAGACATGAGCTATGTTGGTACCACTCAAACATGATCTATATATGTTGGGATAGCACTCAAACACGGACTATGTCAGTAGTACTCAAAAATTAGCTATACCATTAGCATTATTCAGATATGATCATGAGCCATGTTGGTAGCACTCACACATGCTCGACGTCAGTACATGGGCTACTTCGCTAATACTCAAACATGAACTATGTTGGTAGCGCTCAGACATGAGCCATATTGGTAGTATCCAGACAGGAGCTAAGTCAAGAGCACACAGACATGAGCTACATATGTCTGTAGCACTCAAATGAGGTAAGTTGGTAGCACTCAAACATGAGCTACATCAGTAGCACCCAGACATGAGCTACGTTAGTAGCAGCCATACATG